>NC_079513.1:18405419-18498336 GCF_000801105.2 Raphanus sativus | reverse complement strand
GTTCAGATAATGTAAATAGCATTACTTTCTGAAAAGAATGAGACAGATAATTTGTTCTTCAACTTGTCTTCTGATCGCATATCTTTTGAAATTGTTTAAATGTTTTCCGTAAATCCTTTTGAAATTGTTTAAACGTTTCCGAAGCTCTTTGACCCATACTTATCCCATGAGAATCCGTGGCCCAAATTTACTTAGAATATTTCAAGGGAAATTGCATCCAGTATATACAAAAACAAAAATTCACTAACTATCTAAAAACATCCCCCTTTCCTACTTTCTCTTCCTATCTCTCTCTACTCTCTCTCCCAAAATCTAATTAACTTTTTTTGTTATCAAGCAAAGATGCCCAGCCCATATTTCAAAGTTGTAATCATGTGAAAGTAGTTAAACATGTTAAGAAAAAAAGTAGTTAAACTTAGTAGGCTTTCCTAGTGGTTATGAAAATAGCTTGGCCTTATTTTATTTAATTTCAGTTTATTCAACGTTTCCTAACCTCTGCTCTCTCCGATTTAGTTAGGGTGGCAAAACACATGTGAGAGTGTAGAAGACATAGCAGTGACGCTTGCAGCCTTAGGTACTGAGATAGATAAAAACCCAAAATCCCAAATCAAATCCTCTCCCCTCTTCAAAACTAAACCCTAACCCCCCCCCCCCCCCCCCCCCATGGATTAGTGAACCCATGGGCAAGTATTTAACTTCTATACCTTTCAGATTTGGAAAAAAATATTTTAAAAAAATCGTTTTAACCATATTTTGTGATTTTCATAAAAATATAAAAAAACAGTTTTTTGATTTTTGAAATAATTTTATCAAATTCTATAAATCACATAAAAAATAGTCACGTTTCCGATTTAATTTTATGATTTTTCGTTAGACATATAAAATTAAAAGACGAAAACTGTCTAATAGAGATTAAGGAATGAGATATAGGGGCATGAGATGAATTGCCGCCCCTAAACTCAAACTCTAAACCCTAAAACCTAAACCCAAACCATATACCCTAAACCCTAAACTCAAACCATAAACCATAAATCCAAAGGAAGAGGATTTCCGATTTGCGAAGAAACTAGTGGCATTGTTAATAAATTTGAGGGATTAGTAAAAAACCACAATAAGAAGTAGAGGAGAAGATGAGACATACTATACTATAATAATTAAATAGTAGAGTCGTGCAGTGTAAGAAGATACACCATTAGCAAATGGATGATGGAGGTGATGAAGTAGGAGAAAAAATACCCACAAGAATTGGAGAAAAAGAAGAGACGGTGGAAATAGGTGATGAAACAATGATTGGCGACATTGCTGGAAGACAAAACATAGAGATGATGTAACAGTACACATCGTTGTGTACTATTCTATGTTTATCAAATAGTATAGTTCGACGAAGTGTATGCAATTCATCTTCTACAATAGCTCTAAACCCAAACCCTAAACCCAAACCATATACCCTAAACTCAAACCCTAAACCTAAACCCAAACTATATATTCAAACCATAAATCCTAAACCCTAAATCCAAACCATATACCCTAAACCCAAACCATATATCCAAAACAATTACCCTAAACCCAAACTCTAAACCATAAACCATAAACCCTAAACCTAAAGGAGGAGGATTTCTGATTTGTGAAGAAACTAGTGGTATTGTCAATAAATTTGAAGGATTAGTAAAAAACCACCATAAGAAGTAGATGAGAAGATGAGACATAATATTAGGGGTGGGGGTACCCGTTCGGGTTCGGATCGGGTATTTCGGATTTTCGGGTATTTTGGTATAGGAGTATAATACCCGTTCGGGTATTTCTGAATTTCGGATCGGGTTCGGGTATTTTTAATTCGGGTTCGGTTATTTCGGATCGGATTCGGATATTTAAATTTTAAAAGAAATAAAAATAAAATTTTCTTTTTTTAAGTTTTTTATATTTAAGAATATAGATTTTACTTAACTGGTTTTTTTTCTTTTTATAGATTGAATGATTAATAGATTTGGAGATAACATTTTCAAAATAAAAATATTAATTTGGCTATTTTTTAAAAACTTTTGAAGTAACTTTGGTTAATACATGAAATAAAAAGTTTAACATGCATTTTAAATGAATATCAAATTATTTTCTCCATAATTATATATATACTATATGATTTTAAAGTATGTCTAACATCAATATAAATATTTTAAATAAAATGAGAGATGTAAACTAGAAATATAAGGGTAAGTATACACATGTTCGGTTATTTTCGGATATCCATTCGGGTTCGGGTATTACCCGTTCGGGTTCGGATATCCAATCTCTCCTAACTTAATACCCGTTCGGGTATTTTACTACTTCGGTTCGGATTTCGGTTCGGGTTTTTCGGGTCGGGTTCGGGTGCCACTTCGGATATCGGGTAAAGTGCCCACCCCTACATAATATACTAAATCATTAAATAGTAGAACCGAGCAGTGTAAGAAGATACACCATTAGCAAAGGGATGATGGAGGTGTAGTTGGAATTGATGAAGTAGGAGAAAAAATACCCACAAGAATTGGAGAAAAAGAAGAGACGGTGGAAATAGGTAAGGAAACAATGATTAGCGACATTGCTTGAAGACAAGACATAGAGATGATGTAACAGTACACATCGTGGTGTACTATTTTATGTTTATCAAATAGTATAGTTCGACGAAGTGTATACTGTTCATCTTCTCCACTAACTTTACGCATCATCTGCTTCTTAATCTCATATATATTGGATAGTAGCAAAATTGTAAACCCAAACAAAGATATGAAGAAAAAATCAAACACTTGGTGGATATGATAATTATATGTCGTGTAACGTACGGTTTCATAAATTTGTAAATAATCATTGAATAAAAGAAAAAAAACAAAGATCAAGTGAGAGTGAGAATGAACAGGAATAAAGGGTAATTTTTGTCATTATACATATTATATAAAGAATATCGTAGCACTCCGTTCACTATGGTTACCGCCTCAATTCTAATTGTACTATAGTCATGCGTCCAAATTTCCCTTTCAAAAATAAACCCTGTCAAAATCTAGTTTTGTGTCGAAAGTTCAACATCCTCGCTGCTCTCCCTTTTCTCTGTAACCCATGTAGACGCCGCACAGTAAAACCTTAGCTCCGGTGGTCAGATTTAACGGCACCGGAAGCGTATTCCTTTTCCTTTATCTCGTTTTCAATTGCTTTCATCCTACCATGTCTTAGCCTCGGTTGATATGTACGGATTTTTGTGTTGCTTGAGAGCTCTCCGGACGATCTTTAGTGTCAGATGGTGATGTTCTGGGTTTCTTATGGAGATACGACGAGACCCAAGGCAAGGCAGTAGGTTGAAAGTCGGCTTTTAGAACTGACGACTCTGTCAGATCTGGTTTTCCATTCAGCGGCCTGTGACAAAGTCTTCATGGCAATGACGCGTGACGAGGCGAGACGTGTCCTTGTTTCAGGTTATACCTTCCCTTGCCGACCCGAAATAACCAAACCCAAACTAAAAATATCTGAAGTTCAGAAATATCCGAACGGGTATTACACTCCTATACCGAAATACCCCAAAATTCGAAATACCCGAACCGAACCCGAACGGATATCCGAACGCCCACCCCTAATCCTTGGTCATGCCAGTGGTACATTTTCTACACCTCTTGAAGCTGTGAATAGGTGTTCAGATCCCGTTTTATTTGTCAAGGTTTGATTTTTCTCTGGACGGTGTTTGGTTAGCGATGCGTTAGCTTCTCGAACCCATTTTTTTGTTCGTTCAAGTGGTCCAATTAAGGGGCTGTGAACCGCCTCTCTTTGTGTCGTGGGAAGAAGTTTGTGTTCTTTGGGGTTTTAGTGCAACAAAGTTGATGTCGAGCTCTAGTAACTTTGGGTTTGAGAGTCTTGATCGATTTGCGCAAAGTTAGTTAGTGTTCTGTTGGTTGTGGCTTAGCAGTCTTTCTACTTGAGATTATGTGTCCAATGGTTGCTTGGCATTTGTTTCTTCTCCTGTGTGTGTTCCAGGAGAGGTTCAGTTGGCAAGACTTCATTTTCATGGTGTTTGGATGAGCTTCTTTATCATGAAATTCAGTTGTTTATGTTTCAAAGGTGTGTGAACTTCAGCGGTTCCCCTTGTCAAATTATGAAGTCTCTGGTTCTTGATCTTATCGTTTGGCGGACGAGGCAGCAACGATATATGTGTGGGTGTAGAAGTGGAGGTTATGGGGTGGCGGGCTTTAGGCAGCAGTGTAACTCCCGGTCATTGGTTATTCCTTAGTTATAAATTCTGTTAGGTGTTATGTTTTGGCTCCTGCGTTGATGTTAACCTACTACTTGGTTCTAGTGTCGCGTTGATGTTAACCTACTACTTGGTTCTAGTGTCGTTTAGATTTGATGTTTTTACTTAAGTCATCCTAGTGTGGGTTCAAGTGAAGCTGTCCTTGTGTAGGTTTTAGTGTCCCTGTGTAAATTTTAGTTGCCGCTTCGTATGGGTTCTTGTTTCTAGAGCTATTTCGGTATGAATATCAGTATTTCGATGGTGAATGAATTTCATTTTGGAAAAAAAAAAATCTAGGTGTGTTAAATCGGAATAATGTTCTAAATTCATAGTCATGGCCTACAATTGTTTTTTTCCGTTACAAGCAAAGAGTCAAGAAAGGATACTACGACCACAGAAAAATACCATCCAAACCAAACTAAAACAAAAAAAAAGTTATTAATTTATTATCCTGGTTATCTAGACTAAACCAGAAAACCCCAGGAGAGGGCAATCATCAGATGACGCTACTTTAGCTTTTGGTTTCGCAACATTCTTCTTGCAGTTGCTGCAGAGCTTACCATGTGTATATAACAGACAGTTCAGATCAAACTTGAGCTCATCCGGGATCCTACGGTTGAGATGAACATAGGTTCTGTTCCTGTCTGCGGTTTTCGGGACCCAACCTAACGCCTTGGAGATCTCATATACCTGGTTAAGTTGGTTTTATAAATCTCATTTTTGAGAAGAAAACAAATACCAAACATAACTACTGAAACTACTCACATGGGTGTCTACTGGGAAATCATTGTGTTGGAGGTTGAACATCAGAACACAAGAAACCTGTCATTCATCAATACACCTCCCGTGTCAATTTCCAGGAAACTATCTTGTGACATTGATACGAAAAGTTCTCAGCATAAGAAATATTGTTTCCATTAAAGTCAGAAAAAAAAAAAGAAAAGAGAGATGACTCTTACCGTTTTGGGACCTACTCCTTTAAAATGGGAGAGCTCAGTTTTTACTTCTTCTACCGATAAACCGCGCAGATACTCCAAGCACAATCTGCCTCTCTCGTTCTGCAGGCGGCTCATAATGTTTTTGATACAGACAGTCTTTTTAGGGGCCAATCCTCCACACCTGATAGCATTCTCAATTAATTTTGGCTCAGCAACCAAAACCTACAAGGGATGTAACAAAATTAATTAACTCCTTCAAACCAATAAACAATGCAATAAAAGGAACACACTTTGTGTGTCTATAAAGCACATTAATTAACTACAAAACTCATTGAGAAAGTATCTTACATCTTCCCATTTAGGAAATTGAGCTTTGAGAGAAGCAAAGGCCCTTTGAGAATTGGCCTCACTCGTATTCTGCGAAAGAAGAATTTTGACAAGCCCATCAAGCACACTCTCCTCCTCCTTCTCCGAACACTCTGTGTCGTGACCATCTACGGAGGAAAGTGTTCGGAGTCTCTGACGGCGGTAACTGGCGAACTCGGGAGGGAATCCATGGAGAGACAGCAAAGCATCCCTTACGTCTCTACATTCGTCAGACGTAGGTCTGAGGAGTTCGGGATAAGGATCGCCGCCGTCTACGGTGAGATTTTTACAGGCCGGGGGTTTTGAGTCGCCGTCGTCGTTTTTGAGTGAGCGTTTCCTTTTTAGGGATTTATTCATGTCGTTTACCGGTGCAACATTCGGATCGGTTTTTAGTTTTACTAGTTTATTTCGGACGGTTATCTTATATATGGATGGACATTTAGGTTTATATTCAGATTTAAAAAGAACTAGATCTTGATCCGCGCTCGCAAAAACGCAGGGGATGTATTGAATTCTGGAGTTTAAAGTGTTTTGGTTTTGTTTTAAAATCCTCTGTTATTCAACTTATGATTTCTAATTTTTTTCTCAAATCTTGTGTTATTGAATATGACATTTATCTAAAATCACCTCAAAAATCAATTGCAATACACTGTTATTCAATTAACAGTTTATAAAAACTAAATCAAATCTACTGTTATTGAAACACAAACAATTCTGAAAAGAAAAAACTAACAAAAGGATTTGAAGCAATTTATTTTATGATTTTTAGTCAAAACTAGCGTAATACAAATCACACCTCTATACCTGTTATTTGACAAAACCCAAAACAATATAAAAAATTGGCCGAACAAATCGATGATCCATATCTCAAATGCTACGACCACCACAATCTCTCCCAAGGGCACGACAGTGACGAAGCTTCCGCCGCATTCTTCGTTACTTATAATGATTCTCAAACACGTTGTTTCAACTCTCAAAACCTTTAGGAAGTATTCTGTGAGACTACTCTCCAAATATGCTAGCTAAAGTAGTAGATTTGATATGTGTTTTGATTGAACAGAGAAAGACTTCTCTGCTGCAACTCTCAAAAGCTTTATAGGATGTTCTTAAGAAATTAAATAAATATAATAGGCTTCTTTTTGTTTACTTTTTTTAATTAGGGTTAGATAGGTATTATCTTTGTATATAAGGTCAGTAACATGGGGTGGTGAGAGGCTTGCAAAACTGAGGATAGGATTTGTGCATCAATCTCTCTTTTATTTATCAAAGTGATTATTATTTTCAGTTTACTTTGGTTTCAAATTGGTTTCATTATTTTGTGTACTATTCATGAATCGGATGATGTTTGTCAATGAATTTGAGTCTTTGACGATCAATTTATAACTTGTTAATTCATTTTTTTTAGATAAGGTGTTACAAAGACAATACTTAGTTTGGTTCTCATAATATATATGGTGTTGTATGGCTAGTTGCCTTACAAACAAGGGGAGATCTAAAGGTAGAAGTAAAAAGTCAAAACCATTCATGGTCTGAACCTGAACAGAAGTTGTTATTGAGGTTACTAGTGGATGAAATCAATCAAGGTTTTTGTGATGCCAATGGTAAATTGATAGTGGAATCCAGAATACTAACAACTCTACAACAACTTCGACTAACAAAAACCTATGGTCAGTACAAAAATATGATGAAGATCTTGAAGCCTAGGTACCAAAGCTTTGCAATTTTCTTTTTGCAGTTCTGGTCTTGGGTGGGACTCTGAAACAAAAAAAATTCAGAGCAGATAATAAAGTATGGAATGTGTATCTACACGTGAAAATTATGTGATTTTGAAGAGATAAAGACGATCTTTAAACAAAACACTGCAATTACACATAATGCTGTGTGACTAGGTGACTCTAACAGTCCTATGAATTTGAAGAAAACGAGAAAACAAATGATAACTAGATGATAAATGGTGCCTTGCGCGGAGTCAACTTTTTTTTTAAATATGTTGTATCTAAATAAATAATACATTTTTTTGTTATCAATAATTTTTTTTACATTTGATTAGGGATGACATATGGGTATGTATCATTTGGTTTGGTTTGGTTCGGTTTGGATCTTTGCAAATTTGGTTCGAATCTTTATATGTTCGGTTTGGTTTTAGATTCAGATATACTTTAAATTTTTTAAAAACTTAAAGTTCATATATACTTTAAATTTCTCAAAACATAAAAATAAAAATAATATGTTACATATAAATTTGAATAATGTATACCAAAATACTTAAATTTAACATAAAAATTGGTTTAACTTAAATATTTGGATAGAAAATGAATAGATATTTTCAGTATTTTGGTATTTTGAGTAATGTTTAGTTATTTTAAATATATAATTTTTACTATTTTTATATATTTCTAAATATTTTGGACAATTTAAAAGCATCTTAAGTATTTTGTAAATTTCTTTGAGATATTAATTTTTTTAAATAATATATTTAAGTATATAAATTTGATTCGAATATACTCGGATACCCAAAATATTTTGGTCCGAATCGGGTTCGGTTCTGGTTTTTAGATACCAAAATTTTAAACATGTTCAGATATCTAACCAAATTGATTAAAGTTCTATACTATTTTGTAGATTGGATTTGGTTCGGTTATTTGGATTCGGATTTTTTTCCCAACCATATATTTTTTATTGTAACCAAATTTTAAATTAAAGTGACGATGGTTCATACTGATTTTGGGTATGCAACAATTTTTAAACCAAAACACTTTCTTTTATGTACGTGATTTATTTAGTTAATCATTAAAAAATGTTCAAGACCCATTAAAAATGATAGGCTGAACTGAAAAAAGTTACCATTGATCACAAAATTTTCAATGTGAGGCTTGTACCATTTTTAGTAATTTATAATCGTTTTAAAAAATTCGAAATACAACATATAAGAAAAAATATAATTTTTTTATTATATGCTTAATGTGATTGTTTAATTTATTTTAACAAATAAAATTAAACGAAAAGTATAAAGGATAAAAAATTATTATCAAATATTTATTATTCGTAATCATTAATGGTGATATATATGTCAATCATATTAGGAAGTTCCGTAGCTTTTATTTAAGGAAACAATAGAGGATATTCTTTTATATATTAATAATTGATTTAATAGTTATTTAATAAAAGCTATAATATATTTGTAGATGGACCAACTTATTTCTCTAACAATCCTCAGAATAATTCTCATGGTGACACGTGGCTACCAAACAATGTTGCAATGTTCCAGGATTACTATATAGGGGATGATTTTTTCCATGTGATGGATGATGCAGAAGGAATAATACACCAGCAACCATTTGAATATCATGTTCCTGAATAACTGAACAAAATAGATTAGTAAAATATCAAATGATTTAAAGCACTCTGAAATTTAAGAAAAAATCTCACCTAAAACTTTATTCCTTTTTCTAAATCCCACCCATATAAATGATATTTTAGTCCAAATCTCTTCAAATTCTAGTTTTTCTCAAATCCAATCAAATTATTAAAATCCACAATTCAATACACCCCATCTCCCCCCCCCCTCCCCCCGCAGAATATTTTTTTAATTTAAAAGAGTTTGTATATATTATATTTTTGCATTTAAATCAGTGCATTTAAATTTAACCCGAATCCATGATTATACTGGCTAATCAGGTGATTTAATAATTCGATTTAGATTTTCTTAAAATATTCATTTTTAGAAAGTTCACAAAAATCCAAGACTAACCGACTAAATAGATGAATGACCGAGATGGATGACCGATATATAATCTAATTTGATTTAAATTATTAAAGTTTATAATTTGTCACTTTTTAATCCAAATTTTAAAATTCATTGTTTTGCAATTATAACATTTTTACAAAATTTTGATAGAGAAAAATTGTAGATGTAAAATAACTAAAATTAATTAGAGCATCTCTAACCCTCTTCTATACTAACCTCAATAATAGCATTTACAACCAAAACTACTCCAACCCTACTCTATTTCTTTCTATAAGATAGAGATTAATATATTTTTCTTTATTTTAGGGGTGGGCAAAAAACTCAAACCGAACTGAACCGAACCAACCAAACCGAAGTTAAACCGAACCAAACCAAACCGTGATCTTTATGTAACCCAATTGGTTCATGTTTTACTCAACCCGAACGGTTTGGTTTGGTTTGGGTTTAAACCGAACCAAACCGGTAATCCAATATATATATAGTAAAAATATATATTACATATATATATGTATTAACATATTGTAAATTTTAGTTAAAGTTTCGTTTTTCATTTTTTCATAACTTCCATATCTTTAAAAAAAATTATAAATACGATTGAAATAATACTATTATATATAAAATCATGTAGCATAAGTTTTTATATTCTCACTCTATCGTTTATGAATTGATTATTTTTTAATAAAAGTATAAAACTGATGCCTTCATATTTTATAACCAACCCGAACTACACCGAACCAAATTAGACCATAATAATGTAAACCGAACTAAATCTAAACCAAACCAAACTGAACCAAACCGAATTAAATCCAAACCGAACCCAAACCAAAGCTACTTTGGTTTTAATTGGTTTGAGTTTTATAAAACCCAAATTATCCAAACCAAACCGAACCCAAACCAAACCAAACCCAAACCGAACCCGAAACTAAACCGAAATGTCCACCCTACTTTATTTATTGAGGAAGAAATAGCATTCCTCTATATTTTGCTATATATTTTAGAAATCTCTATTTTAAAAAATATATTGGAGCAACTCACATCTCTATTATGGAATTCCTCTATTATAGAGGAAAAAATAGCAAAATAAATTAGAAATAGTTTTTTTTTTATCACAAGGAGATAGTCTTACAGTGTTGTTTGGAAATATGAATAGTAGTATAAAGAAATGAATATATTGTTTCGAAACATGAATAATATTATAAAGAAATGAATTTAATGTTGGTTTAACTATAAAGTAAAAAATGTGTTTAATTTAAAAAACTTACAAAATAAATATTAGGTCCAACACAATATTTTTGTTTTAATAAGATAGATATTTTCTGATAAATTATACACAAAATCATAAAGTAGCAATTTTTAAATGCACAAACAAATATTGACGTTTTATGAATCACCCCCAATCAAGAGAAGACATTAAAAGCTTGACCCGTTCTAGCAACCTTGATGAAGACATCTTCAAGAGTTGTGTCTGCGAGTCCCCAAGCAAAGACCGTAAAGTTGCTCTTAGCCTTCTCAACCGCCTCAAACACCTCTGAGATCCGAACCTCTTCCTTTGGGAGCTCAAACTTCTGGGTCCCTGCGATGTGATATATCTTCTTGGCGCTTGGGGAGACATCTTGAATCAGCTTCTCCACGTTTCCCTCGTGTTCTGAAGATGTTGTCATTGTAAACACGTAAGATCCACCATACCTTCCTTTCAGCTCTTTTGGGTTGCCTATGCATTGCAAGCTTCCGTCTACGAAAATCCCAAGTCGGTCACAAAGAAATTCTGCTTCTTCCATTGAGTGGGTTGTGAGGATGATGGCAGTGTTTTGTTTTGCACGCTTGATGACAGTCCATAGATTCTTTCTTGAGGCTGGATCAAGTCCTGTGCTTGGCTCATCCATGTAAACCACCTTCAAAGGGATACAAACATTTTTAGGACAAGGTTGTTGAAGTTAACACTCTAGGTGTACTACTCCTAAAAGCTTTGGTTACAAATAATGGTTTACCTTAGGATTTCCGATAAGCGAAATGGCAACGCTCAGCCGCCTTTTCATACCTCCGCTGTATTTCCCAGCAGGTTTATCAGCAACTCCCCCGTGGAAAAGGTTGACACTCTTAAGAGACTCTTCTACAGCCTAATGAAAGGAAAATAACAACGAGTGCTCAATAGATCACCCCTGAAGTTGACATTTTAATAACTTTTGTAGTAAGGAAGAATCTCTAGAAGTAAAGATCGATAACATACTTGTTTGAGCTCAGAGCCTCTGAGATTCTTAAGTCTCCCATAAAACAGCAGATGCTCTCTTCCTGTCAGCGTCTCCCATAGCAAACTGATAAACATGAGATAATATGGGAGCATAAAATAACTATTTCCTCTATAGTGGAACAATGAGAAACTGCTTATGTGTTCTTTTGCCATTTCTTGAGGAAGAACAAAATGAAGTGAAAGTTAAGAATTCAATTACTCATGCTGCAAAAAAAAAAAAAAAAAAATTACTCATGCTGCGGGCAGACGCCCATACTGGTGTATACTCTGTCCATATCATTGCATATATCCAAACCTCGAATAAGCGCTGTTCCGGATGTTGGTTTCAGGAGCCCAGTCATCTTGTCAGGAAAAGACAGTACATATTACTATGGCTACAAAATATATACACTTCTGTGATACTATAAGCTAAACTTAACAAAATCAGAAAAGATTTTTCCCATTTTGGTACTAACCACATTGATGAAAGATGATTTGCCAGCACCGTTAGGTCCCAACATGCCAAAGCATTCTCCTGAAGGTACAGCGAGGGATAGCCCACGCACTGCCAACTTCGGCGGGTTCCCATCCCTACTTGGATACACCTTCTTCAGGTTGTCACAAACAATCGCATGGCTTGTGCTCGGCTCAAGCATCAACTGCTCGACTTTTTCTATCTGATTTACACAATTATTTTCTTTATCTCAGAGCCTGAATAATCAAGAAAATGGAATATAAGGTGAATCCATTTATTATACCTCTTGATTGACATCTGGTTTTTCCATTTCAACAACAACTTTGGAGCCTTGCCTCTGCAAACTAGGCCTTCTCATAGAAGGTGATTTCTTGAGAAGGCTTTTAAAGAAGAACAACGGATCTTTTCCTGATGAAACAATCTTATCGATATAGTATGCTGCAATGAGTGCTAGAAACCACTCAACAATAATGATGATGAACAATTCATCCATTGCACTATCACTAAAATCTTTCCACTTCATCCCATCACCCCCTCTCAAGTTTCCCCGGAAAGCAAATTCTCCAAATTCATACAGTCCACGGTATAAGGAGAAAGGGGGAAATAACTCCAGGACAATAATCCAGCCTCCTGGAAAATTATAAATGAGAATCAATCGTTGTCAACAGTGAGACAAACACATAAACGAGTGTTGTAAATAACGTTCTTGTAAGTTAAGCTTAGTAACTTACTAGAAAACGATGAGTCTTCAATAAGAAACTGGAGTAGAAACGTGCCCACAAGTCCAGATAAAAACACGTATATGTACGAAACAACTGTAAGTTAGACATAAGAGGAAGCCCATTAATTACTTTACTCCATGTTCTTGAACAAATTTAACAATTAGGGTCTTGTACTTTGTTACCTGTTGATGTCTTGACCTTTGAAAATATTGAAGAAACTAGAGAGCAAAGTGCAATTTGCAGGTTTACATAAAGAAAATAGAAAGTGAACTGGATGCTATAGTCATTAAGCCGAAAGAAATTGAGTCCTGAAAGGAACCAGCATCATAAGCCTAGAGAGTAGAAAGTTTTCTACATAAAATATAAAGAGAATTCATATAGCATATTCTATATTATAAAAACATTCATAAAGCATTACCTATTGCTGACCCAAATATTATCAGGCATATAAAGTACAGCATGGATATGGAAAGGAAGTAAGCATAGGTAATCATCCAATAAGGACCATCTCCTAGCCCATGCATTTTCATTATGATTCTTAGATGCTCTTGTTTCTCATACACCAATGACGACAAGATCACCTGCATAGACAAGACAATGGCTCTAAGTTTTAAAGTGCATATCTTATATGATGGATATATTCGGGGCCAGTCCTGGGGACAACGGAATGAAACAATCGTTTTGACCCCCAAAATTTAAGTGTTTAACCATCCAAAATATATATGCATGGATGATTATCCAGTTTTGAAACAGTAATTGTTTCAAGCCTCATAAATCTTAGGGAGAGCAGAATTTTTGTTTTTCCAACATATGAAGCATAGTATACATTAAGGTGGATATTCGTTGAAGAAAGCCTAAAGTACGTTGTCTATTAAAAGCAAACTTACTGGGAACAGAAGAAGAATAACCCAAGTGAAGAAAAGAGGTCCAATAAGAGACGCGATGTCTAGACGAAGTCTACTTTCTAGTTTAGGCACTTCTTTGACATATTCGAACAACATTTTTGTTCCAGGGCCTTGCAGAAAATGAAGGTAAGCATTTGACACCTGCAGTTTGGCAAAGCAAGCACGTGGAAAATATTATATATTTATTTTCTTGAGTACATGTTTAATTTCTTCTTACCAAATTGACCAAGCCAGGAACTCGAAGCAACCTTAAAGGCCTATCATCTGTGCTGTTGTTGTATGTTGAATTGTACCAGATGTGCACATTGAAGTTGTTCCTATCCGTGTTCAAAAGATCGTATGCTAAGGAAACAAGAAAACAGACAGGAAGAGTCAGAAATCTCAAGTACGCTGTAAGGATGACAGAAAAGCTGAACAACAACCTGCAGCAATCTCATTTGTTTTCCCCTCGAAATTTCCTTTCCGATAACCTTTGAATAACACATCATTGACCTCTCTGGAGTTATTTCGCCAGAGATTCAATCCTTGAGCACATGTAAGCTCTGTTTAACACAAACCATTAAGTTAATCGTCTCCCCACATAGAAAATAGTATGCTTAATAAATTTGGTACTAAATGAGTAAATGACATTAAGAGCTATTCGATAACATCCAATGTTCAATAATTGGGAAGTAATTAGTCACTTTATAGAGCATTAGTTTCTAAGCCGGCTTGATTTTTAGCTGTTACTACAATATAACCAAAGTTAATGAACATATTTAACTAGGGCTGTTCAATATGGCAAAACCGAACCGTACCGAACCGAACCGAACCGAAATAGACAATATGGTTTGGATTTGGAATATACCATACAAACCGAATGGATGTAATTTTCTAAAAACCGTAGGATTTGGATATGGTTTGGTATATAACCGATAAAACCGAATAAACCGAATAAAACCGATCAAAAATAGAAACATGTAAATATGTATATATTTTATAACGACATATGAAAATCATAAGTTAATTTGTTTGCTAATAACTATTACCATATTTTTTACAGTAATAAAGAAGTCATGATTTGTAAAACATTTGAAGTATAATTAAATAACAATTCATTGCAACCGATGCTTCTTATTTTTTAGTCTTCTTTTTGATCTTTTTGCTTTATTTTAGCATTGACTAAATTGAAATAAAGATTATAAATTTGATGGACAACAATTAGTAGAAATTCTTCACAACTTTTTTTAATCTATAAATGGACAGAGATTCGTGTTCAATCGAAGAAACATGAATTTGATGAACGCTAAATATGGAAGAGTAGAAAATTTTTCTTTAGTGTTTCGTGCTTCTGTTTTGTTTTTAGTTTATTTTTATTCAAAATTTTGAGCTTTGATTTTAATTCTAGATTTGATTATTTTATTAGATGGTATAAACATTTTTTATTTTTTGTTCTTTTATATAAACATATAATATTTTTTAATAAATGACTCTGTTGACAACATGACTCTAAAATTCATATAATATGATCACAAAATAAAGAATTATGTTTTTTGGTATAAAACCGAATAAACCGAAAACCGACAGTATATAAACCGAACCGAACCGATGTAAATATGGATTTAGAATGGTAGTTGTATTTTACTAACCGAAATACCGAAAAACCGAAAAAACCGAACCGAAACCGAACCGATATCCGGATTGAACACCCCTATATTTAACATTTCAGTATCGGAAACTTAATACCTCTCTGAAAATTGAGAGGTTCGTCTCCAAATGAGAGCAACGGAAACGTAGCGTTTGAATTGCAACTAGATTGGATATTGTAGATTGAAAGATTTGACGAAATCCCTGGATCAAGATAATTGGTGAGCTCTGACTCTATCTCAGTACCCTGATAAAATGATGTCCAAAAAAGAAGAGCTAAGACACAAATGTATTCACTTCATAGTGGAAGCAAACAGGATTCCAACAGAGAACTGACCAAAACATTATAGGCTAAACCCTGCAAGGGATCAGAGGTGTTCACTGTAACAGAACTAGGTAGCAGATTCCTTAATAAACCTAGAGAAAACACATGAAGATTATTAGTTCCAGAGAATAATAAATATAGACCAGGCCCAAAGAGGAAGCGAGGCATACATACTTGCTCCAAGGGAATGGTTATTCCCAGTAAAAAGTATGGTAACAGGACAAGTTCCTTTTCTTCTACAAGTTTCATCAGGTAGGCCCATGTCCGGAAGGAAAGTAGCATTAACAGCACGGCTTTCAGGACGCGGGACTTGTAACAACGGAGGCCATCTTGGAGGACTAGACATGGAGCAAAAGAATGCTTGATCCGAAGTCGAAAATTCTATACCGCAAGTCTTGTTTAAGCAATTGCCATTTTGATTGGTGAGAATACATTGACAACCACAACGGTTATCATCAGAGTTGTTAACCACTGTATCGAACAGGATTTGAAAGGCCACTAGAATTAGACAGAGGAAGAAAGGAATCATGATAAGCCGAACGTTGCTCCATATGTTCCGTTTCTACACAAATACATATACAGACACAAAGTTGACTTAAAACTATCGGAAACTTCTCTAAAGAGAGAGTATAATTTGGATTCCGTAAGACCTAAAGTAAAACGGATACCTGATAGGTTAAGTTTTTCCGAAGCAAGGCATTGGCTCTTGTCAAGAAACTGGCAGTACCAGGATCCGCCATTGGTGAAGGAAGAAGACTTACCGAACCTTCTTCTCCTTGCCTGTTTCTTTTATCTTACTCTTATTCCTTGTTTAATTGTTAGGTTAAAAAATAGGATTCTCATTATTTTTGTTTATTCTATTTCTTTTGGTCAACGAAATCAAGAAAGCGACCATCGCGAAAACTTCAATGTAGGGAAGCTTCCAAGTAGTGATCCCTCGACCCTTAGATTCCTTAACTAGTGCAAGAGGAGGAAGAAGAGTTTCAATTATTACTTTTATTTTATTAATATCTCTATAATATTATTTGAGAAGTCAGTTTCCTATGTGTCGTGCTCACGTTAACTCTCACGATGGTTGATTACATTGATATTCTTAATGAATTAAAAATATTACATTTAAATACTATTATTGTTTTTATGTAGTTTCCTTTTTAAAAAATTTCATATAACATATATACTAAAAAAGGAAACATTTATAAATTTTAAAAATCAAATTTAAAAACGAAAATATATATGTATATATAGTATAATTTCATTAAAAAGGAAATTTCACAAGATAGTAATATTCTATTTTAAAAATATTATTAAATAACATAAACTATACTTTTGAAGTAATAAAATACTTACTTTATATCTATTGTTTCGTAGATGAAATATATATATTTGTATATAATGTTATTCATAAAAACTAATTTAAGAAAGATAATTTTGATATTAGAAAAAGAAATATTATTTATTTTAAAACATAATTTTAAACAATACAAAATATTTATTTTCAAATTAATATAAATACTTTGATATATCTATCTAATTTTTTGATGATTACATAAAATAATTAAGTAACATAAACTGATATATGTTTAATTGACTAAAATTTGTTTATAATTAGTATTATTGAAATGTTTTTTTCATATTTTTAGTTGACTATAATATCTTTCAATTACAGCAAAATATCTATAAAATATATTTTACTTATGTAATATGATTTCTCAAATACAATCACAATTTTTTACTGCTTATTTTAAGTGTTATTATAAAAGACTATCATTTTAACAATAAACATCTTTTGATCAAATAGTTATAAAATATTTTAAATAACATAACACTATATACTTTAACGAGGTAGATATATTTTATTTTTCATTATTACAATTATATGTTTTCCTAATATTAAATTGCTTTAAATTTTATGTTTTAATGTTTGTGGAGTTTAATATATCTATAATCATAATACCAAAGTAAATATGAATTCTCATTTTTAGATTATAGAAAATAAATTTTAGTTTACTTTTCAATAAATCTATTAAATAAAATTATTTAGATATTATAAAATATTTTAATTATTGTAAATATTGATAGGTGTTCATGAGTTTCCAAAACTGTATCACTTACATAACTTCCTATTGATCATCGTTTTATTATCTAATATATATATTTTTTTTAAAAATGAACATGTAATTTGTTAAATATTATGATCATACATGCACATTTAAACGATGAATAAAATTAATTTTATTTAACATAATTATATATATATATATATATATATATATATATATATATTAATTTTCAATTGGATTTTTGCTAAACGGAGTCTGGATACTTAATTTTATTAGTCCGACCACGTAAACAAGAAAAGATAATTATATTTCAATTTGAATTTGAAAGAATATATGTAACTCAATATACTCACAATATGAGTGACTCGACTAATCAACCTTATATCTAAAATAATAGATTATGTTAAATATAAGGAAGACAACAACCAACTTAAATGCAAACAAGAAAATTAATCAAAATTTTAATATATTTGGAATAAAAATATTTTAGTTGAATTCAGAGAAATAAATGCAATCCAATATACCTAAATAATAATTTAATCGACTGTAAAAAAATCGACTAAATATGACATATCTAAAATCATATGTCTAATTAAAGTGTTGTAATATTATTAATAATAATTATGCATAAATTTATTAATTTAATTTAAAATTAAAGTATATAACGATCAGTTATTATAATATATTTATTTTATAAATATTTATATCCGTGCATGAGCACGGGAAAATCACCTAGTAATAAGGTAAATGGCGTCATCTCAGACATAATCCATGTGCAACTAGTCTTTTTTAATTGTCTCACGTAAATGTCGGGGTAACTTGGTTATTATTACCATTTAAATTATTATTATTTTTTGCTCAAATTCAAACAAATTTCCTGTGTGGAACATACTTGGACAAGAAGCAACGCACGATCTGATAAAAAGACTAGAAATGAATGTCTCTGTTACGAAACAGTCTTTTAATTATTCAATAGCATTTTGACATTTCCTCGATATTTAGTTGCCAGCTATTCCTTTACAAAGATGCAGCCAAAATTCCAATAGTATACATGAATATTTCCAAACCTCTCTACAAGCCCATTTCAGCAAACGAGAAAATTTACTGACGTTGAACAGAATATTTTCAAGAGAAGACATTAAAGGCCTGACCATTTGTAGCAACCTTAATGAAGACATCTTCGATAGTCAAGAAAACATCGGTATTCTGAGGGACATACCGAAGGAAAATGAGTTTCTCGGAATTTTCTGACGAAAAATCGAGGAAATACCGAGGAAACCAAGAAATGTGGTTTCCTCGGTATTTCCTCGAAAAATTTCGAGGAAATTGCGAGGAAGACACATTTCCTCGAAAAATTTCGAGGAAATTGCGAGGAAGACACATTTCCTCAGTATTTTTTGAGGGAATACCGAGGGACAATAGGATTTCCTCGAAATTTCCTCGGAATGTCCTTTCACGGTTGAGGGGTTTGATTTAAAACCCCTTGTTCGTCGAAATACCCTCGAAATATTTCGAGGAAATTTCGACGAAACAAATGATTTTCGGTATTTCCTCGAAATTCCCTCACAATATTCCGAGGGAATATCGAGGAATAAGGGGTTTTAAACCGAAAACAACGTTTTACGGATTGAATAACACGTATATAACCTTCATTAAGTGTCTTAGGCAGATTATGAAGTCAAATTTTAGTGTTTTAAACCGAAAATAATGTTTTGCGGATTGAACGGAAACCACACAAGATAAGAGAAACACTTATACATTTTAATAAACGTTAAAGGGAATACTTACAATTATTTTTGTAATTGTGTTATTTCATTGTTTATGATCATCTATACAAAGAAACCTCATTAGTATGAATTACATTTGTATAAGAAATGACATAGAAGAAAAAAATCGATGGTTTCAAAACCCCAAACCCTGTTTCCTCGAAATTTCCTCACAATATTGTGAGGAAATTTCGAGGAACCTGCTTTCAAACCCTGTTTCCTCGAAATTTCCTCACAATATTGTGAGGAAATTTCGAGGAAACAGGGTTTGGGGTTTTGAAAACATCGTTTTTTTCCTCTATGTCATTTCTTATACAAATGTAATTCATACTAATGAGGTTTCTTTGTATAGATGATCATAAACAATGAAATAACACAATTAAAAAATAATTGTAAGTTTTAAATACTTACAATTATTTTTGTAATTGTGTTATTTCATTGTTTATGATCATCTATACAAAGAAACCTCATTAGTATGAATTACATTTGTATAAGAAATGACATAGAGGAAAAAAATCGATGTTTTCAAAACCCAAACTCTGTTTCCTCGGAATTTCCTCACAATATTGTGAGGAAATTTCGAGGAACCTGATTTCCTCGGAATATTTTTCATTAACCCGGCAATCCTAGCCGCCAAACGTTTCGCGAAAATTAGATTAGAAGATTTCGAGGAAATTTCGAGGAACCTTATTAAATTTTGTGAGGAAATTCCGACGGACACTGTCCGTCGGACGTCTCATAAATTAGGTTTTACGTTCTTCTCTTCCCCATTTCTCTCTGCCTCTCCTCTCTTCCTCTCCTCTCTTGCGCGGCCTCCTTCCTCTTCTCTCTTCCTCTGCGCGGCAAATCCCCTCTCTTCCTCTCCTCTCTTCCTCTCCTCTCTTCCTATCATGTAAGTTCATCTCTCTTCTCTTCCTCTCTTCATAGATCGATTCTTTGGATGTTAGATCTCGAAATTTAGGTTGTTAGGAAGGAAATTCTAGGATTGAATGGATAGCTTAGGATTTTCAAGTTTGGATTGTTGTTTGGATTGTTGTTATATATTTTTTTAGTTCTTTTGTGTTTTGGGTAAAATTCAAAATGTTTTTCATGTTTTAAAACGTTTTTTGATTTTTAAAAATGTGTATATGATTTTTTAAAACGTTTTTTTTATTTTTAAAAATGTGTATATGATTTTTTAAAACGTTTTTGAATTTATAAAACGTTTTTTGATTTTTTAAAACTATTTTTATATATTAAAACTATTTTGTACTTATTAAACTATTTTTATATATTAAAACTATTTTTGTAATTATTAAACTATTTTATATATATTAAAACTTTTTTTGTAATAATGAAATTGTTGTTTTATTTTTTTTTCGATTTATTTTGTGTTTTGGTTAAAATTCAAAACGTTTTTCATGTTTTAAAACGTTTTTTGATTTTTTAAAACGTTTTTTGATTTTTAAAAATGTGTATATGATTTTTTAATACGTTTTTTGTAATTACTAAACTATTTTTTATATATTTAACCTCTTTTTTATATATTTAAATTATTTTTGTAATTATTAAACTATTTTTATATATATTAAAACGTTTTTTAAAGTTTACAGTAATAATAAAACGTTTTTTATAAATTTTTAAAATATTTAAAAACCTTTTTCTATATTTATAAACGATTTGTAATTTTTTATAAATATAAATATAAATATATATATATATATATATATATATATATATATATATATGTATAAATCATGTATACTAAAAACTATATATAGTAATTATTAAACTATTTTTTTATATATTTATATTTTTGTGATTAAAAACTATTTTTGGATTTTTAAAATTTTTATTTATTAAAACTAATTTTTAATATATTTTATTTTGTACAATTTTGAATAATATTATCTAATATATTTTAATTTCAATTTTTATTTTATATTTTATATTTTCGAATTTCATTAAAAAATTAATATTTTTTATTTATTTATTTTTTTGAAAATTCTGAGGAAAGGGTTCCCTCAGAATATTTCGACGACCACGTCCGTAGGAAAATTTTGAGGACTTTTGTGACGAACCCTCGTCCTCACAATTTCTTCGGAATTACTGTTCCTCTAAATTCAGTCAGAAAATTTCGAGGAAATTTCGAGGGAAAATGAAATTTCGAGGAGTTTTTTTCGAGGACCTTTTTCCTCGGTATGTCGTCGGAATACTGTTATTCCGACAACGTACTGAGGAAAAAGTTCCTCAGTATCTGCGTGTTTTCTTGTAGTGAGTTGTGTCGGCAAGTCCCCAAGCAAACACCTTGAAACTGCGCTTCGCCTTCTCCACCGCTTGAAACACTTGTGAGATCCGAACTTCTTCTTTTGGGATCTCAAACTTCTGTGTCCCAGCGATATGATATAGCTTCTTGGCGTTTGGAGAAACATCTCGAACCAACATCTCTACATCTTTCTCATGTTCTGGTGCTGTTGTCATAGTTAACACATAAGATCCACCGTACCTTCCCTTTAGCTCTTTTGGGTTTCCTATGCATTGTAACCTCCCATCTACAAATATCCCCAAACGGTCACATAGAAACTCTGCCTCTTCCATTGAATGAGTCGTGAGGATTATCGCTGTGTTTGTTTTTGCGCGTTTGATGACTGTCCACAGGTTCATTCTTGAAGCTGGATCAAGTCCTGTGCTAGGCTCATCCATGTACACCACCTTTTTATAAGAAAATAAATAAATAAATAGAACTGTTACGGCTTGTAAACTTAAGACACCATTTAAGTAAACCAAATGCATACCTTAGGACTCCCTATAAGTGAAATGGCTACAATCAGCCGTCTTTTCATACCTCCGCTGTATTTTCCAGCAGGTTTTTCAGCAACTCCTCCGCGCAATAGGTTTACATTTTTAAGAGACTCTTCTACAGCCTAATATGATGAATATCAATCATTTAGGCTTTGATACTTTTGGACTTAAACATATTGATAACTGTGAGATATCAAACTAAGTCCCACATTGGATAATTAAACAAGGAGTGTCTAATATATAAAGAGAAGTCTAACTTTAATTAGTACGAGACCTTTTGGGATGGAAACCAAAAGTAAATCCATGCGGGCTTGCCTATTAGGCCCAAAGTGGACAATATCGTACTAATCGGATAATAAAGAGTTGGACATGGGCTCACACAATTCCAACAATTGGTATCAGAGCGGTTAATGAGAAATATGCATGAAGACCTAAATACCCTTCGAGTGATGAACGGGTATATCCACTACAAAAAAAAGGGGATATTGTTACAATTTTTTGAGACTGAAAATTTCAGTCACATATTTGTGACATAATAGAGACTATTTTGTTACTCTTATTTTACGTTACAAAAAAGTAGCTTCTTCGTCACAATATAGGGACTGATTTTTATGTGACAAAATTTTGTCACAATCAGTGACATATATAAGACGAAAATAAATGTAACAATTGCCGTGACAAAATTGCGACTAAATTTACTGTTACCAATATGACAAACATGTGACGGACTCTTGTGTCGCCGTTTATGACGATAAAAGGACTAAATATTTATCACAAATAGCTACGAAACAATGACATAAAAAATGTTGTAAGTTGTGACTTTAAAATATAGTAATTACGTTACAATAACTAGTTTCGGGACAACTACGCAAGCGGCTCGTTTGATGGCATAGTCTCTCGTCTTGTTCAAGATGTCAAGGATAAATTAAGAAACACTTGTCAGTCACAGTGTGCTAAACCACATCTCCACTGCGTTATCATATCCTATCCTTGCCCTCGTAAAGAAGTGATTTGATCGTCACTACAAGAAAAATGGGTTTGAATAGCAGACTAAGCCGGGATAGCGTTTTTTCGGTTATGCTATGACTGACATACCTCTTACTTTTAGATAGCGTTTGCGAATATGCAAACGCAATGTTAAATTAGTCCGATTTTAATCTCTCTAAAACAGTTTTCGAACATAGTATACATAGCACTTTTAGTTTTGAAACTCTATGTATAACTAAAGCGGAAAAATAACTACACGCTATGCATAGATTTGAGATTTTTCCTCTCGCCCCTGTTTCAATTTCCCACTCACTATTTTATTTACCTCAAAAGATGATGAAATCTAAAATCTAAAACCCTAAAACTAATATTTTAAATACAACCTCTAACCTCTAAATAAAAACATTTAACTCTAATATTTTAACATCAAATCTTAAATTTAACTTAAAATCTAAAGTTGAAACACAAAATTAATATTTTTTAAAAATAATCTCAAATCTTAATTAATTCAATACCTCTAAATTCTAAACACAAACTTCAAACTTTGATATTCTAACAACAACTCTTAAATTGTAAAATAATAAAATTAAAATTAAAAATTATTTATTTTTCAAAAATTAATCTTGGAGCTCAATACCCTAAACCTTTGTTTCACTGATGTCGACACTGGACTCGCTTAATCAAATTAGGAGAGCACAAGAACAACAACACAGTTTCCTCTTCAAAATTGTAAGTCGTAACTCAAAACCAAGTATGTGTGTTGTGTCTCATGATTTTTTGAACCGTTTGGTGCATCTCTGCTATGTTGTCTTAGATTTTCTCAGTTATCTTAAATACTTATTTCTTGCTCTAGATCATTTTTCAAACTGCGTTAGTGTTATGCATTAGTAATATGGTAGCTAGAAAGTTTCCAACGCTATGCAATACGGTGTTGCTTAAAATCATTTATTGAAGATCTTGATTTTTGTTTTGGAGCGGCAAAGCATAAATAATGGCGTCTTACTTTGGCGCTTTGATTTCCTTTTAAGTGTTATGGAGATACTTAGATTTTTATTTTTAGCGGCAAAACCTAAAAATTAAGTAGGAACCGGGAAAATCCCATAAAAAATGGTAAGAATATTGAGATATATACCCTAATGTCTTACTAATATATAAAGGAAGTATATTAGTTACCTCTTCTCACGTTAAAAACCTAAGAACCTAAAGTACATCTCAAACTGAGTCAAAGCCGTCAAGGTCTCAAATCTCTTTGTTTCTTTTTCTTGTTTGCGGTTAATTCTATATCGTTAAGTCCCAATCAAATAAGTGTTTTTGTGAATCATTTGTTATGTCCTGATCTAATACAATCTAATACTTGTCCAATGCATATTTTTATGTCATTTCTTTTGTACAATCATAGATGCGTTCACCAATGATGTTAGGCGGTCAATTGTTTGGAAGATCATCTCTTCAATCCGTTGGTCTCCAGAGACAGAGGGAAGGAGCTGCTGCAAATTCCCAACCAATTGAACCAAGAGAAGAAGTCGTACCTGTTGAACGAGATTTTCGAGTGCTTCATCCTTCGAGAAGGAATGGTGCTAAATGGTATTGTGACATTTCTGTACTACTCTTCTCTAATTTAACATGGTCTATATATAACAAACCTAATTATATTTGTAACAGGTTCAAGAACAACACTGAAATATCAACCCGTGTTAGGAAAATTATTGAAGGGTGTTTTAAAGGACCATGGTACAGCTGGAGAAAAGTACCACAGTTTTACAAAGATGCTTGGTATTCAACATTTAAGGTTTGTTTTCCATCAATGTTACACTTCCAATAGATATTTACTTGCTTCACATTTAAGATTTTTATTTTTCATGAACTTATTTAGTAGTTCATGGTTGTCCCATTTTCTGATTTTTTATTTAATAACTCTGTGCACATGGTTTTGATTGTAGACTAAGTATGAGTGGCATGTATCTATTGAGGCTCTAGTGAAAGCTAACTTTGATAAGCTAGCTGCCACTCGCCTCAAAGGAATGGTGAGCCTTGCAAAATCCAATGGAGAAAAACCTGATTGGATTCTTTCAGAATACTGGCGAGAAATGTCAGACTACTGGAAGACACCAAAAGCCAAAGAAAAAAGTGAGAAAGCTCGTGCAGCTCGATTGTTTGATCGTGATGGTTTAGGTCCACACAGCCATAGATCAGGCTCACGTTCCTATGCCAAAGTTCAAGATAATCTGGTAATATTAGTTTACTTAGCATTTACTTTTACTTTTAAAAATGAAAGTTTTCATTGCTTACGTTACTGGTTTGTTTGTATAGATAGCAAATAATGAAGACTCTTCCTTCATTGCTGTGTTGAAGAAAACACACCAGAAATCAGATGGCTCATATGGTGATGAAAAGGCACGCTTAATTGCGGAGAAATATGATGAATATGTGCAGGAACGATTGTCACAGGTTGAGCCTTCTAATGGAGAGGTTCTGATGGATTCTCTTACTGTGGAGGAAAGAAATGAAATCTATGTAAAGGTAAATCTCTGTCACTTTTTAAATTTGCATTTTCTTTATGTTTCTATGCATAGCTTTAAAACGTGTGTTTAATGTGTTTATGGAACTGTTTTTTTTTTTTGGTTAGGTTGCTGGAATTACAAAACAAGGTCGTGTGTTTGGACTTGGGTCACTTCAAAGTGGAGTTTGTATGCCACTAGATGGTTCTTCAGGTTCACCACAAGCTGTTGAAGATGATGGTACTTTAACTCACCGAGTCAAAGAGCTTGAGTCAGAGTTGCAAAAGAGTAATGAAGAGAAAGTTCAGTTTCAGAATAGGATTGAAGCAATGGAGAAGATATTGAAGACTGCTTTTGGTGAAAATGTGTTGACTCCAACAGATGCAAGCCCACTCGCATGAAGTTGTTTCACTGTTGCCTCTCCAAGAGCATCTGTCGTGTTTTCTTTCAGTTTGGTGTTTCTAGCTTGGTTTTCTAGTTTGGTTTTCATTTGGTTTTAGTTTGTTTACATTTGAAATTTCAGTTTATTTAGTAAACCAGTTGTTGTTTTATGCTTATTTAATATTTAAATAAAAACAATTCAGTTTTATGAGAAATTTATTTACATATTATTATTTGCAAATCTGATATTTGATTTGCATTTTAATCTCTAATATCAACTGTGCCGAATATTTAATAATAAAAAATGTGACAGATTTAAATGATAAAATAAAAATATGCGTATAAAATTGTAACCGATTGAAACCGAGATGTTACTAGTTACGGTCATAGTTTGTGACATTGTTTTCGTAACAAAAAGTGACAAATTAGTAACATAATGAATGTTACAAAATACAACAGTTTTGTAACACATTTATAGTATGTATTTAAGACGGATAAATATCTATATTTAGTCACTGATTATTACGTTTTGTGACTAATGTTTTGGTTATAATAGGTTACAATATTAAGACTTTAAATTAGTCATGAAAAATGACGGTTTGGGACGATATATAATGTCAGAATTTGTGACGGAAAAAGGACTATAGTGTCGTCTATATTAGAGACATTTTGTGACAATAGATCTGTCACTATATATGACATAGTTGTCACATTAAAACGGTCACAAATTAAGACGGTTTGAGACAATTTGATGAGTAAGAAATTGTAACAGTTCTGTTACCAAAATACAACGTCACAATGGGTGACAATTTGTTACAAAAATATTAGTCACAAGAAATTGTGACATTTTTGTTACTCCAGGACATTTGTGACACATGTATTGTAACCATTAAAATTTGGTAACAAAAACGTAACAATATCAATATTGTTACGAATTCTTATCTATTGTGACGGAAAATTTTGTCACAATATCCTTGTTTTCTTGTAGTGATCCTATGAGTTAGGAATGATGAGAGGTGTGTGTGGCATAGATCAAGTCAAGACGATCCTGAAAATCAGTTATGGGACGGGAGATGAATGTGATCCTTAGTTTGAGGGGGAGAATGTGAGATATCAAACTAAGTCTCACATTGGATAATTAGACAAGGAGTGTCTAATATATAAAGAGAAGTCCAACTCTAATTAGTACGAGGCCTTTTGAGATGGAAACCAAAAGTAAATCCATGCGGGCTTGCCTATTAGGCCCAAAGTGGACAATATCGTACTAATCGGATAATAAAGAGTTGGACATGGGCTCACACAATTCCAACAATAACATACTTGGTCTAGATCAGAGCCTTTGAGATTCTTAAGTCTCCCATAGAAGAGAAGATGCTCCCTTCCTGACAGTGTTTCCCAGAGTAAGCTGGTTTACAGTAGACAATAAGGGCATGATAAAACAACAATTTGAATTTTCTGTAACATAATAAAAATATTTTTAAGAATTACTCGTGTTGTGGACACACACCCATGCTGGTGTATACTCTGTCCATATCTGTGCATATGTCCAACCGTTTAACAAACGCTGACCCTGATGTCGGTTTCACAAGCCCAGTCATCTGACCACAAAAATACAATACTAAACTCTGTTATTCTAGGCAGATGCTAAGCTTAAAAGATTATTCCATTTGGGGTACTACTGACCATGTTGATGAATGAGGTCTTCCCGGCACCATTGGGGCCTAACATACCAAAGCACTCTCCCGAAGGAACAGCCAGAGATAACCCTTGAACCGCCATTTTGGGCGGGTTTCCATCCCTGCCTGGATACACCTTCTACATTTTGTCACATACAATCGCATGGCTTGTGCTTTGCTCACGCATCAGTTTCTCAACTTTTTCACTCTGGTTGAAAAAAAAGTTTTTAATCAGAAACAACTAGAGAACCAAACAACATGGAGTATGTTGTGACTTCTGAAAAATACCTCCTGAATGACATCTAGTTTATCCATTTCTACAGAAACCTGATTTTGCCAACTAGGCCTTCGTGGAGAACGAAATTTATCGAAAGGGTTTTTCAAGTAGAAAAAAATCCCTTTTTCTGATGAAGACATCTTATCGATATAGTATGCTGAAATGAGTAAGAAAAACCATTCAACTATAATGATGTAGAAAACTTCATTCATTGAACTATCACTAATATCTTTCCACTTCATTCCACACCTCCCAGTCAAGTTCCCCTGAAAAGCATACTGAGAGAACTCATACAACCCGCGGAATAACGAGAAACCAGGATACAGCTCCATGACAAAAATTCAGTGTCCTGGTAACAGAAATTGAAGACTATATTAGCATTGCGGTTAATAGTAAGAATAACCACACACAAAAAGTGAAACTGGAAGAGAAAATAAGTGATCTTGATAGCATAATGGGAAAAGATAACTCTTCCATAAGAAACTGGAAGAGAAACCAGCCAAATAACCCAGATCCAAACACGTATATGTATGCAACAACTACAACAGAATGTGTTCCTTTTTATCACCAACATGTTCTTTAGTAAATTTCTAAAAAGGTCTGATTTTAGTACCTGATGCTGTCTCAACATTTGAAAATACTGAGGAAGCTAGAAAGGCAATGGAGATTTGCAGATTTATGTAGAGAAAATAAAAAACAAAATGGAGGCTGTAGTCATTTAGCAGAAAGAACTTCAGCCCTGCAAGAAAAAATAATTGTTCTATAAATTATAGAAGGTCCCGAAGATAGACAAAAGAAACCGACCATTTAGATCATCTTCAACCCCACTGCATAATTTACTGCAAAATAAAGTGAAAAAAAACAGTCATGAACAAATAAAAAAGGCATTAATACATATATAGAGTAATGTTTTTTTATTTGTTCATGACTATATTTTCCACTTTATTTTGTAGTAAATTATGTAGCGAAGTTGGAGATGCTCTCAGGACATCACAATTTAGGTGAAACTTTTGTTATATATAGGGCACAAATAATTTTACTGAATAAAAAGACACAAAATTTGAAGTGAGCATAGGGCATCAAAAAATAGTTGAAAATGTTGGACGGGCACCTGTCTATAATAAATAAGGAAATGATTCAGTACCTATTGCTGACCCAAATATCATTAGGCATATTACGTATAGAGTGGATATGGCGAGAAAATAGGCGTAGGAAATCATCCAATATGGACCATCTGCTAGCCCGTGCATTCTCATTATAATTCTTAGACGCTGCTGCTTCTCATACACTAGTGAGGTCAAGATCACCTGCATATAAGAATGTAAGCTCAAGAACTTGCAACTTGAGAAGCTGTTGCAGTGGTGGAATTTTGGTTTGTGTACTTGCGTTACACACACAGGATGGTGTGTGACACACGCTTCGAAGAATAAAAAGGAAACATCAAGATTTGATGATATGGAATATTTCTACATACTTGGTTGACGAAATATGTATTAAAGGAGCGTGATTAGATCACAAATTGGAAGATTTGGTGATGCTAAAATATAGGAAATATTATATTAGATAATAGGAAAATATTATTTAATATATATTGTGACTTTTTCCTAGAATTAGGGTTAGAGCTTTTGACGTTGTAATTCTCACAGAAACACAGCAGCAGTTTTGGGGTTTCAGACAGTGAGTGATTTGTAGAGGTGATCAACAGGGGTTGGTTCCTCATAAGGGTAGATTAAGAATTGATCCGTGTCAAACCGTGTGTGGCGTTGAGTAATTCGGATTTGACAAGTCTTTGTAAAAGATTGTTTCAGTGATTCTTAATAAAGAGATAATTGTTCTTGGAGTTATTTTGTGCCGTCTGTTCTCGCTGTATCTCGAACTTACAATTGGTATCAGAACGGGACACCTAAACGAAAGAGAGTTCTTCGAACCAAGGTGAGATCCTGAGAAGAGAATATGGCGATTTTGGCACAAAATATGTTGCTGCTGAATGATGTGAACTATGGGTATTGGAAAGTAAGAATGAGAGCAAACTTACGTGGGGCTGATGAAGATATCTGGACAGTTATTCAAACTGGATGGGAAGAACCGTTTGTGATGCAAGAAGATGGTTTGAAGATACCTAAACTGAAGACAAAGTGGACAGCAACAGAGAAAAAGCTTTCAAGGTTTAATGCAAGAGCACTGGATACAATCTTCAGTTCTGTAGATGGAAAACAATTTTGAGCTTATACAGGGATGTGAATCAGCTAAGGAGGCTTGGGATATACTACAAAATGCTTTCGAGGGTACTGCGAATGTTAGGAGGATAAGATTGGACTTGCTTGCATCACAGTTTGAAGACATAAAGATGAGGGATGATGAGAAGATAGGAGATTTCAGTGCAAAGCTCAGCTCCATAGCCAATGAAGCACAAGTTTTAGGTAAAAAATATGAAGATGCAAAATTGGTGAAGAAGTTTTTGCGATATTTGCCTACTAAGTTTGCAGCACATAAAGCAACGATAACATTGACGATGAACACTGATGAATTGAAGTTCGCCGAGGTAGTAGGGATATTAAAGGCTGAGGAGATGGAATTGGAATCTAAGTGTTTAAAGCCTGCTCAAGACTCTCGAATTACAGTTGAAGAAGACATCCAGAGAACTAAGAAGCTTGAAGAATCTATTCACTTGGTGATTCAGAAACTTGAAGAAACCATGAATCTTTTGAATAAGATGTCCAGCAACAGACTGCCTAGAGAAGAAGAAAGACATAAATGGCAGGCAGTGGTGTGTTTTAATTGTCATGGTATTGGGCATGTCAAAACAGATTGTCCATCATTCAAGAGTAATGGATGTAATGGTTATGGGCACATAAAATCAGATTGTGTGAACACCAAAAAGATGAAGATGAAGATGAAGAGAAGTTGCAGTGATAAAGTACCAGAGAGAAAAGAAGATGCTCTCAATTTCGTGTCTCTTCATGGAGTTATAGGATCTGAAAAAGACATCACTAAAGGTGAAATTCGTATGTCGGGTGTGTCACACACCAATTCAGATGCGTCACACAGTGATACAGAAAGTGATATAGATGCAGATTTTCTAGCCGAGTATAAGGTTCTCTTTGGTAAATTTGCAGAACTCAGTCACGAAAACCTACAGCTCATCAAGGATAAAGCTGTCTTGAAAGATCAAGTCAACACCCTAGAGATGGAACGGACTGATGCGAAGGGTGAATCAAAGTGTAGGGTGAGAGGGGATGATAATGAAGACGAACTTCAGTCTCTTAAGAGAGTTATTGCAGAGCAGAATCAAGTTCAACAAGAGTCTGAAATAAAGTTTCATCAGATGAAACAACTGTTGAATCAAGAACTTGAGAAGAGTCAGCTTCTGGAAAAACAACTTGCTGAGAACTACAAGAAAGTGAGAATGTTGAACACTGGATCAGCAAGTCTGGATCATATCTTGTCAATTGGGCAGTCTCCAAAAATCAGTTGGGGTTTGGGTTATAAAGGGACGACTTCACAAGAGGTTGACAAAAATGAAGGAATAAAGTTTGTAAAATGCTCAATCCCAGTTGTTTCAGCTGAACGAAAGGATGAAACTCAAGCAAAGACTGTGGTTCCAAAGATACAAGACAGAAAAATTGTTGCTAAGCGAATGAATGGCTGTCTCTTTTGTGGTAAGACCGGACATACTGTTGCTTTCTGTTATTCTAGGAGAAACCAGACTGAGCGAGCTTGGAGGATGAACTTTTGTTATGTGGAGCCTAAAAGATATGGACATGTTTGGATAGCTAAGAAGGATCTGTATCCTAAGTTTACGAAAGGTGTGTCACACGAGCATACTAGTGTGTCATACAATCGAATGGGTGATCAATATACTGAGTTTGAAGAACCAGTTCGATGGCCTAGAAGGTACTGAGAATTTTTGATGGTCCCACAAGTATCATGAAGTTGTTCAAAGAGTTTTTCACTCAAGCAGGAGGAGATGATACTTAATTCAGGGGGAGTTTAAGTTAGTACTTTGGTGGTATATATGATGCATATTGTTCTTAGGCTTGAGTTGTAAAACTCAGTGAAAAGGGGGAGAATGTAAGCTCAAGAACTTGGAGCTTGAGAAGCTGTTGCAGTGGTGGAGTTTTGGTTCGTGTACTTGTGTTACACACACAGGATGGTGTGTGACACACGCTTCGAAGAATAAAAAGGAAACATCAAGATGTGATGATATGAAATATTTCTACATACTTGGTTGACGAAATATGCATTAAAGGAGCGTGATTAGATCACAAATTGGAAGATTTGGTGATGCTAAAATATAGGAAATATTATATTAGATAATAGGAAAATATTATTTAATATATATTGTGGCTTTTTCCTAGAATTAGGGTTAGAGCTTTTGACGTTGTAATTCTCACAGAAACACAGCAGCAGCTTTGGGGTTTCAGACAGTGAGTGATTTGTAGAGGTGATCAACAGGGGTTGGTTCCTCATAAGGGTAGATTAAGAATTGATCCGTGTCAAGCCGTGTGTGGCGTTGAGTAATTCGGATTTGACAAGTTTTTGTAAAAGATTGTTTCAGTGATTCTTAATAAAGAGATAATTGTTCTTGGAATTGTTTTGTGCCGTCTGTTCTAGTTATGAATTTAGATGTTCTGGATCCGAAGGTTCTTACATATTCTAACACGAGATCCAAACTATTTTAATGTTTATTAGAGTAGATTGAACCCATGCCATAGATCCCTACTAGATATTTAAATAATTTTAGCCACTAACTCGTTGGCGAGTTTGATAACCTTTTGAGAAAGAAATTTGACAAATTGCTTCCAAGGTTTACAGATGATCATATTGTAAGAGCCTGAAGCAGTCAACTTAAAATGAGCTTACAGGAAACAGAAGAAGAATAACCCATGTGAAGAAAACTGCACCAATCAAAGAAGCGATGTCTAAACGTAGTTTAGTTTCTCGTTTAGGCATTTCTTTGACAAACTCAAAAACTATCCTCGTCCGCGGGCCTCGCAAATACTGAAGATAAGCATTTCACAGCTGCAGTTTTGTAGAGTCTTAGAATCTGTTCAATCAAGAAAATGGTGAACACAAGGATGCTGTTGAGTGTATCACTTAGTTTCTTACCAAACTAACTAAGCGGGGAACTCGGAGCAATTTGTGAGGTCTATTTCCTGAATCATCCAGGTACGTTGCGTTATACCAGATATTCACATTGAAGTTAGTCCCATTTGTGTCCAAGAGATCATATGCTAAGGCAAATCAAAGCATTAAAAAACATTCAGAAAATTTCATATGCATACTAATCAAACGTTACAGATAAATGACAAATACAGTATAAGAACCTGCAACAATCTCATTTATCATCCCTGCAGGATTTCCTTTCTGATAACCTTTGAAAATCTCATTATTAACTTCTCTGGAGCTATTTCTCCAAAGGTTCAACCCTTGAACGCATCTCATCTCTTGTTTCCACGAAACAAAAACATAGTCAATCAACTTAATTAGTATTTCTTCAGATGATAACTTTGAGAAAGGACATTAAATTCTTCTTAACAAACTAGAAATACATGCATATGTAGGGAGATATGATTTCACCATATAATTTTTTTTTACCTTTGGTAAAATTGAGAGGTGGTTGTCCAACTGAGAATGAAAAATTGGAGTTTTGAGTGCACCGAGGTTGAAGGTTGTATAAGAAACGATCTGAGACAATCCCTGCATCAAGATAATTGGTGGGACTTCCTTTATATGTTGTAGCCTGAAAACAGCAGCTAAAAGTAAAAAAAGAAGACAAAGACAAAATATCAACAGACCAAGAGAACTTACCAATACATTATCAGCTAAACTAAACAAGGGGTCAGAGTGGTTCATTGCAAAAGAAATTCTGAGAAGATTTCTAGACAAAAACTGGAGAAAGCTTGAATATTATGAGTTGTATCAATTTTGAATATGCTTTAACAAGACTAAAAGAAAGAGAAGCATACATACTTCCGCCAAGAGATTGATTATTCCCAGTGAGAAGTATAGTTACAGGGCAATTGTTTCTTTGCCTGCATGATACATCAGTGAGATTGGCATCGACAACACTATACCGAGGAAGCGTAATAAGAATCAAAGGAGGCCATGGTTGTGGATTTGGGACGGCACAAAAGATTCCTTGATCACGAGTAGAATATTCTACACCACAGACCATTTGGCATTTTTCGTCTCCGGTTTTGTGAATGCATTTACAACCACATTGGTTATCGAGTGAGTTATTGACCTGTGAATCAAACAGAGCTTGAATGCCAACTAAAACCACGCAGAGGTAGAAAGGGATCATGATGAGCCGAACGTTGCTCCATATGTTGCGCTTCTGCAAAACACCCCCCCCCAAAGAAAAACATAAACTCATATGTGCATGTATATGTAATTATGGACTTAACTTTAGTAGCGGAAACAAAAACGCCGAACCTGATATGTTAAGTTTTTCCTAAGTATGGCATTGGCCTGCGTCAAGAAGCTGCCTGGACCAGAATCGGCCATTGATGAAGCTTTGGTAGAGTTCCCTTATTTTGTTACTTCTGTTTCTTTAAACCACCGTCAATTACTTAGGTCATAATTAATCGGATTTGAGAGTAAAACCTGAATAATTTTTTTTCTATCAAAATGGATGTAAATTAAGATAATATGTATGTAGTTTTATTGTATAACGAAAAAAATAAATCAACATGAACATCAATATAAATTTTCAAAAGAATGCGAACGAGTGATCCCCACAACTGTCTATTCGACAACCTGTGGGATTGGAAATTTGGAAATTAATAAACTTTTGCCATTGAATCTATTTATATATAATACAATTTCCTTCCCTCCTGTTGCGCCACGTCGGATTCCAGACTGGAAAGTCGAGAGATGACGGTGCGACACGTGTCTGCCATGGACGAAACTCATCGTTTCATTAAACAGCGGTTTGGGCTTGCTTCGTCATGGGCTTTTTCGCTTCGTCATAGGCTTTTTCTCTTCTTTCTGCTTGGCCTGCTGTAATCATCTGAGACTGACGATCTAATCTACTTTTGCGAAGAGTTGGGATAAGATTTTGGTGACGACAATGATGACGCTCCTGCTTCCTCCATGGTGTTATAAATTTGTCTTAAATTCATTGATTCACTCACGCACGATGTCGTCTTCAATGTTTAATTTCGTCCTGATAGGTGGTGGTAGTTCCGTATAAATATACGTGAGCATCGGTCTTCTCTTTCACATATTGGTTCGTTCGAAGGTGATATGGCTAATTCTAGGGTTTTTCTCTCCGATCTGAAGTGCTCATCCGTCGTTGAGGCTAGGTTTCTGCGATTTTGGGAGGCTAAGAATGTCAAATGAGGTGGGAAGCTCATGTGGGGCACATGCTTCTGGTAGGACGTTGCTCTCCAGATTTGGATGTATCTGTGTCGTTTATAGATTCCAGTGAGTCTTCATTCCGTTTCCTCCATATTTAAATTTTTTATTTTTTCAAATATAGATTATGTCGGGTCTCTTTACGTTTTCTGAGTATTGAGTATTGGTTTAGATTGGTCACTAGCGACACTGGTCTCCCATCTGTTGCACTGCTGCTGAAAGCATATGCAAAGGTTGAGCCACTGTTTATTCCATATGCAGATGGCTCATCTGCCGCTGCGTTTTTGGCTTCGCCGCTGCATATCTGAACTATCCTTCTCAGGTGATGATTTAATTGACATCTGATTCGGCCTGCTTCACCCTTTTGTTTCTTGCCTTTGACTCAATTTGATTTCGATTGCAGATGAATCTCCTAGGCGTCACGAAAAGTTAACCGAAGGCGTCAATCTTAAACCGGTTTACATCTTTGGTGCTTATCTTCCGGTTAGGACTTCTCTGTCTCTCTGTTTATAATGTTCAAAAATTAGTTGTTTGTATTGACTTTGGATTTTCATTTAACTTTGTTTGGTTTCAACTTAGTGTTTCGTAATCATATTTTATATGATTTCTACAACTATGGACCCGAGGACCCCCAACTCTATCTTTTATTGACTGAGTTCTTGCAGGTTTTGTCTAAAACACACTTCTCTTCGTTTAGCGTTGTTTTTACCCTGACAATAAAAAAATGTTCCTTTAAGGCATATTTTAATACTCTATTCTTCTATATGTCTCATTCTTTTGCGTTATATAGTTTGATTGTAGAGCGTTGAGCTGGTGGGGGCACTGCTATTTTTCATTGGACTGAAAAATTCGAGGATGACCTCTTCAAAGTGCAGCAACCTGAAGAAGAGACCACCCAAGCCTAAGGCTGCTTAGAGTTGTTCTCTTTTCTTCCACACACGCTTATTAGGCTTTAGAACAGCCTCTGATGTGTTCAAGCTTTGTCGTCATTTGTCTTCCTTACAAGATATATCACCACTTAATTGCTCAAAGCTGCAACCACATGACTTTCTGGTAAGACATACACCCATAGAACGTTTCATATTTATACATTGTTTAGCTTTGTGCTTTCTTATATCAGTGTTGAGATATCTCTTTGTGTTCTTTGTAGGTGTGGGCATGAGTTTTGCTACTGTTGTGGAACAGAGTACAGTGAAGGACAACCGAGTTACTTTTGTGTTGTGTGGTGGATTGTTACAAGAAGTTTACAGAGGAAAGCAACTCCAATATCTTATCTACAAGACGGGGTAAACAAGTTGAAGACTTTAGCAATTGTGAGCAAATGATATAGGTTTCACCCTTGACCTTTATGCATATGATTTAACTAATATTCAATTTTTATGATGCTGAAAGTGCCGCAGACGTTTCGAGGAGTTTTGAGTCTTATTGTTACTCTTTTGTGAGTGTTGGTCCTGTGGCTGAGGTATGGTGATGACGTGATATGTGTTAAAGCTTCAGCGTTTCATTTTTGGTTCATCGTTTTTAGGAGACCCAAGGGCAACGAGCCTGATGGTATGAGTGTCTCAGATAGAGTGGTTGGTGTGTGTGTGTGTTTTGTATGCTGAACTTGAATAATGATTTTTTTTTTTTGAATAATGACTTCTACTTATGATTTTTAACGTATAACAAGGTCAACAAAAAACGTTTTTAATAATTATAGATGAAACTACAAGAGAAAACAACATTGCAGACAAACCCACATACCACAACTTCTTCTGTATAAATGATACAAACCCACAATTATTCGAATACAAAAAATAACACCAAAATGATAATAGCAACAACTACATATGAGGCAATTAACTACATGATAGATAGTTTATTTTAAGCCACTGAATAAATAATATAGTTAATTTTATATCAGGGAACATAAACAAATGTGATCCACTTATAAGTATTTTCCAAATAAACTTTGCATCAAAATTATTTTAAACATGAAGTAAATGGTAAAATGATATAGTGTAGTGTTTTGTATTTTTAATAAATATTTTAGTTTGAATTTTTTTTCTGATCAAAATGTTATTTGTTTTGTCAACGATTTTGAGGTTTAATTTACTGAAATTCTATATAAAGCGATTTCACATAAATAATATCCTATAAAATATATAATTACATCTTTGAAAAAAAAAACATGTTAAATTCTTAATGAAATCTACTCGCCGCGCGAAGCGCGGTCCGACCCTAGTAATATATATTTAAGAAAAATTGTGTTATATATAGTTTAAGTACTGTGTTTAGAGCAGCCGTCGGTCTTCTCTTTTGCTCCGGTGGTTGGTGGTTCTCACCGCCACCAGGTGCGGCTAAGATTATGGGGAAAGAAGTTCTCAAAACTTTTTACTGCCGGCTTTTTGTCTCCGGGAGAGAATGATTCTTCTAGCATCTCTATCGCCGGTTTTATATCTTTGGAAATGATGATTTTTCTAACATCTCGATCACCGGAACTTATGTTCTTGTGTAGTGAATTAGTATTAGCTTGAAGTCGTGGAAATACTGCTTTTGTTTGGTTCTTGCTGTTTCAGTCACTTCGTCGCATCCTAAGTTGAATTTTTGGGTTCGTTTTTTTGTGATTTATGTTCGCTGTTGAGGTATCTACTAGACCTTATCTTGGACCTTTGTGGTATTGGAAGATGGTTTCTATACGAAGCAGTTAACTTGACCTTCAGTTTTTCTCTTGCAAGGAGGTGGGCAGTCTTTGTTCTGTAGGTCACTTGGCTGCTTTGCGAGTGTCCGCGTGTAAGAGCTGGTGGTCTTCTTTGACGTTTTTCCAAGTAGCGTTTCAAGGTCTTTTGTCTTTGTATCTTATTTTTAGTGGTGGTTTCTGGTCATGCAAGTTTCACATGGATAGCAGCTGCTGGAGTTGGTGTAGATTTGACCTCTCGATTGTTTCTGATGTTGTTGGTTCTAGTATGGCTTGGTGATATTCCTTTTAGGGTTGGGACTGCTCAAGACATTTGTTCTTTAGGTCAGCTCCATCGATATCGAATTATTCTGGAAAGGTGGAAAGAATAGACTTGTGGACATATATGAGTTTTAGGCTCTATTTATGTCTTTGTTTTATTTTGGTTGGTTTATGTTCTTTATCTTTGGTTTTTTATCGACACTATGTATCTCAACTTTCTTCGAGTTAAAAAAAAATAGTTTAAATACGTGTGCACACCATCGATGTGATCATATAGCAGTTAGTTGGATGATATAGCGAGGCTTTTTGGTTTAGTATCTTAATGTTATATTTTAATTATAACTAGTGATATTCCAGCTTTACGCACCGGATTCGTATGTTTTATTCTTAGATAAATTTACAATTTATTTTATGGTCTTAGTAAATAAAATATGTTCAAAATATGAAAATTGGTCGAAAGAAAATGGCATTTTTGATGCATTTGATAGTGATTATCGATTTAATAAAAATAGAATAAAAAACAATAATCGTATAAAAGTTAATTTAGTTGGAATTTAAAAATAAAGTAAAGTTAATGTTTTATTTAAAAAACATATTTATACTGTTAAGTACCATGTGTGTAGTATAAAGAAGGAACAATATTTGAAATTTTACTTTTTATACTAATATGGATTTAAACGTATGTAATAAAGTTTTATTTATATATTCTTCTTATTTGATTTGGTAAGAAATCCATTCCTGCAATGGAACATATTTAGAAATGAGGAAAAACATTTATATATTTTGTTTGAAAATAAAAACTAAAATCAAAAACAGTATGTAAATGAAACTGAAAATTGGAACATAAGAAATCTTCTTATAAATTGTAATTATGCTGAATCATATATGACTTTTCCTACATATAGGATAGCTTATATTTGTACCAAACCATTGATCAATACAACAGAAATGAAAAATATGGCCTCAGGTAAGAGATCATAGATAGATTTCATTATTTTAATTTCCAAAGCATATAAAGCATATATCGTTTTTTTCTTCTGTAGTTTTAAAGCCTATTAATTACCTTAAGATCAATGATGATAAGGTTGACGTCAAGTCTTACAGTCGTATTTTGGTTGTAATCTGTGATAGTAAGAGTGACTTGAGAATCATCAGTTATATTATTGTCTTCGGCTATTAGTAGTTTGATGGGAAAATCGCATAAAAAACCTTCAAAGTCTCACTTATTAGCATTTTAAACTTTGAAGTTTTTTCACTAACACTTTTAACCTTCAAAGTAACATTTGTATCATAAAAAACTTCCAAATCAAAAAGATGACCGGTTCAGCAGGTAATTTTTCAAAAATAATTATTTAATTAATAAAGTAAACAAAATAAATAAATAAAAATCCAAAAAATAAATAAAAATCGAAACTTTTAACAAAATTTACAAAAATGAAAAAAATCAAAAATAAATAAATTAAAGTTTAAGAAAATTAAATAAATATTTTTAAAATTAAATAATTTTCTAAAATATTGATAAATTAAAAATAATTAAAAAATAATAATAAGTATGATTAAATTTAAATAGAGAAGAAATAAATAAAAAGTTCACAAATCTTTTAAAAAATGGAAAATTCAAAATTCAAAATTCAAAATCTAGTGACGATGATGGTTTCTCACATAACCATTAAAGATGACGATAATTTCCATATCTCCAATGATAGTTTTCAACATCATCGTTGAAAATGACAAAAAAAACTTTTTCAAACTTTTGAATTTTCATTTTTTTGAAATATATGAAATTTTTATTTTTCTGTTTTTTATTTTGATCTTATTTATTTATGAATTTTAATTTTATAAATATTAATTAATTTTCTGATTTTTTTTAAATTTATGAGCTTTTATTAAATTTTACAATTTTTGTTTAATATCCTGATTTTATTTAATTTTCTTTTGATTATCTAACTAGTTAAATAATATTATTTAATAAGTAAAATAAACAAAAAATAAAAAAAATCAGAAAATTAAACAAAATCGTAAAAATTAATAAAAACTCATCAATTAAATAAAAATCAGAAACCATCATTGTCACTAGTGATATATTTGAAATTGTTATTTTCCACGATGATATAATATATTTTTTGAAAAATATTATAATTAAAAAACTATTTTGAATTTTGAATTTTCTATTTTTTTTAAATGAACTTTTTATTTAGTTCTTCTCTATTTAAATTTAATCTTATTTATTATTAAAATTTTAGCTATTTTTATTTTCTTCAAATTTTAGAAAATTATTTAATTTTCTAAAATTTTAATTTTTTTTTCTTATGTTTTCATTTTTGAGAATTTTATTAAAAGTTTCGATTTTATTTATTATTTGAATTTATTTATTTATTTATTTTGTTTATATTAATTAAATAATTATTTTTGAAAAATTACCTGCTGAATAGGTCAATTTTTTTCTTTGGAGGTTTTTTGTGATACACAAGTCATTTTCAAAGTTAAAAGTGTTAGTGAAAAAACTTCGAGTTTTAAAGTGCTAGTAAGTGACACTCTAAAGGTTTTTTATGTGACGTTTTTTACGTGATTTTCCCGTAGTTTAATCAAATACAGTTGTTTCTTGAATAAGCATGGTTGAGTTGGGATGTTCTATTTCATGGTAAGGAAGGTGATAACATAACAAGAAATAGGGTCAAATACAAATAGACCTTCCAAAGCATGAGTAGGATATTTCCTGAAGACAGCTGCTTCTACTTCTGGATTACAATTTCAAAAAGTTCTTCGATTGAATCCGTTCACGTGAATAGGGTGAACAGAGGTATTAGAGTGAGAGGTTCAAACCATGTGATGATAAACTTATCGTATCATTCTTCAAAAATCTGAGACACTGAGCAATAGATGCTGTGATACATAATCAGTTGTTTCTTTCTTCAACTTGTTTAGCGTTGCTTTTGAATATTAGTTGACAGACACCGCCAAATCTTTTGTTGCGTCTATCTTCATTCAGATCATGGCCAAGTTTTCTCCAAAACATTATCGATAACTTCCTCAGCTACAACAACTCAACGAGACAATAAAACAACAGAAATAAAACCAGTTTTCACATTGAAAGACCAACTTTGCTTCTAATCTCGAACTACAAAACCTTATGTAGTAAAAAGACTCTGGTCGTTTTCACGACAACCAAAATTCTCAACTCTTGAAAAGAAAGCATACATCAAAAAGGGTTTCTCTCCAGAGAGATAAGAAGGAGAACCCCTTCCACTCGATTCTTATTTCTATTTAAGATTACACTTAGCTTCGGTAAACAACCTTTTTATACCACAAATTTTTGTCTTCTCGAGTTTGTTGTGGATAGATTATGTTTCGTAGCTTTGTAGAGATCTTGTGGTGATGATTCAGCGGAATCATTTGCTTAGCTTCCGCAAGAATCCTCGACGCCGATTCCTCTGCTTTCTTCTGATATCTTACCTGACATCTCCTGAGTCCTTCAACAACATACCTAAGTTCTCAATCTCCTCTTGCGTGCCTATAACTTCTTCAGTGTCTTGTTTTCGCTAGCTCTATATGCTTCCACCTGAGCCAGCGCGGCTGAAATTTTCATATTCACCAGCTTATCGAATACCTTAGCTCCTTTGCTCGGCGACTTAAATTCTTCCTGAGATTAGCGCGATGCTCTAAGCTCCAGCTCCACACTCAGATGTCGTGGTAGTACAGATTCGAGGAAATGTTGAGTTTTCAGACACTGACTTTATTTGTTCAAGCTCATTAACCTCGACAGCTTTTTCTTCCTCGACTTTAAGAGCGACCCTCAGAATTTAGCTTCCTCCAACACAGTGGCTTTGTTTCTCCTTTCCTCAACTTCTCGTCGAGCAGCTTCTATCTCAGAAGATGTCTGATTTAAGGTTGACACATTGCTCTAGTGCTCACTCTTACTTTTTCTATAGCTTCAGATCGAGATCTCTAGCCACATATTTGATTTTAGCCATCTAAGCTTCAACTCTATTGTGCTATATCATCACATTTCGTCACTTCTGCTTTTAGAGAGATTCCCCTGACTTTTGCAAAGGCTTTTTCTCTCACAAATTTCTGGAGTAAACAGTGTGCTTCGCCGAACTCCAAACTCCCACCATTAACGAAATCCATTTGCGATGTTTTAATAAATCTTCCTTTGCTTCTGCAATTCATCAATATACGTATCAAATGCTAAACAAATAAAATTATAAACTGAACTATATATGAGACCTTACTTTCCTTCAAGCAGTTGACCTATAACATCGTACTGGTGAGAGCCAAAGTGGTAAAATTCAGAATTTATTATAGCTCTAGTATGCAAATAACACTCCATCTCAATGCCTTTGCTTCAGCGCAAAAGTCAGTAGCCGTACTTGAAACAGATGTGGCTCCTCTAAGACACTTCATTTCTCACTTCCCATCCCTAGGATGCTTCGTTCGGGCATCACCTCTCCAAAAACCATCCATATTACAGGTTCCTTGCCCTTATGCCTTTGGTTGCAACTGGAGCAGAATCATTGGGTTTTAAAAATTTCTTTACAAAACTGTTTAGATAAACATGTGAAAGAGAGTCAATTTTAATATACCTTTCACAAACAAACTGATCATCTAAAATGTTTCCAAGCTTTGGGGGCTAACCTGAGAAGAAACCGCTTGAATAAGAGAAGTTATTGCTCAAAACATCGATATAGTCAGATCAACAAAAGATTTAAATAAGGAACAAATGAAAATACCTTGGAATCAAGCAGCTGATAATAGAGTTTGAGAGATGAAGAAGATGATGGAACTGTAACAAACTCTGTTATTCTCGTTAAACAAAACAGAGTGTACAACGTCCACTTATATAGTGGTTTACAAAGATAACCGGTTTACTAACAGATTTAAACCAACACTAAACCATCACTAATATTCCCCCTCAAGATGGCAAATAGATAGACTTTAATGCCATCTTGCCAACGAGAGAGTAGAATTGAGGTGAAAATAAAGCTTTGGTGAAGATGTCAGCAACTTGGTTGTTCGTACGGACGTGTAGAAGCTTGATGAAGCCAAGTACAACTCGTTCTCGAACTTGATGACAGTCCAACTCTATGTGTTTGGTGCGCTCATGAAAGACCGGGTTTGTGGCAATATGAATTGCTGCAGTAGAGTCACAGAAGAAAGCAACAGGTCCATGTTGAGGTGCTTGAAGATCAGCTAAGAGATTCCTTAACCAAATAACTTCTCTAGAGCCATACTCCATAGCTCTATATTTCGACTCTGCTGATGAATGAGAGACGCTTTGCTGCTTTTTAGACTTCCATGAGATCAATGCATTCCCCAAAAACATACAGTAACCAGAGGTAGAGCGTCGTGAGTCTAGACAAGAGGCCCAGTCTGCATCAGTGAACGCTTGGAGTACAAGATTAGACTCAACAGAGTAGAACAAACCATAGCCAACCGTTCCTTTTAAGTAACGGAGAACTCGCAGAGCAGCTTGAAGATGAGTATCCTTTGGAGCCGAAGTAAACTGACACAACTTGTTGACTGCAAATGTGATGTCAGGTCTAGTTATAGTCAGATACATTAGGCGTCCAACAAGGCGTCTGTAAGCTGCCGGATCATCAAGCAACGGTTCTGCAGAATCAGAACAGAGTTTTCCATTCGGATCCATAGGAATCTGAGATGGTTTGCAGGCTAAAAGTCCTGCATCTTCAAGAAGTCCAAGCGTATACTTCCTTTGACAAACTGAAATGCCCTTACTGGAACGAGCAATTTCAAGACCAAGGAAGTATTTTAGTGGACCAAGATCTCTGAGTTTGAAAGCAGCGCTCAAGTCTTTCTTCAACTGATCAACATCTGCATCATTATTGCTTGCAATAATGATGTCATCCACGTAAACCAACACTGCAGTATAGAGACCTCCACTCTTTCGAATGAAGAGAGTATGATCAGAGTTGGATTGGTGAAAATGCAGTTGAAGAAGAGTGTGTCTAAACTTCTGAAACCACTGTCTGGAAGCTTGCTTGAGCCCATACAATGATTTCCTGAGCCTGCATACAGCATTCGGAGGTAATGATTCCCCCTCCTTTGGTGTATACCCTGGAGGTAAAGTCATGTAGATCTCCTCATGTAAGTCACCACTCAGAAAGGCGTTAGAGATGTCCAACTGAGTAAGACTCCAATTCTTTGCAGCTGAGACAGAGAGAAGAGTCTTCACAGTCGTCATCTTGGCCACAGGAGAGAAGGTGTCAGCAAAATCGATACCTTCTTGCTGTGTATAACCCTTGGCTACTAAACGAGCCTTATAGCGTTCCAAGGTTCCATCAGCTTTGAACTTGAGCTTATAAACCCATTTACATCCAATTGCATGCTTCCCTGGTGGTAGAGAACATACTGTCCATGTTTCATTCTTCTCTAAAGCAATAAGCTCTTCGTTCATAGCCTTTAACCACTCATCGAATCGCTTTGCTTGAGTGAAACTTGTTGGTTCAGGATACATTTCTACAGAGCAAATGTAGTTCTTGTACTCATCAGAAAGACTCTCAAGAGACATATAGCTTGACATCGGATAGGGTATCCCAGTGTCACATTCTGATATGTTGCAGTAGTAGTCTTTCAAGTGAGCAGGAAGCTTTGAAATCCGTTTTGCCTCTGCTTTAAAGACTTTCGGAGTAGGATGTTCTTCTGCCTGTGAATCATTCATCACATCAAGTGATTCACTAGTTGACGCAGAAGACTTATCTAACTCCATAGCTGAAGAAAAAATATCTTCATATGGCTCTGTTTGTTCCTTTGCATAAGGAAATATCTGCTCATGGAACACCACGTTTCTGGATATGTGTACGCTATGAGACTCCAAGTCCAGAAGTTTGTAACCCTTGTATCCTGCAGGATAACCGAGGAAGATGCAAGGTTTTGACCGTGGTTGAAATTTATTTCTGTTCTTTGTAGATGTATAACAGTAAGCAAGGCATCCGAAGACTTTTAACGCATCATAGTCTGCTTTCTTTGAAGTGAGAACCTCATAAGGAGACTTTCCATCAAGCAGAGGTGTAGGTAACCTGTTGATGGTGAAGACTGCTGTCAAGACGCAGTCACCCCAGAATTCCAGAGACAAGTGAGACTGAAATAGAAGAGCTCGAGCTACGTTTAGGATGTGCTGATGCTTTCTTTCTACAACTGAGTTCTGCTCAGGAGTTTCTGGACAAGAGTGAAAAGATATGATCCCTTTCTTCTTATAGAGCGGATCAAATCTCAGCTCTGGAGCATTATCTGATCTTACTGCCTTGACTTTAGTATGATATTGTGTCTCAACCATCGTAATAAACTCTGGAAAGACTTTGAGAACTTCATCTTTGGTGCGCTTTAGATAGATCCAAGTGACACGAGTGTGATCATCCACTATGGTCAAGAAATATCTATAACCTTCTGTTGTAGATACTGAGAAAGGTCCCCAAGTATCTATATGCAGAAGATCAAACGCGTGAAGGCTCATGTTGTTTTGAGAAGGGAAGGGAAGTCGTTTTTGCTTGGCAAGAGGACATATGGCACAGTGAAACGGTTCTTTATTCATATGTTTGAGACCCAATACATCAAGAATGGACTCTGTTTTAGACATAGAAGGATGGCCTAATCGACTGTGCCATAAACCAACATCTACAACAACACTTGAACATGAAGCAAAAGACTGTTTCAGAGGTTGCAGAGGTTGCAGAATTGCAGAACTCGCCATAGCTGTTGCATCCAGCACGTAGAGATTAGAGATTTGTTCACCCTTCCCAATCATCAACCCCTTGGTAGGATCCTGTATCATACAAGCATCTGGATCAAAAACAACTCTGTATCCCAACTCTTTAGTCAACTGGCTCACACTCAGTAGATTAAGCCTAAAGTCTGGTAGATACAAAACGTTTTTGAGGATCAGAGAATCACTCAAACGTATGCTTCCAATCCCTGCAATTTTAATCCCAAGTCCAGTCGGAAGTGTGACAGAAGTGTTCACAGCATCAGACATCTCAATAAACAAGTCTTTGCTATGTGCAACATGGTGAGTTGCACCACTGTCAACAATCCAAGATTCAGAACATAAAGCATTTCTCGTCGCTCTAAGCATGCCTACAAAGCATAGAGTAGAGGAAGAAAATGCAATACCGGGGAGAGTAGTGATTGTTCCTCCAGAAGTAGAGGCCATACAGTTCACTTGAGCTGAGAAGCCATCTGAGAGTTGAAGTAAGCAATCATTCCCTCGATCTGCTCTTTAGTAAGATTGTTTATCAAGTTTGAGACTGGTTCTGTAACAGCAACTTGAGCAACAACAGGATTCTTGGCCGCATGAGAATGCTTATCAGCTTATTGTTTAGTCTTGTGCTTAAACCTGCGGGATAGCCATGGATTTTATAACAGGTATCAACTGTATGTCCGTTATATCCGCAATGAGCACATATAGGTCTGCTCTGCTTAGGAGGCAACGAAGCCTGCGTAGCATTGATGAGAGGAGCCGAAGTCTGAAAAGCAGTCGCATTTTGTACAGGAATGATGTTTCTCTGATTGTAATCTTGATCCAAAAGGTTGTAGATTTCAGAAAGCTCAGGTACATGTTTCTTCATGATTATCTGGCTTCGAATCACAGAGTAAGATTCACTCAAACCTGCCAAAAACTTTATGAATTTCGCATGATCAGCTTTCTTTTCAATGGCTCTGCAACATTCACAATTCCTGCAAGTATCAACACAATTCGCACCATCCAATTCGTCCCATAAGGTTTTCAGAGTTGTGTAGTACGTTGCAAGATCCATTGATCCCTGCTGCAGTGACCAACTCTGTTGAGATAGTTGATAAGATCTTGGAAGATTTGTAATGTGAAAACGAGCTAACAAATCTTTCCAAATCTCTGCAGCGTCGTTGAAACGGAGAATACTCTTGTAGATCTGTTTAGAAACAGAGTTGAGAAGCCAAGATTTCACCATCGAATTACATCTTGACCAGATTCGATAGTGACGATGTGATTCCGCAGGGCGTTCAAGAGTTCCGTCAACAAAAGCTAGCTTGTTTTTAGCTTCTAATGCAATAGTCAAAGCAATACTCCAGTTATCGTAATTCGAACCATCGAGAACTTCAGAGACGATCGAAAGACCTGGATTATCAATGTTTGTTAGGTGATAAGGTGAATGAATGCTATCTGGTGAGATCTCTGTTACAATCGGAGCTTCAGGTGACGACGGAGACGACGATTCTGGAATAGGAGCTCGACGAGCTGACGACGACGCCTGTCTTGCACCGCGACGTAACGAACGACGGATCACCATTGGCGAATCGATTCGAATCGGATCTTGGTTGAATAACCAATTGATGAACCGATCACGAGGAAAGAGATTGAGCAATCGAGAGAATCATCGATTGTTCTAGGTCAATGAAGGAGAGAAAATGAAGAAGAAGATCGCTTGAGGTTTCAGCCTCAAGGCTCTGATACCATAATAGAGTTTGAGAGATGAAGAAGATGATGGAACTGTAACAAACTCTGTTATTCTCGTTAAACAAAACAGAGTGTACAACGTCCACTTATATAGTGGTTTACAAAGATAACCGGTTTACTAACAGATGTAAACCAACACTAAACCATCACTAATAGCTGACGCCCATCAATTGATCTCCTTTTTTGACATCCCGAGCCTTACAAGGAGTCTCGTTTGAACCACATACCTACAGCGGTCAGCTTTCAACTGGGAGAAATGAAGCTGCGAAGTTGCCATTAGGGAAATATTGTCTTAGAGTAAAAGGGAAGATGAATCGAAAGGAAGCAAATCAGTTGGAGAGGAAATCGTAAAGCCGATCGACGATCACAAAATCGTTAAACTGAAGTGAGAAGAAATCAAGGTAAAGTATGGACCTATAATGGTAACAAACGCCCAAACCAAATAAATAAAACTGAACGGAACGCAGATTAAAAATCAGAAACGCACCATTTAATTTAAGTCGACACATGGCGATTTTTTCCCTTAGGGAGAAAAAAGTCAACTTTATTATATAAGATTTCATAGTTAGAATTTGTGAGAGACGTGTTCATTGCAGAAAATTAAATTACAAAAGGCGAATTTATCTTATTAAACTTTAAATTTCATAAATGTCACATCATATATAGTTTTAAAATTAAAAATAAATAATTGAAAATTTAAAATATTGAAATATAGTTGATCTTATTGGTATGTTAGAATATATAGTTGGTACATACAAGATAATAAAGTTTTCGCAGAAAAAATAGAAAACTCTAAAAGCTTGGTGTTAGTAAATTAATAATGTCTTAAGTTCTATTTTTAAACTTAAAAAAGGATATCCGACATATTTATTGGTTCAATGCCAATTTTTATTTTTTTTGTAATAGTAGCCAATAATTAAAAGGAACTTATATCAGTCAAAGCTATAATTATATTTTTCATCTAGTAGTACTAATTTAAATGAAATATTACTCTGTCGTGTGTTTCTTTAATCTGAGAACACCAGTCTTTCTGTCTTTTAATTGCAAAAAATAAATAATCTGCAACTACTATCTGAACAAGGTTTTGTCTGGAAGTTATCTTCGCAGGTAGTTTCCGAGGCAAATTGACTATCTGAGTGGCTAGTTCGTAATTTTGTCAAACTCCAGAGGTACTATAACTACTTTCGTCTCCTAGTATCAAATCAAATACTGTAGTAGAAGAAAAATTAGAAACGGTGAGTATGACGTTGCAGAGAGGTTTGCCTCTTCTCTGGCAGCAGTACACGGCTCTGTGCTGGAAAAATCTTCTTCTCTCATGGCGTAGCAAGAGATCAACGCTCCTTCAGCTCTTCGCTTCCTTCTTCTTCATCCTCCTCATATTCTGTATCCAGGAGGCTATGGAGAAGAGCTTCTCTTCCTATACTGTTTGATCGGAAAACGGTTATATGCTAAAGTAGACAGATTTCGATTGTGGGTTTAGTCGAAGACGTTTTTATTTATATGAGAAAGAGTTCAGCCGGTGTACAAAAGGGGAAACAAACGGTCAGAAAGAGAGACCGGAGCTCGGAAGATGTCGGTCGGAAATATATAACGGCGAGAATACAAGATGAAAACCCTAATTCTAGCCGCCAGGTGAGTGTGTGTGATTTCAGATCCTCTCCTCGTTGTCCCTTTGCCTCCTTTTATAGCTGACGTCTTCTTGATCTCGTGACCTAATCTTCGTGACCTAAGTTTGATGGGCTTTTGCTCGTGGGCCGGATGACGTAACTCCAACTTAGCGGGCTTCGGGGCGCCGCTTCTTCTGGAGCCGAGCCGCCAACTGAAAGTGCTCATGAGCCGAACAAGCAAGAATAGCTCCTTTGTGCTATCAGGCCGAGCCGACACAAAGTCATTAGTGCGCCGGGCCATCTATTATTCGGGCCTTGTGGGAGGATGTAAATCATGTCCCTACAGTAAGTCCCCCCCAGTTTATTGATGGGAGGCGTGAGCCGAGCTCGATGAATTGTGAAGAAGGTGGCTTGAATGGTAGATAGGCCGAGGTACGGTGATGCGGTGTGAATGGACTTGGCTGTCGGCGTTTATTCGGCGCTACGGTTTCGTCCAGTTCGTTGGCTGGAGACCGGTACCGGTTTTACCCCAAACCGATGGTTCTTTCCGGTTTTCCAGGGAAGTCGAAGCGACGCATCGGTTTGCCCCAAACCGATGGTCCTTTCCGGTTGGGTTTGGTTTTCCTCTGGAAATCAAACCGACACATTGGTTTGGTGATTGTTGATGTAAACCGACGGTTCGTATTGGTTTACTCCGGTTCTCTCCGAGAAGGCCCAATTAGGCCCAGATAGACCTAATTATGACGCCTCAATTAGACGCGAACCCCTCTCTCTATATTTAGCGTCCTCCCTTCTCATTTCTCTCATTCTTCTTCGCGAGACCAGGTACTTTCTCTCTCTTCCTCCACTTCTCTCTCTAGTTGTTGTTGTATATTATATAGCGGTATGTCGGCAAGTCGGAAATTGACGAGAGAGCAGAAGGGGAAGAGGATAGACAGCAGATCCAATCCCGCGAGAGACGGGGGTGATGTTGATCGGATCCATCGAGAAGCGATGATGGATACCGAGAACATGGATCGAGCGCAGAGGGTGTTAGTGTCCGAGGCGGCACGATTACACAGGGAAGAGAGAGAGAGGGAACAGCTTCTCGGGCTCGAGAGTGCGGAAGGGACGGTCAAGGAGGAGCGAGAGACCGGGGTTCGGTTCCTGCTTTCCTCCCGACGATCTATTTCCCCGAGGGGATCTTCGAGGAGCTCTCGGCCCTGCCTCCTGAATTTATCCGTTCTCCGGATGTGGCGGGACAGTCCTGGAGCAATGTGGAGGGAACTCGATCGACGCCAAGCAGCGTGAAGGCGCTGCTTCGGGATTTCCGAGGGATCGGGGTGACTTTCCTGATCCCTTCACCGGAACAGAGGCAGTGGTCTCCTCTTTTGGGGTTTCAGTGTGTTTATGAGTCCTATTTTCAGAAGGACACGAGGTTGTGGTTCCCGATTCCTCGGTTGGTCACATCATACGCGAGACATCGGGATGCGGCGATAAGTCAGTTCCTGAACGGGTCATATCGGCTAGCCGTGGCATTGATGGTTATGGCCGCTGAGAACGATGTATCGCTAAGTGTTCGGGCCTTCGAGGAATTGACATCTGTTCAGACGATGAACGATGGGCTTTGGATAATCAAGATGCGCCCAAGCTATAATGTAGTCACCTGGTATCCGAGCAAGACGAACAATTGGCAGAGATGCTATTTCTATATAAAGTCGGATGAGTCGGCTTTCGAGGATCCTCCTGGTGACGACTATCGGTTCCTGTGGAACCCTGATATTGGTAGATTGCTCTGATTGTCTTAGACGTGCCTTCAGGTTGCTGACTCTTTTTTTGTGTGTTCATTGTTTGTGCAGTTGATCATCCAACATCGGCCGCGTATCCGGAGGAATTTCTTGCGAGTGCTCGTACGGTTGCATTGCTTCGTCAGGAGAACTGGAATACGATCACTCGGGAGAGAATTCGCCGGAGTATCGACAGGATCTCGAGGAGTAAATATTCCTCCCTTTCCATTATTTTCTTCTCTTTATTTTTGCTAAGTGATAGGGATTTGTTTCAGAAGATAATAAACGAAGGCAGAAAGATGATGCCTCCTCCGAACCTAAGTGAGCTGATAAGAGCTGAACTAAATCTTCCGAGGGCTGATCCTCCGCGTCGTGTTTGGGAGCCCGTTGATGAGAGCGCTTCTCCGGATCTTCTGATGGAAAGATCTCCGGTTCGTGTCAGGGGTTCTCCAACTGAGGATCCTGCTGCGGAGGTTCGGCAGGCTGATGAGGTCTCCGAGGATGTCGCAGCGACAACCCCCGACCCCTCAAAGAAGAAAGGAAAGAAGAGATCCCACAACGAATCGTCGGCTAAGGGGGACCAGGAAGAAGCGTCTGGCGATCGTCCGGACACCGAGGGTCCTCCCAAGAGAAAAAGAAGAAGGGAGCAAAAGCCGGTCAGGAACCGCTTTAGCAGGAAGAGACCAGACCTCGGGAAGGCGAGGATACGATTGCTGAACCAACGGAGGAAGCTGAGGATGCTTCTCCCGAGGCTCTGCTCCAACTGAACAGGAAGAAGAAGAAGAAGGCCGCTCCAACTGCTTCGACGATGGCTCTGGCTCAGCCATCAACGTCTAAGGCTTCGGCCGGACGAGGCTCTGTCCCGAGGAGAGGTCCTCCCGAGTTTCCGGATCGAGTGCGCTTCGAGTACGATGGGACGACTCCTCTTATCTACGCGCCGGATAAATGCGCCGAACTAGTAAGCCAGATAAACGGCGGTCCCCGGCCACTGCCTCTGAAGGATCTCATCTTCAAGAAGGAATACACCGACACTGCTCAAGCCAGACTTCGGGTAAGGATTCTTCTTTTATTTTTATTAAGTGACATGCATCTTAGTTATGGTGCTGACGGTGATCGCAATCTTTCTCTTTTCAGGGTGATGGGAGCATGAACTTCGTTGTTGAGTTATATGATACCGAGCTTAAGGCGACCCGTGTTGAGTTGAGGCGCTCCGAGAAGTTGGTGGCTGCTAAGGATGCGTTCATCAGGAGGAAAAAGGCTGAATGGACGGAAGAGACCGACAAGCTCAAAGCATCCAGTGTGATCTCCCGTCGGAAGGCTCAAAAAGAGAAGCTGGCTGCTGTCGAAACCGAGTTGGGCGCTGCTCAAGAAACCGTGGGGATCCTTGAGACGCAGATCACTCTCATGAAGGAGACGGAAGAGGAGATGGAGAAGGAGCAGGCGAAGATCATCGAGCAGCACGAGAAGAAGATCAAGCAGCAACCGATGGAAATCGAGCGACTGAAGCGTTCGCGGGTCTTCGAAGTGACGAAGGAGAGGGTTCGCGTCCAAACAGAGATGATCGCGAAATGCCATAGGTGTTTCCGCAGTATCGCCGATCGAGAGAAGCACATGGAGCCTTTCGACCATGCGAATGCGATGTACAACCAAGCGTTCAGGACGAGGTCTTGTCTCGAGGTTTTGAAGGAAGCTGGCCGCGATATCCCGCAGGACACAGTTGACATGTTCTCGGTTCGCGAAAAGGATTATGATGAGAAGGCGAAGGAGCTCGATGTGGGTGCTATCCCAGAGACCGATCTCACTCTTTCCCCGCTCGTGTTGCCGTCTGAGTTCGTCGATGAGAGGATATTGGCCGGCCTGGACACTTTCGGATCAAATGCAAGTTTAATTGATCCGAATGACGCAGCTGCACTTTCTCGACTGGTAGCCGAAGACTCGGGGAGCCGGAGCCTCGATGGCGAGCCATCATGGGCCGTGGTTCCGAATGATGATCTGAGCGAGATCCCCATTTCCGGTCAGCGTTCAGTAGACAAAAAGGTGGTTCAAGATCAGACTGAGAAAGAGCCATCGATTCTCCTTGTATCCGACACTTCTGCGAAAGATCAGACGGATGGTCCAGACGACGAATCGGCCGTTGAGCAGAGGGCCTCTTCGGTTCGGGGGCAAGGAGACGATGCCGATCCGCAGACGGTAGCTGACGTTGACCCTCCGACTTCAATGGAGCCAGAGAGGAAAGAAGAATGGAAAGAGTTTAGAATGCGAGCACCCGGGGAACGTGGACCGGAGGGGCGCACCGAGCAGGCTGCTGATGACGCTACAAAGGATTGAACTTGCTGTTTCCCGTTTGTTGTTTTTAGGAGTTTGTGTACCCCAATAACATTTGTAGTATTTTCTTTTGTTTTACTTTTGCTTTGAACAAGTAACGGATTTGCTTTGATTTTTACTCACGTTGCCTTTTAGGCAAGTATACGAAGCCAGTTTGGAACTTAGTCGTTTGTTAAGACATTGCTATTCAGAGGGCTTGCCTCATCCCGAAATTTCTTTTTACGAACACGGAGATGGGAAGACTCAATTTAGACTTAGAAAAAAAATTTTCAAACATTGACAGTCTTTATTGATTTCGAAGTAATTTCAAAATTTTTGGTCGGCCGAACCATTACTTTACAAATCACGAAATAAAAGAGTCGTTGCTTCGGGCGCGCCGACTAATGGTAGCGACGTGACCGTGTCCCCGCGAACGTGTGTCTGATCAGGACGTATTCGGTGTCGGGGAGGCGGGTACCGTAGTACGTCAGCGAGAAGGTCGGGCCGAGCTCGCGTATAGGTACCGCCATGAGGGGATGAACCCTCGTATTTTGCGGGATATTCTTCTCGGGGAAGGTTTGATTTTGTTTTTGGTTATAGCTGGACCGGTTAAGGCTGCCTACGTACCTCGAGGGAGGATCAAGCCATTCGTAGTTCTTGTTTTGTGAGTAAGAGTGATCGTGGGGTGCACTTACTTGATTTCGCGGGTAAGAGTGACCGAAGGATGCACTTACTCGGGTGTGTTCTTTTTTGTAAGTAAGAGTGACTGGATGGTGCACTTACTCGGTTTTTTTTTTTTTTTTGGCGGGTTTGGCGGTTGCCTTATGGGTGAAAGCGTCGTAGATGCATAGAGTTCCAGCAGCGTCCTGAGTGGTTACCTGCAGCGCCGTCGTGAGTTTCTTCCATAACGAGCCTCGTTTGCTCGCCATGAATGCACTTGAGGAGAACCTTAGTGGCTGTCCATCGGTGGAGCTCTCCTTCCGTGACAACGTAATGCGCGCTGTGTCGCTTCAATCTCCTGGCTTCCCACTTATCGGCGGGTAACGTTCTGTGAGCGAGGATATTAATGAACTCGGTATGCCAGTCGGTCGTTTGATCGTCTTGTGATGTCATGGGGGAATCGTCGCCGACGGCGCTACTTCGGTAACCGAAGTAACGACTCCACTTTCTTGATGGTCTAAGTCGATGCTCGGTTTGCGTTGGATCGGAATTGTTCGCTTGACTTGATCGTGAAGCTTGCTGCCGAGGGCAGCGAGAGCGTCGGCGCAGATGTTATCTCCGCGAGGCACCTTGGTTAATTCGAAGAACTCGAAGCCTTTGGCTAGATCTTGGACGATGCGGAGGTATGCATCGATCTGATCGTTGCGCATGTCGTAGTCACCGTGGTATTGACTCACGACGAGCTGGGAGTCACAATAAGCGCTTAGTCTTTTAGCCTTGACGGCTTGGGCGAGGCGAATTCCCGCGATGAGAGACTCGTACTCCGTCTTGTTGTTGGATGCGGCGAAGCCGAAGCTGAAGGACTGTCGGATCAGTTCTCCGGTTGGCGACTGCAACTGGACGCTGGCGCCTGATCCCTTGTTCGTGGAGGAGCCGTCAACGTGCAATATCCAGTTATTACTAGGTAATACGAGGTTTTGTTCGAGCTCCGGTGTGAGCTCGATAAGGAAGTCGGCAAGGACTTGCGACTTGGCTGCTGTGCGGTTCTTATATGTTATGTCGTGGGCGCTTAGTTCCATTGGCCATTTGGTCAGTCGTTCTGATTGATTCGTGTTCTGCATCACCATTTGAAGAGGCTGGTTGGAGAGAACCTCGATACTATGTAATTGAAAGTAAGGGCGAAGATTGCGAGCCGAGGTAACGACAGCGAGGGCCATTTTTTTAAGGGTCGGGTAGCGGGTTTCTGCTTCGGTCATGCGCTTGCTGATGTAGAAGATGGGTTTTTGTTCCCCGCGGTCTTCGCGGATGAGGACACTGCTAACCGCCGAGGAGGTGACCGCGATGTAGAGAGACAGGATATCGTCGACTTTGGGATTAGCGAGGACCGGGGGCGTTGTGAGATAATGCTTGAGCTGAGTGAACGCCTCCTCGTACTTATCGTCCCAGACGAAGCGTCTGTTTCCTCGCAACAACTCGTAGAACGGAAGGCATTTATCGGTGGATCGAGAAATGAATCTGTTGAGGGCTGCGATTCGGCCGGTTAAACGTTGCACCTCTCTGCTGTTCCTCGGGCTAGGTAGATCGATTATCGCTGAGATTTGCTTGGGGTTTGCTTCGATGCCTCGCTGGGTAACTATGTACCCCAGAAACTCGCCCGAGGTGACGCCAAAAGTGCATTTGGCTGGGTTGAGTTTCATCCCGTATTTGTTCAGTGTCTTGAAACAATCGCGTAGATGGTCGAGGTGATCGTTTGCGTGAAGTGATTTGACAAGCATGTCGTCGATGTATACCTCCATGGTGTTACCCAGTCTGTCGGCAAACATTCTGTTGACGAGGCGCTGGTAAGTCGCTCCGGCGTTTTTCAATCCGAAAGGCATGACCTTGTAGCAGTAGGTCCCTCGGTCTGTAATGAAAGCTGTCTTTTCTCGGTCATCGGGGTGCATCATTATTTGATTATACCCCGTGAAGGCGTCCATGAAGGTAAGTAGTTCGTTGCCCGCGGTTGACTCGACTAGTCGGTCGATGTGGGGGAGCGGATAGCTGTCCTTCGGGCATGCCTTGTTGAGGTCGGTAAAATCGACGCAGACGCGCCACTTCCCATTTTTCTTCTTGACGACAACCGGGTTTGCCAACCACTCGGGGTACCGTACCTCGGTGATGGATCCAGCTTCGAGTGAACGGTCTACTTCCTCGTTGACTGCTTTCGAACGGTCGGGCCCGAGTTTCCGCCTCTTTTGCCGGATAGGCTTGAAAGTGGGATCAACGTTCAACTCGTGTGAAGTTATAGTTTGGTCGATCCCCTTCATGTCTGATGCCGACCAAGCGAATGCCGAAGCATTTTCTCGGAGGAAGGAGATGATCTGGGATTGCATTTCATCCGAGAGGAACGCACCGATGCGGACGACCTTCGTCGGGTCGTTGACGTTGAGCGACACCTCGCGGATCTCTTCTTTCTGAGGATATACCTTATGGATAGGTTTGGAGACGAAATTGATAAGGGACACAGACTGCTGGAGTTTCACTGTCGCGATGAGTATTTCCCTTGCGGCCTGCTGGTCCCCGCGGATGGTCTGCGTGCTGCCATCCTTTCCTGGGAACTTGACACATTGGTGATAAGACGATGGGATGGCTTTCATTGCATGGAGCCAGGGAGTGCCAAGGATTGCGTTGTACGGTGCTTTGGCTTATATGACAGAGAATTTCACTGTCCGAACGATGTCTCCAGCGTAGACGGGGAGGCGTATCGTACCAAGCATCTGCTCCGAAGCTCCGTTAAATCCGGTGAGGGTTCGAGAAGATGGTTTCATGTTGTGTAGGTCGACGCCCATCTTATCCAGCGTGTGGCGGAAGATGAGATCGACCGAGCTCCCGGTGTCACTCAAGACCTTGGTGACTTGGCACTCTCCGATTCCGATATCCACGAGGAGCGGATCATTATGAGGCATGTGGACACCCCGTGTATCGGCGTTGGAAAATGTTATCTGATGGTTGTCGTCAACTGACGAGGGCCACCGTTTGGAGGTGACAACTTGTCGCCTGTAATCTTTGACTGCTCTGACGGAATCGCCACAGAGAGGAGACCCGCCCATGATTATGCTAATCCGGGGAAAACGACTTCGGCGCCGAGACTCGATTTGCTCTCAGAGATCGGTAGTCCCGGCGTCGTCAGAGGTGACATTGGGATGGCGCTCCTTTGCTTTTTCCAAATGGCGACGCAAGTCTGAATGTTTGGAACGGTTGAGCTTTATCCTTAGGTCGTCGGCCTTGGAGTTGAGGCTATCACGTAGGTCAGAGACTTGGAAGGGATGATCTGGGTCGATCCTTCGGGATTTGGATGCGCTGTCTGTTGTGCTGAAGTGTGGAGCCTCGGTCGGTGCAAGCATCGCTGCAGTTGCGGCTTTCTGTTTTAGCAAAGTCCGAAGGTCGGTCCCTTCTGCGTTGGTAGTGTTTACTCGGGGAGGGGTTCGCTCGGTTTGCTCGTCCTCCGAAGAGTCGCTCATTCGGGAGAGGATGAGTTCTACTCGTCGACGGTTTCTCGGCTGATCTTCGTCGGCCGATGAGTCGTCGTTATCCTGAGCGTCATCATCTTCTGTTTTGGCTTGTGATTGCTTCTCTTTGGATTTCTGAGACTTCTTTTCTTTGTTTTTGCTCCAGCTTTTGTTGTTCTTGGGCTTTGGTTTGGGAGGTGGCTCAATCTCCAGTTTGCCGCTAGCGACAGACAATAAGAATTGCTTGTAGAGGACATTGAACTCGTTCGTATCGTGGGTGTCGACTTTGTGATAGGCGCAGTATTTGCGGGAAGGAGGAGTGCTAGGACCCGAAGACTCGGAAGGTGTTTGGCTCTTCGGATCATTTTCGGAAGTGGGGCGGTTGTAAACGTTCCAACCATTTTCCCGAACTACAGAAGTAGACGCGGGGTCTTCTTCCTCGGTAACGGCGTACGCGAAGTTACGTTTCTGGTTGCCGGACGAATGCTGCCTCGGCTCCTTACGACTGTCACTCGTCTTGGCCGAGTTCTGCTTCGCTGCTGCGTCTTTCGCAGCGTTCTGTCGTCCGATGATTGCCTTCGTGTCCTCTTCCATGCGTATGAAGTTATGAGAACGTGCTATGGCATCTACGAGGGATCGCGTCGGGTGTCGGTAGAGATCGGCTCGGAACGTAGACTTGAGATGAAGGGTATTCTTCAAGGATTCAACGGCTATCTGGTCGGGGATGTCTATTTTTGAGACGACAGACTTGAATTTTTCCATAAAGTCGCGGAGGCTTTGACCGTTGGCTTGGGTTAGGTTCCACAGATCGGAAGCAGTCGCTTCCTCGCGGGTGAACATGATGTAGTTCTTCAAGAAGGCGGTGGAGAGATCGTGGAAGCTGTTGACAGAGTTTTCTTTGAGGCCAGTGAACCAAGCCAAGGCTATCCCTTCTAGGGTTTCGACAAAGAGCTGGCAAAAGCCGGCGTCTTTCTTTTCGTCGGAGAGATTGGCACGGCGCATAGCGATGTTGAACGACGTGACGTGGACCGTCGGGTCGGAGAGTCTGTCGAAGGTCGGTAAACGGAGTTTGTCCATCTTCTGGAGCCTAACCCTGGTTATCTTCTCAGTAAAAGGGGTACGGAGAGACTCGGCAAGGACGCTGATAGACCCAAAATCGGGAGGATGGCTTTGGCCGGATGTTGGATATGAACCGAGAAGGCAATGGCACTTCTGGAACTGGGATGGATTGATAGGATCGTCAAGAGGTGCGGAATGACTCTTGATATACCAACGATCTAAGGCTAACCACCAAAGAATGGATGAATGTGTTGGCTAACCACCAAACAACACACAAAGATGATTAGCTGACCACCAAATCAACAAGCCGGTTCAAACCGATGAACTAGCTAAGAACTCTCTCTCACTCAGAGAAGAAGAACAAAAATAAACAACCAAATTGAACTGATTTTATTCATGAAATGAATTACATATTTATAGTAGAATGAGTCAAAGAAAGACTTAAATAATTGTGGAAAACTAGAAACATAGAAAACACAAACAAAGACTAAGACTAAAGACTTTTGTAGAACCAAGAAGTTGAATTTTGACTAGTCTTTGAAGAAATCAATGCAGGCCACGACTTTGACTCATTTTCTTGATATTTCTTGATGCAAATGGGCAGGAGACCATCAGGAAAGGCCTGGTCAAATTTGGTGTAAAACTGACCCAAATTGAATTTGTTATGAATTTTTCGGTGGGCCGAAAAAGGCTCATTTCGCCCAGCAGCTAAACCAGCTCCTTCTTCTGTATCACTTAGCTCATTCAGCTCCAAGTTAGTGTCACTTAGCTCATCCAGTTCCATAGGAGTGTCACTTATCTCACTCAGCTCATCTAGCTCCAAAGTAGTGTCACGATCTGATGGAAAAATCTCGGTTGGATCAAGCTGGTCGACATGATCACCATCATGGGCCATATCCATGAACCGAAAAGGACGGTGCTCGATTTTGGTTCTATCATACTCTCCCTCTTCAAAAAGATTTGTCCTCAAATCTGAAACATTAAAAGGAAAAGGATTATAAGCAAAAGAATTATAATCAACACAATGCTCACCTTGAATTTGGTCCAGTTTTTGATTGGAAGAAGACCCTTCTTGGTTGGCTAGATGACCATGGATTTGTTCTTCATCTAGCCCCTCCATTGGCTCATGTGTGAAGTTATCGAAAATTGGCAAACGGTCTTCCTTTTCTGGTTCGGTTTCAATGTTCTTCAAGGTCACCAATAGTTTCTGTTTTTGGCACTTGTTAGCATAATGGCCGACCTTATGGCATTTGAAACACCTGGTAGAAAGAGCCTTGCTTGTGGGTTTCACAGCTTTGCTTTTATCAAAAGAATTATCATTAGTTTTCAAATCAGAATTTGAAAGATAAGAAGACTTACATTGCTGTTTTGGTGCTGAAGAAGTGTTGGTGTTTTCCTTCCTTTTGAGTTGCCGGACAGCATGAATCGCCTTATGCAACATCTTCTCCAAACTGGCATAAGTCTGAATCTCATTCTGATCAAACACATCACGGCTGCTTCTCTGGGTTTTGGTGAAGGGACGATCACCACTTCTGACCCACTTCTCATCATCCGACCTGTTTTGTCTCTTTCTTTTTTGCACAAAATCAAACCTATTAACAGCAAACTGTTTCTTATTTCCAAAAATTAATTGCTCTTTTTCCGAAACAGTTTTAAAAGGAAAGAGGATATCATCTTGTAGTGGTTTTGATTTCTTGAGAAGTCGAAACATCCTGAAACACTTAACAAATGTTAGCACAAAAAAATCCTCACACTCTCAAAGTGTTTGATCTCACGATTTTTAGGTGATCACTCAGAGTTCTTTTACTGGTTCAAAGGATGATAGGCAGTCAAAATTCAGCAATCAAAAACCCAAAAACAAACTTTGTGGAAAAAGAAAAGAAATGAAGATGAAGAGATTTTTTTTGTTTTGTGTGGATCCGCCTTAACTGTCCTAAGGCCGGATTTCTCCTCGGCCAGCAGGCTTTCTCTTCCACCACTCCCCCTGGATTTCTCTTCAGAAGTGATTCAAGCCAAAACTTTTATTTTTTTTTTCTTTTTTTATCGATTTTTTTTTTTTTAAAGGCGATCACAAGGGAGTAAAAGAACAGCCCGGATCCAAAAAGAAATAAGAAATGATGAAGAGATGAGAAGGTGAAAAGAAGATAGAAAACAAACCAGCCAAAGTGGCTCTGATACCAAATGATAGACCCAAAATCGGGAAGGATGGCTTTGGCCGGGTGTTGGATATGAACCGAGAAGGCAATGGCACTTCTGGAACTGGGATGGATTGATAGGATCGTCAAGAGGTGCGGAATGACTCTTGATATACCAACGATCTAAGGCTAACCACCAAAGAATGGATGAATGTGTTGGCTAACCACCAAACAACACACAAAGATGATTGGCTGACCACCAAATCAACAAGCCGGTACAAACCGATGAACTAGCTAAGAACTCTCTCTCACTCAGAGAAGAAGAACAAAAATAAACAACCAAATTGAACTGATTTTATTCATGAAATGAATTACATATTTATAGTAGAATGAGTCAAAGAAAGACTTAAATAATTGTGGAAAACTAGAAACATAGAAAACACAAACAAAGACTAAGACTAAAGACTTTTGTAGAACCAAGAAGTTGAATTTTGACTAGTCTTTGAAGAAATCAATGCAGGCCACGACTTTGACTCCTTTTCTTGATATTTCTTGATGCAAATGGGCAGGAGACCATCAGGAAAGGCCTGGTCGAATTTGGTGTAAAACGGACCCAAATTGAATTTGTTATGAATTTTTCGGTGGGCCGAAAAAGGCTCATTTCGCCCAGCAGCTAAACCAGCTCCTTCTTCAGTATCACCTAGCTCATTCAGCTCCAAGTTAGTGTCACTTAGCTCATCCAGCTCCATAGTAGTGTCACTTATCTCACTCAGCTCATCTAGCTCCAAAGTAGTGTCACGATCTGATGGAAAAATCTCGGTTGGATCAAGCTGGTCGACATGATCACCATCATGGGCCATGTCCATGAACCGAAAAGGACGGTGCTCGATTTTGGTTCTCTCAGACGCGCTCGATCTGCGGAGCGGATGTCGTCACGTGGTGGATCTGCGAGCTGATGTCGAGGATGGACTGCTTGAGCGCCGCGAGCTCGTTGATGGTTTGCGCGTCGGAAACGCCGGGGAATTGTTCCGGGGCGCGGTCGTCGGCGTCGGGAGCCTCGTCTTGAGTAGGGATGGCGCCGGCCGTCCTCTCAGTGGCGAAAAGGTGTCGCCGGTATGCTGCCGTCGAAGCGTCGACGTTCGCAGCAAGGGGGGCGATGAGAGCAGCGAGAGCGGTGAGCTGGTCGGTTACTGCTTTCTGATCGGCGTTCTGTTGAGCTAGACGGGCCATAATGGTATCGATGGTTGCTGGTGGTGGCGCCGGAAAGGGAGTCGCCGGTGTCGGGGTTGGAGTCGGCTCACGAGCGTCCTGCTCTTCTCCTGAAGTGGAACCGTCGTTAGTCGATCCCATCTGATGTTGACGTTACTTTGCTTTGCCCCACGGTGGGCGCCAACTGTTTGATCGGAAAACGGTTCTATGATAAAGTAGACAGATTTCGATTGTGGGTTTAGTCGAAGACGTTTTTATTCAGATGAGAAAGAGTTCAATCGGTGTACAAAAGGGGAAACAAACGGTCAGAAAGAGAGACCGGAGCTCGGAAGCTGTCGGTCGGAAATATATAACGGCGAGAATACAAGATGAAAACCTTAATTCTAGCCGCCAGGTGAGTGTGTGTGATTTCGGATCCTCTCCTCGTTGTCCCTTTGCCTCCTTTTATAGCTGACGTCTTCTTGATTTCGTGACCTAATCTTCGTGACCTAAGCTTGATGGGCTTTTGCTCGTAGGCCGGATGACGTAACTCCAACTTAGTGGGCTTCGGAGCGCCGCTTCGTCGGGAGCCGAGCCGCCAACTGAAAGTGCTCATGAGCCGAACAAGCGAGAATAGCTCATTTGTGCTATCAGGCCGAGCCAACACAAAGTCATTAGTGGGCCGGGCCATCTATTATTCGGGCCTTGTGGGAGGATGTAAATCCTGTCCCTACATCCACTGCCCGTCACTGATCCCACGGCGCTGATATCTCCGCCAATCCCGCCTTGTGAGGATAAGCTCCCCTGTTTTGACTTCGTATGGAGCGGAAATGATACCCGGCGGGTGAGAGACATTGTTGACGCGATCAGAGACAACAATCCAGGGAGACCGATTCCAGAGGAAAAGGTATGTCGTGTCTCTACGTAATTTTTTAAGGGTTTTGTCTTTTCTGGAAACTTTACGTGTTTTTCAAGAAAAGGGTTTTGACGAGTGGAATCGAATGTGCGTATTAACCAACCGTTAGAATTATGTGGTCCAACTCAGGTTCGATCATTCAAGAGTCATGATGATGTAGATGCCTGGCTCATGGCGAATCCCTTGCACTTTAAGGAAAGAAACCCTACAGTGATTAGCTATGGAATTCAAACAAATTCAGCACCAGAGATGAAACGAGGAAGGTTCGAAGATCCTACGTTTAAGTTCCAGATACCTCTTCAAGTTGCTGCTGAGCGTGAAATCGCTAGGTCTTTAATTGGAGGTTATGCATATTGTTTATGTATCTTCTTGCTTAATCCTTGTGGTTCTAGCATGTGGCTACTTAGTGCTGATTCTGTGGCATACGTTTTGCAGATCCAAAGTTTAACTGGGTTTTCGGATTTAAAGAGTTTCCACACCTAGCTATTGAAGCTGTTGTTGCATTGGACGCAGTAGGACCAAGTTTCTTCCTTGCCATTGCGATGTATGGTTTTGTACTTCAACTCAGTTCTTTGATCACTGAGAAAGAGCTCAAACTTCGCCAGGTATGATATAGTTCCTATCTACTTAGGATGTTATTTTACCCACACTCTGTCGTACATTGATTGCGTGACTTGTTTTGTAACAGGCAATGACAATGATGGGTGTTTTTGACACTGCTTATTGGTTGGCATGGCTTACATGGGAAGGGATTCTTACAACAATCTCGGCGCTCTTGATAGTTCTCTTTGGAATGATGTTCCAGTTCGACTTTTTCTTGAAGAACAGCTTCTTTGTCGTCTTCTTACTTTTCATGCTTTTCCAGATCAATATGGTAAAAAAACTGAGTCCGTAACACTAACGTTGCATACATATTGGAGGATTTATATCTCTCTTCTACATGACCTGCTAGATTGGACTAGCATTCATGCTATCAGCTTTTATCAGCAAAGCATCTTCAGCGACAACTGTTGGCTTCTTTGAGTTTCTGATTAGTTTTATAACACAGGTACCTTTCTCGATGCAAAACAAATAGGAGTCTGTTTGTTTGTCCATTCAAAGGACAATTTAAATAGAGATGAAATTGATATTTGTTTAGTGTTACTGTTCATCATCCAATGATCCATCAAGATAGGTTATAAAATTTTAACCTCATATAAGATTCATCTGGATGATTTATCAAGATGATTTTAATTGGTGCATCTTGATGGAGATGAATCTGTCCAAATAACAAATGACGAATAACTTTTATTCTAATAAAAAATTAACATTCAAGTAGACATATTTTTCACCAAACCACAAAATGTATTATTCTATCAAAACCACAAAAAACACATCTACTTTATTAAAACAGAAGTACACATATGGATTAACCCTATAAGTTGCACAGTATTTACGTCTAAATGCCACTGAGAATTAAATAACTACCTAATTTAATGCTTGTCTTTTCCAGTTGAGTTAATGTGTTGTCCTAATATAAATTAAGTTACCTATTTTAATGTTGTCTTTTTCAGTTGAGTTAATGTGTTATCCAAATATAAAATTTAATTTTCTTTTTCTATTAAATCATTTTCGAAATTATTTATAATTTTATTAATGCTGTCTTTTCAGTTTAATAATACATTTCCTAATTCTAAATTTACCACATTTAATGATAATAAAAATCGTATATGATATAGTAGGAGATCACTATCTTTTAATATTCGAACCAAAACAATTTTTATGTTAAGTTTAAGTTTCTGCCATACATTATTCAAATTTATTTGTTATATAAATTTTTACTTTTATATTTTAAGAATTTTTTTTTTAAACAATTCAAATGAGTTATCCGAACCAGAACATGAATCGAAATTATAAATACCGAATGAGGCTAAAACCTTTCACCCCAAAAATCTAAAACCCAAAGAGACCTGAATCAAATCCGAATGAATATCCGAACGCCTATCTCTACTACAAGATATAGAAACTGAATCACTTTATTTATTTTCAAAAAATTATTTTCCATTGATTTTCTCATTAGTCTACAGTAATTATGAAAACTAATTGTCAAAATCAAATCTGAAAATTATTGAACACGTAAGCCCATTTATAATGAATTAGCAGTTAGATCAAATATATATTATATTACATTTCATTTTCTTACAAATTATAATCTTAATTTTTATAGGTCACAAATTTGTTAAAAATCTAACAATTATTTATTCTTACAAATTTTATAAGTAACGTATCATGTTTAATAGCATACTAACCATATTGTGTATTTTCATATTTATCATTTAAAAACTTTATTTGTTATATATCTTACACATACATCTAATCATATAAATGTTAGATTTGTTTAGGTGATCTCCAGTGTCGATGATATATTTTACGTTAAACGCAAAAATATAAAATTACTTAATTTAATATGATTATATTTACAAATATAACATTTAGTACACTCAAATTAAGATTTAAAATTAAATACCGAGTGTGATTATTTTTTAACAAATTTATATTAATATAAATTCCAAATATTTGGAATTCGAAACCATTATGACCCACACATATACTATTTTAATTAGGATAACTGAATTTATATAAGAATATTTTATCAAAATTTTAATTTTTGTTATAACTGCAAAAATTAGTTTTCGTTATAAATTTATTATCAAATATTACAAATACATCATTTAGTAAAAAAAACTAAAAACAGAAAATAAATACCCGTGCGGTCGCACGGGTCAAGATATAGTCAATACTATTAAAATAGAAGGCCATTTTTTGAGATGTCCTTCTGTTTCAACAGTATTTGCCATTCTATGCCACTGGATTTATTTAAACATATGCTTTTTATTAAATTCTTTTTTTCCCTTTTATTCCAACAATATATATATATATTTCCTTACTATCTCTCTCTTTCATCGACAAAAAAAAAGCTCTGTTCTCCGGCAATATTACCTTATTTCTCTATCATGTTCAATCAAATCACTAAAGCCTATGTTAACCATTATTGTGAAACAGGAAATGCAATCATTTATGCCACGACATCATTAAAGGAGAGAGTGCAACAGCGTTGTTGTATAAGAACAGAGCACGATGGTTACTTTTTTTTTAATCAAAAAATTGTAAAAGTTTGTTAGAACTCTTCTTCATCTTTCTCTGTGGATTTTCTTGGTAATTTTCTAGGAAATCTGCTTATTATTGTTTTAGAGCTGTTTTTATTATGTTTCTTATTATGAATGTTGTATCACTATTCATCGTCATTCTTCATTACGGTTTAACCGTAACACATTGATCAAGCTTGGTGCAGTGTTTTGGGTGGCTCGCTCTCCCTTTGCTCTTCTTTTACGACCATGGTGAGGTGAGGTATATCGAGTTGGTTGAGGTGAAGTTTAGACATCAAAGGTGGGATTTGATCTTATTTTTCTTATTCTCAGGTGAGGATTCTATTTGAGAACGGCGGGTACTCGATCAGATTTTTGCGGAGTTGGGTCCATTGTGGTTGTGGTCTCGGATCGGTGGATTCCATGGCAATTCAAGACAAGTATTCCACAACCCCAACGTTTTTGCAAGTTATCACCGCCGGAGTTACCACCGGAGAACTGAGAATAAATCGCAAAGCTGGCTGGAGGGAGGTGGCTTGAAAGATTGTGGCTGTGGGTTTTAGGAGACGGCCGACGAATCCGCTTAACTGAGGTATATTACTTTGCTTCCAGTTTGTACCAGTTTGAACGGGAATATATCTTTGTAATCCTACCAAAATATATTTAATTCTAATAAAATCTATTTAATCCGACAATGATTAATTTTAAAATTTCTTAGATAACCGAACAACAATAAAATCTCATATTTCAACTTGCCCTTAATTTTAGGATTGATTTGTTAGTTGCATAATTTATTATTCCCAACACAATTTCAAATTTTGTATATTTTACGTAACCACGTTTCATATATTCTATTAAATTAAGGACATGACTAATATGATAAATGTTATGTCCAACTATTTATTTTATAACTACATCTAAATAAACCATAATCACCTTCTAAATATTTACATATGTTATATCTAATTATTTATTTATTCTATTACTAATAACTAACTTCATGCGTTTAATTTATAACCTCCTTTTTTATTTCCTATATTCAAAGAACCCATAACTCTTCTTTATACTGACTAGAATTCACAAATACATTATATATGACTGGAAAATTAAGCATAAATTAGAATTACTCCCTCTGTTTCTATAAGATCCATGTTTTAGATTTTTCACACTTATTAAGAAAAACATAAAATTTTAGTTACCAATGCATTGTTTTTATTAATTAACAATTCCCCAAAATTTTGAACCAATAAGATTTTAATAAATACAATTATATTTTTGGAAATATACAATTTTTCATTAATTAATGTCTTGAAAATGTAGAAAATGTATCTTTTTGAAACAAATTTTTTTTCTAAAACATGAATCTTTTAAAAACAGAGGGAGTAGTTAATTAATATTTATTAATAATTATTATCTATATTAATAATTTTAGGTTAAACAAAAGTTCCTCTAATAATAATAAGGTATAAATAGTACTTTTAAGATTTAACTATTTCAAGACTCATTAATTATTTATTAATAAGTATTATTTATATTAGTTTAATATTTATTAAATTAAAAAAAATGAAATAACAAATGATTAAATCTACAAAACCATAATACGGGTCTGAATTATCTCCAATCTTAAAAAATAGTTTAATTTAAAATAAAAAGTTAAATCATATACTAAATTTAATAAAAGTATAGAAAAAGTTTAAAACACACAAAATGAATTTTATCAATGCAGAGCGGTTTAAAATATAAAAATATTTTATTTAAATTAAGATATTAAAAATAAAATCAGTATGAAATAAGTTTAACAACTGGTTCAATAAAAAAACTCATAATACGGGTCAGAATTATTTGGAGTCTTCAAAAATTTAGTCTTATTTTTAAAAAATCATATAAATAAACTTAAGATAAATTTCATAAAAAGTTAAAATAGATAATTTATTAAAAATCATAATGTTCATTACGTAAAATATTTTTTTCAACAAAAATTATTGAAAAGCGCAAATCAAAAAATATACCCGCCCTTTGAAGGGCGGGTCAGAATCTAGTTTTCTGTTAAAACCACAAAAGATGCATTTTTTTTCACCAATACCACAAAAATGTATTTCTCGCCATAAAAAAACAAAAACAAAACGTTTTTTCCGTCAAAACCACAAAATTTATTTTTCCGCTGAAACGGTAAAACACATTTTTCCGTTAAAACATAAAAATGCATTTTCCAGCAAAACCTCAAAACATATTTTTTCTGCCAAAATGCAAAAACAAAAACACATATTTTCTGCCAAAACCAAAAACATATTTTCCGTCAAAAGTGCACAATGTATTTTTTCACCAAAATCATAAAAACGCATTTTACCGTCAAAACTGCAAAATGCGGTTTATCATCAAAGTCGTAAAAAGAAAACATTTTCAGTCCAAACCGCATAATGTTTTTTCTCGCTAAAACCGCAAAAATATTTTTCCTGCCGAAATCACAAAATCATGTTTTCTACAACAACAAAATCACATTTTCTCGTCAAAATGACACAATTCATTTTTCTGACAAAACAACAAAGTAACGTTGAAAACTACAAAATTATATTTCTACCAAAATTAAATTTAAAATATTTATATTTTAAATAATTAATAAAAATCTTATATAATAAAGTAGACTTTTTTTTCTCCATAGGAGGGAAAAATGCCACCTGTCATCATGTCTTTAACTTTCTAAATGTTTTATGATATCGGGTCTTCTATGTAAAGCTTAAATTAACCCAACAAAACCTTTTTATTGAGTCCCACAAACAGATAAAAAATAATGATACGAGTTCTTGCCTTCTCCGAAGTGAGAAGCGTATATATATATAAGATGTGTGCCTCTTTTTCGGTAGATTAAAGATATCAGTATAGTTGGCCTTTACTAATTACTCTTTTGAAATTGAACGATAAGAATTGAAATCAAATCTACACTAACAGATATAATAATCATTTTTAAAACTATTAAAGTTCAAAAGTTTCCCTTTTGTAACATAAGCAAATCGGAGTTGTGAAGAGTAAAATAGTTTTTTTTCTTTTGCTAAAACAGAGTAAAAAATGTTTACCGCACCAACAATAATAAAATAAGTTTCTTAAGTTAAGTTAAACAAATCGAAGGTAAAAATGTATTATTTTTAGCATATTACTGGATTACATTCATATCGTTTCCTAAATTTTTTTTTTGACATCCTCTTCACAATAAGATTACGCAATGTGTTATGGTTTTTTATATGTGTTCGAGCATCTATTAAGTATTAAGGACATCTCCAACCCCGCTCAATTTTTTAACTCCAAAAAATTCTTCGTCTCATATCTCACTTTATAATGGAATTTACTTTATAACGAAGTTTACTCCATAAATAGAGTAATTTATTTTTCGTTTGTTCACTACTCTATTATGGAGTAAGATATGAATTAAATTGGAGTAATTTTATTTTACTTTCTCTTCCACTCTATTTCAAAAGAAAAAAAAAGAGTTTTACATTGAAAATGCTCTAATGTCGCAACAAGTTTTCAACCAATAAAATAATATGTTACTGATATATTGTATGAAAATCTTGATATAAAAAGACTAGAGGAGGAGAGAAAATAGTCACTGGCTTTAAATAAAAAAACTGGTTAATAACCTAAAAATAACAACTAAAATTTTCATCTGATTTCAAAGAATAATGAAAAATAAACAATAAACAATAAGCAAAGAAGACATTTTATCTAACTATCAATAATTATCGAATTTAAGATTTTAGATATGTTTACTACCATATCTCATTGTTGTTATTATGTGAAGAAATCATACACAAACATAACAAAAAAATTTAAATTCATTTAAATAATTATAAAACTATATAAATTATGTACCAAAGTAATTAAATAATATTAAAAAACCAGCGCGTAGCGCCGACGAACCCCTGGTAATATAATAAAATAGAGAAAAATATGAATAAATCTAAACAGGGTATCTAAATCATTTTTTTACTAAAGTCATCTAGATGAAAATAGAGATGGACAAACGAACATATATTCATATAGATAATCCATCTAGATAAACTATTTGGATAGAGAAACAAATAATCCAGATGGATCATTTGATTGGATCATCTAAATGAATCATATGAAATAACATACAGATGGATAAATGAACAACATCTAACTAAACTGTTTCTTAGAATTATGAATATTTACTAGTCATATTCAATATGCAGATTGGAGGATCAACTGGGTTTCCCTATTCCAAGGATCGTTCTCTCACGCTTAGGGTGCTCTGGTCGCTCTTCCCACCCAATACCTTTTCTCACGGTCTCAAGCTGCTTTCTGATGCAACTTCAACTCCTCAAGATCCTGGCATTAGTTGGAGTAAGAGAGCAGAATGTGCACCAAACGATGACATTGATTGTGTGATTACAATTGTAAGTCAGCTCTTACTAATAAGGTATATCTAATAACTGTGTCAAATTGTTATCTGATATTACTTATTTGATGTTTTGACAGAATGATATCTACTTGTGGCTTATTGGTACATTCCTTTTGTGGTTTGTTCTGGCTCTCTACTTTGACAATATTGTTCCAAGCGCGTCCGGTGTAAGAAAATCTGCCTTTTATTTTGTGAAACCTGGTTACTGGACCGGTAGAGGTGGCAACCGACTGGAAGGTACTTTCCCCTCAATCTTGTTTTCTTTGTTAATTGTTTAGTTTGGGTAGTGAAAAGGTTGTCCTAACTAACCGTTTTTGCTCTGAGCAGAAGGTGGGATTTGTAACTGTACTGGTTCAGTCCCACCTGTTGATCACATCACCCCTGATGATGAAGATGTCCTTGAAGAAGAGGCTTTAGTTAAACAACATTCAATGGAGGGCTTAGTTGATCCGAATATTTATGTTCAAATACGTGGTCTTGCAAAGACTTATCCTGGGACGACCAAATGTGGATGCTGCAAATGCAAGAAAACTGCCTCTTGTCACGCTCTGAAGGTACTTTTTCTAAGAAAACAGAACTGTCTTTGCAACTTAGGATGGTAGGGTAACTAAATCATGGAATATAAGCAGGGGCTGTGGATGAATATTGCCAAAGATCAACTATTCTGTCTTCCTGGACCCAATGGCGCAGGGAAAACAACTACTATCAATTGTTTGACAGGCATCAATCCTGTTACTGGTGGCGATGGTAAGAAGCTTGAACATTCTCCGGTTCTTGTTTTGTATAAACCTAGTGTCTTAGGCATTTCACCATACTAAAGTCTCTATGATTGGCTTTAACAGCACTGATTTATGGGAACTCTGTAAGAAGCTCTGTTGGTATGTCCAACATCCGTAAAATGATTGGAGTTTGTCCTCAGGTGAGATATTTTCTTGTTGCTATCAGCTTCTGCCATTTTCCTTTAGCTACAGAGATTTGATATGCTTAAAAAGATTCTCATTGTTTCTGAAAAACCAAGAGCACAGATGTATATCGTAAAGCTTCAAATCAAAACCTTTATTAAAAGTTCTTTAAACAAATTACACCTAATCTGTTTAATCAGTTTTACTTGATTTCACAATCTGTGAATCAACACTGAACAACTCCTAAAACACTTGAGAACTAGAACGAGATCAATCTCTCTTCTTCTCAAAAACCACACTACTTTTCTCTCAAAAAGCGCACCTAACCAAGACTCAGACTCGTCTATTATATACCTAGCCGATCTGATCTTGTTACAAGATAACTATCAATCTAACATCTCATTCCCTAGAATCTCTCAACGGGAATATCTCCACTTGACATATATCTTGACTTGTGATATTTATCTCCACATAGATTAATCTCCCAGAGCCACGTCATCCTTCAGTTATCAGAGTAAACCCGCCATTCTTCCAAAAACTTGACCAACATTGTTTCGGCTGAACACTTCTGCAGTTTCCAAGTCTCAACAATCTCCCCCTTTTTAAGTGTCTGTGATAACCAAGTACCTGTGATCAAAACCATCCACAAGCACACAATATCCAAGAAGACAAACAAGTACTGATCCAAGCACACGTTCAAATTTTATGAAAACACAATAATTATGTCAGTACATAGCCGAGTTCAAAAACATGAGAATCCTAAGACACATGAGAGTTCTAAAAGCTAATGAAACATGCCGAGTCCATGAAAAAACAACTCCCCCACAACAAGTGAAAGCCTAGATGCAATCTCCCCCACAACAAGTGAATCCTAAACTCTAAAACTCATCGCTTTGACTGCTAGCCTCTGCTGCCCCATCTTCTTCTCCATTGTCACCTAGACCAGGCGGTAAATCACCATATGCTCCCCCTGCTTGGTAGCATAGACACTTAAAAACAACCAAAATCAGCAAAAATCCTGACAATAGAGAGAGAAACACTTACTTGCAGCCCTGTACGCAATTCTGTCGACAAGACGATTCACACGTCCTACATCTGCAGTGTATGAATAGCGACGAGAAGGACCCGTGCCCGGAGGATTCTTAGCTACTCCCTGTTTTCTGTCCAAAACCATCTTGAAAGGTTTTTGAGGAGCTGAGTCTTCATCACGTGCTGGAATCGGAAACTGAGCATCAAGAACATGTTGAATGAGATTTGGAAACATCAACTTGTTAGACTCGCCAGTGATTGCCTGTTGTCCGAGATCATAAATCTGATCAAACACCATGACTCCAAAGTCAAGTGGTCTGCCAGCAACCATCATATGAATGAATTTGAGGCGCTCTATGGTCAAGGTTGAACGGTTTGCAGTAGGCATCCAGTTGTAGACACAGAATTTGAACAAAATGTTCATTGTAGGAACCACATCAAGCATGCTCAGATTTCCCCACTTCTTCTTCTTTCCACCCGTGATAGTGTTGGTAGCATCATTTAGATTCTCTGTTAACCATGGCTTGCGAGGAAAGTCACCATCTTGATCCGGAGTTTGAAAGATTCGATTGATCAGTGATGGAGAAAACTCATACATGTGAGATCTGACAAACACCCAAGTCGTTCCATCTCGCTTTATCATGTTACCAAGATTCGCATAGAACTCCAACACAACTTCATTCGTGTAGTTCGGGACATCCATAACCGTGTACATCAACTGAGCCTTTTCAATGATCTTCCTAGCTTCTAACAGATCGGGATCAACCTCAGGCAGGAATCGCTGAATTAACACGGTTCTAGAAGTCAGATGCTCATACCTAGCACTTGCAGCTGCCGTATAGAAGGTCGCACTGAACGGTCAACGCTTCATGTTTCGAATCCCAGAAGATGCTGCAAGCTTAGCCTGGTGTTGTGTTCTGATGTTCTCAATCCGCAGCTCCAAATTCTCATACACAAACTCCTTGTCTCCGACAGTCTCCACCAATTCAGGTTCCACATCTTCAATTTCAGCCGCAGTCTCTTCATCTCCACCATCCTCGCCTAGGAAATCTTGCTGCATGTCTTCGTCGTCACTGTCTTCCACAACACCATCATCTCCATTCTCCGAATCTTGTTGCATGATGTTATCTTGGTCGGACCCTTCTCGAATGGCCTCATCTTCGCTGTCTGCGACTTCATCATGTTGAGCTTCAGCCACTGAATGAGCGAAAACCTCATCGATTGCTACCGGATTTGATCTCTGTCCGGCTCGTGCTCGTCTTGGCTTGCGTGCGGATGATCCAGCCAAGTCCTCCACAATTGAGGACCCGATCTTCTCAGGAGATACAGTTGTCGGGTTTCTTGCAATTTTTCGAATCATGGCTGCCATGGTTTGCCTTCGAGTTCTAGCCCTCGGTTCGTCACTCATTTTTTTTTTCTTTGGAGATATCGCCAAGAGATGTGGGTTTTGATTTTCCCTTGAGCTCAACCTATAAAGAAACACTTAACCACATCTTGGGCTTGCCACAATGGGCCGCACATGGTTAGAATATCACAGCAATCACAATATCATCAAAAAGCCCAATCTTAGTGACTAAAATCAACTTTTTGAACTGTAAGACATGAGAAATCAACCCATTGGCTCGCCGCAACGGCTGTAACAACAGCTTTCATCACTTTGATCATAGTGCACTAGTCTTCACATCATCATACACACGAAACTTATCACTTCTGACCGAGATAATCCAGAAACAGCTTACCCTGTAGAGTTCAATCCAGACAGTGATCTACTCAAGTTGAAGTATTGTGATACCCAAACCCAAGGAGAGTGTCTTTCTCGCTGAACAAACTTCTTTAAGATTTGAAACTCTTACTTTAAGATTTGATTCATTTTTTTTTTCAGACCTTGCAGTGGTCTCCTCTTCCTTTTTTAAGCTGATAAAACGTAGATACTCTTTACTTTCTTACACTTCATTTTTCATTTTGTGTAGCTCGAAGTAATCTACCGTCAGCTGTTTTCTTGGAACACAAGTCTGGACAGAGATCAGGATCAAACAAAAACGTTGTATCGTCCATGTCCAACCTGGTTGACCTTCATTCTTGAACACATCAAACGCTTATGAAACTCAACTATAAATGTGATAGCATCCATATTCAAGCTAAGCATCTGATGGTTTCTCAGTCTAAACTCCCAAAGTGATCTGAGTTTACTTATGCATGATGAGTAGCCCTCTTTACACATGACTTGCCAACAGGAGGTTTTAGGATTTTAGCAAACTCAAGAGCCTCTCGGTTATTTGTTCCTGTCTATCCCTTTACACCTGTTCAACCCTCATGGTCACAGCTGCTCATACTTCACATACACCAATTGCTTTACGCAAATTCACAAACGTGTTCAGATCAAGCGCTTTAGTGAAGATGTCTGCCAATTGTCTTGCTGATGAAACATACTCTATTACCACAATTTTAGCCTCAACCAAATCTCTAACAAAATGATATCTAATAGCAATGTGCTTTGTCTTTGAGTGCATCACTGGGTTTTTTGAAATATTTATTGCACTTTGATTGTCACAATGAACCAAAAGAGGGTTAGAATTCATACCATAGTCTGCTAGCATATGTTTCATCCACAGCAACTGAGTACAGCAGCTACCAAGTGCAATGTACTCAGCTTCAGCTGTGGAGAGTGATACGCAATTCTGCTTTTTGCTATGCCAAGACACCATGTTGTTTCCTAAGAAGAAACATCCACCCGAGGTACTTCTCCTATCATCCAAGCTTCCAGCCCAATCTGCATCACAAAAACCAGCCAAACTTGTGTTAGTATCTTTTGTGTAGAACATGCCCAGATTCACTGTACCCTTCACATATTTGATGATTCGTTTGAGTGCATTCATATGTGACTCGCGAGGACTGGCTTGGTAGCGTGCACACACTCCAACACTGTAGCTGAGATCAGGTCGACTTGCAGTCAAATACAGCAGACTTCCTATCATTGCTCTATATAGCTTCTCATCCACTTTCACACCATTCTCATCCTTGCACATCTTACACGTTGTGCTCATAGGTGTTCTGGCTTCCTTGGACAAATGTAATCCAAATCTAGACACCAAATTCTTTGCATACGTACTCTGAGACACAAAGATGCCATCTTCCAATTGTTTAATCTGTAATCCCAAGAAGTAGTTGAGTTCACCTACCATACTCATTTCGAATTCACTTGTCATGGTTTGAACGAACTCTTTCACAAGACTCTCAGTTGTTCCTCCAAAGAGTATGTCGTCGACATAGATTTGCATTACAAGCATCTCCTGGTCTTTCTCCAAGATAAATAGAGTCCGATCAACATTTCCTCGCTTGAACCCAGCTTTCAGTAGAAACTGAGTGAGTCGTTCATACCATGCCCTAGGGGCTTGTTTCAAACCATATAGTGCTCTCTTTAGCTTGTAGACATGATCTGGAAACTTTGGGTCTTCAAAGCCTTTGGGTTGAGCCACATATACTTCCTCTTGCAGAAGTCCATTCAGGAAGGCACTTTTAACATCCATTTGATACAATCTGATGTTCAGTTTGCAAGCAATACCCAGGAGCAATCGGATGGATTCAAGTCTTGCCACTGGTGCGAAGGTCTCATCGAAATCCACTCCTTCTATTTGACAGTATCCTTGAGCCACCAGTCTAGACTTGTTTCTTACCACGTTTCCATCTTCATCTATTTTGTTTTTGAAAATCCACTTTGTACCAATCACATTTACTCCCTTCGGTCTAGGAACAAGCTCCCATACTTCGTGTCTGACAAACTGTTCAAGCTCTTCGTGACATGCTTCAGTCCAGAACTCGTCCTCCAATGCTTCATAGACATCCTTTGGTTCAATCATCGAGATGAAGCACGCCAGTTTGACCATCTCTTTGAAATTGATTTGTAGTTTCCTCGTCACTCTTTCAGCATCAATTTCTCCAATCACATCGTCAGCTGAGTGATTCTTAGGAACTTGCTGTTTATTGTGTTCCGGTCTACTTGTTGATGCTACATCATTGCTGTTGGACAGTTTTCCATTCGGATTGATTGTCACACTTTCATCTTGTCTCACTTCTTCTACAGTACGTCCACCTCTGTCATCAAACACAACATTCACTGCATCTGTCACCATTTTGGTGGTTTTGTTGTAGACTCTGAAGGCCATACTGTGAGTAGAGTAGCCTAAGAAAATTCCTTCATCACTTCTGGAATCGAACTTGCCCAAGTTCTCTCTGTCGTTGAGTATGTAGCAAATACACCCAAATATGTGAAGATGACTCAAATTTGGTGTTTTTCCTCTCCATATTTCATAAGGTGTAGTCTTCGTACCAGGCTTGACATAGACTCTGTTGATGATATAACATGCTGTACTGATTGCCTCTGCCCAGAATCTGGTTTCAACTTGATTATAAAGCATCATTGCTCTAGCCATCTCTTGTAGGGTGCGGTTTTTTCTTTCAACAATCCCATTTTACTGAGGAGTTCTGGGGGCTGAAAACTGACGTCTAATGCCTTGTTCCAAACAGAACTGTTCAAACGCACGATTTTCAAATTCTCCTCCATGATCGCTTCTGACTTGAGCAATGTTGCCTTTCTCGTTGGATAGTTGTAGAGCCAGCATCTTGAAGCTTTGTAATGTCTCAGATTTTTCTCTCAAAAATCTCACCCAAGTAAATCGAGAGAAATCATCTACCAATACAAATATGTATCTGCGTCCACCAATGCTCTCTGTCTGTATGGGTCCCATCAAGTCCATGTGAACCAATTCCAAGACTCGTTTGGAGGTGATCTCTTTCACTTGCTTGTGTTGTACCTTTATCTGTTTTCCCTGACAGCAAGCCTTGCACACTGACCCTGATGCTTCTTCCAGCTTCGGCACTCCTCTTACAACATTAGCTTTGACAATTCTCTGCATTCCGTTAACATTCATATGCCCCATTCGTTTGTGCCATAAGTCAAGTTGAGAGTCTGTAGCTGATAAGCAGGTGTTAGACGGTCTCCACATGTAACAATTATTACCAGACCTGATCCCTTCAAGAATCACCTTCCCAGTGTCATCTATTGCCTGGCACTCTGTCTTTGAAAACCAGACTTTCAAGCCCTCATCACATAGCTGGCTGATGCTTATTAGATTAGCTTTCAGCCCTTCAACATAGAAAACATTCACAAGGTCTGGTTGATCTGGATCTTTGACATCTCCTACTCCACGAACACTTCCTTTAGCACCATCACCAAAAGTAACTTTTCCACCACTTATATCAGTGTAAGAGGTAAGGACTTGTCGTGTGCCAGTCATGTGTCTTGAACATCCGCTGTCAAAATACCATGGTGTCAAGTCAGACTGTTCAGAAGACATGTAAGCTACCAAGCTTGTTAGATAGTTAACTGTCTCCTCCTTGTGTTCAAATCGTGACATGAAGCACTTGAGATTTGTATCATTCATGACCTCATTACTGACATTAATCATTGATCCAGCACTTCTGTCATCTTTTACTTGGGTTATGTCACAGATGACATCAAACTCATCGTCGAAATCCTCTTCATTTTTTTTAGCATACAGCACCGATTTAGGTACCCAGACACAACCATATCTTCTTGGATCAGGATAGCTCACACCACTCTTCCAAGCTTTCCGTATGTTAAAATACCGTTCGTAACAGAACTTAGCAATATGGCCTTGTTGCCCACACGAATTGCAACTGCGCTTGAAAATCCTGTTGTTTCCAAGATCTGATCTTTCTGTTTGCTTCTCGATAGCAGTAGACTGTTCTTTAGCAGGTACTCTTGCTGTTATTTCTTGAGATCGCACGAAAACAGTAGAATTGGTACTTGTAGTTGCAGGTGACTGAATCTTCCTCATCTCTTTTCCACAATAACCAAGTCCCCAACTAACACTTGGTGACTGTCCTACACCAAGAATCTTATCCAGTTCTTTTGTACCAGTGTTCAGCATCCGAATTCTCTTGTGATTTTCACTGAGATTTGACTCCAGATTCCTATTCTTTTCTTCTTCCAGACTCAACTGTTCTCCCAATCGTGCAACTTTCGACTCCAGCTCTTTAATCTTTATTTCCTCCACAGTTTCAGGAAATGCCAGCCCTTTTTCCTTCAGCAACACAGACTTTGAAGTTTCGGTTGATCTCTCCATCTCTAGTATATTGACTTGAGCCTCCAGCATGGCTTTCTCCTTGAGTAGCTTGAGATTGTCATTACTCATAGAGACCCAGTTGTCATACAGCTTCCGATACTCAACCTTAGGATCGATTTCCTCATCATCCGATTCTGATTCCTCACCAGCTTTGGTGTCACTTTCCTCAGCAATAAATGCTACCAAGTTCATCATCCTGTCATCATCATCATCTCCTTCTGATTCAGTGTCACTGAAACTCAGCATTGATCTTTCACCTTTCTTTGCAGTACTTGGACACTCACTCCTGACATGGCCGAAACCCTTGCACTCAGAACACTTGAGTTCTTTGCGCTTAGCCAGTGGACATTCTGATCTGATGTGCCCATATCCTTCACACTCATGACATTGAAGTTCTCGTTTCCTTGTGGACTGGTTTCCATCACCTCTTGTGTTTCTAAAACCAGATCTTTCCTTGTCATTTTTCCATTCACCATTCGAGTCTGATGTTCGTTGATATCCTTGGCTCCTACCTTGTCCCCTTTCAATTTTCCTCAGTGCCTTCTTAAAATTTCGTGCTAACAAACCCATGCTATCTTCCAGTTTCTGATTCAAGGTATCGTGAAGAACTTTTATCTTGTCCTCCTCTTTTTCAGCAGCAAAGGCAATATCTTTACCTTTCTTAGTTGGCTCTCCACCTGAATCCATCTCCTCTGCTTTAAGTATTCCCACCAGCTGTGAGAATTTCATATCATCAGTGTTCATCCCAACTTTCAGTAGAGGTTTGTAGTTAGCAAATTTTTCTGGCAAACAACGAATCATCTTTTTCACCAGCTTCTTGTCTTTGTATTCCTTACCCAGCACAGTAGCTTCATGAGCAATCACACTTAGCTTGGCACTGAAAACAGTAATTGATTCATTTTCAGACATTCTCAGATTCTCGAATTGTGCAGCCAAGTGATCCAGTCTAGTTCTCTTGACAGTAGAGGTACCCTCGTAGTAATCAACTAGAGTATCCCATGCATCCTTAGCAGAGACACAACCTTGAACAAGTTTGAATTGTTCTGGATTGATCGCATTAAAGATCTCAGAGATAGCTTTAGAATTGTGTTTCGATTGCAGCTTGTCCGTGTCAGTCCAAGTCTCTTTAGGTTTTGGAATGAATTCATCACCTTCTGTCTTAACAGTTGGCTCACTCCAACCTGTCTCAACTGCCGTCCACACATCTTCTTCGATTCCTTTCAACCTCTGTTTCATCCTTACTTTCCAATGTCCAAAGTTATTCTCATCAAGCATGAAGGTCCTCTGAACAGCGATAAGCTCTTTTGATGAATCCATGCTCACCTCAGGATCTCTACCTGTTATAGATCTGTGGATCTAAGTAGGTTCCCGCTCTGATACCAAATGAAAAACCAAGAGCACAGATGTATATCGTAAAGCTTCAAATCAAAACCTTTATTAAAAGTTCTTTAAACAAATTACACCTAATCTGTTTAATCAGTTTTACTTGACTTCATAACCTGTGAATCAACACTGAACAACTTCTAAAACACTTGAGAACTAGAACGAGATCAATCTCTCTTCTTCTCAAAAACCACACTACTTTTCTCTCAAAAAGCGCACCTAACCAAGACTCAGACTCGTCTATTATATACCTAGCCGATCTGATCTTGTTACAAGATAACTATCAATCTAACATCTCATTCCCTAGAATCTCTCAACGGGAATATCTCCACTTGACATATATCTTGACTTGTGATATTTATCTCCACATAGATTAATCTCCCAGAGCCACGTCATCCTTCAGTTATCAGAGTAAACCCGCCATTCTTCCAAAAACTTGACCAACATTGTTTCGGCTGAACACTTCTGCAGTTTCCAAGTCTCAACAGTTTCCACAGTTTGATATACTCTGGGATGCTTTATCTGGTGAAGAACATCTCCGTCTCTTTGCTAGCATTAAGGGGTTGCCACCTGCATCGATCAATCCAGTATGTCACCCAAATGGAAGAAACTAATTGGTTGATGATGATATCTAATTTCAGCTAAAATACAAATATACTCTGCGTCTTTTCAAAACACTTTTTTCCCATCATGTAGATGGTTGAGTAGTCACTGGCGGAGGTAAAACTGACAGAAGCAGGGAAAATCAGGGCAGGAAGTTACAGTGGAGGAATGAAACGCCGACTTAGTGTTGCAGTTTCACTCATTGGTGATCCCAAACTGGTCTTCCTAGACGAGCCTGTTTGTTACTTTCAACATTATATGCAGCATTTTTTTTCTGTTTGTGTATATTTATCTAAGCTCAACTTCCTTTTTCGTATACGTGGAACGCAGACTACAGGCATGGACCCCATCACAAGGAGACACGTCTGGGATATTATACAAGAAACCAAGAAAGGTCGCGTCATTATACTAACCACACATTCGATGGAGGAAGCTGATATTCTAAGTGATCGAATAGGGATAATGGCTAAGGGCAGGCTTCGCTGCATTGGAACCTCCATCAGGTTGAAATCTCGCTTTGGCACTGGTTTTGTTGCTAACATTAGCTTCTCTGAAAAAAATAACCAAGAAAACAACAAAAATGACCACAATGGTGAAGCTGGTGGTGCAGATTCACACGAGCCAGTGAAGAAGTTCTTTATAGATGTGAGTGTCTTTTAGCAGCCTCTAGAAGTTTCTATATTAAAATGTGGGTAACTTAGTCTAACGTACTCTGAGCTGTGATGTTTTCTTTGCAGCATCTCAATGTCAAACCGGTAGAAGAAAACAAGGCCTTCATGACTTTGGTTATACCGCATGAGAAAGAAAATCTATTGGCTGTAAAGGATATACACAAATTATAATTTCTAGAAATACTATACCTACTATGGAACTAACCGTAAATGATTTAAAAACTTCTTTGCTTTTCTTTAACAATGAAACAGAATTTTTTCGCTGAGCTGCAAGAAAAAGAAACCGAGTTCGGAATCTCAGACATCCAAATTGGTCTTGCGACTCTTGAAGAAGTCTTCTTGAACATAGCAAGAAAAGCTGAACTCGAAAGCGCTGCTGTTGCTGGAACAATGGTCACTCTTGAACTAACATCTGGCTCATCCGTCGAGGTAAATAACTTACATCTCATGCTCTTATATTCCATTAAACAGAGACTTGAGCTGATGCAATCCAATCTACAGATACCAGTTGGGGCAAGATTTGTTGGTATACCAGGAACCGAAACTGAGGATAATCCGAGGGGAATAATGGTTGAAGTGTATTGGCAACAAGACGAGTCAGGATCATTGTGCATCTCAGGACACTCCCTGGAGATGCCAGTTCCTGAAATTGTTCCTGCGACAGATCCGGTGGCACAAGGACATGGGAGAGTAAGCTTGGGACAGAGAGGACGGATGTAACATCCCTATCTCGGACCCATTATTTTTATAATAGGAACCTAGGTCACTCCTCCTCATCCTTATAAAAAGGACTACAGCCACCTCCTTATGTCCTATTCACAAAATTGAAGCGGAGCTCTGCAGAGATTCCCGGAGAACTGGAAACCCTAGCCGTCAAGCTCTCTCCCCAGCGCCGCCGTCTTTCTCTCTTCTCTCTTCTCTCTTCTCTCCTCTCTCCCGCGCGTCTCTCTCCTTCTTCTCTCTCTCCTCTGCGCGCCGCCTCCCTTTCTCTCTCCTCGCCGTCCGCTTCTCTCTCCTCGCCGGCGCCGGTGGTGGTGGTGGTGGTTGTGTAGCTGATCAGTGGGGTGGTTCAGATCTCATCTTCTCTCGCTTTTTGTGTTCAGATCTAAGTTAAGGTGAGGTGATCCGAACCCAGTTTCTCTCAAGTCATTTATATTAATCTTGTTGGATCTAGATCTGATTAGTCCTTGTTGTGTAAGTTAGGTTGGTAGTTCATGATGGATCTAGGTTGTTAGATGAATGAACCATGTTGCATAAGAACTCTCATACTGTTTAAAAGAGACATTAATGGACTGCCTTGTGTTGATGTGGCTAATATATGATGATTGCTTATGTGTTGTTTGGTCCCATGTGATGATTGAGATTTCTCTTAGCATCTTGTTTAATGGTTGTTCATATTACTCTTGTGCTAAGTGACTGGTGTTTGGACCACCGATAACGGGTGGCGTCTTGAATATGAGTAAGAGTCTAAGTGAAAGCTGTTGAGTAAGTGAAAGTGGTAGTATGAGTATGAGTAAGTGAATGTGAATGAGAATGAGAATGTGGAAGTGGAAGTGTCATTGAATCTTGTTTGTAGTCCTGCTTGGACCACCGAGAACGGGTGGGCGTCTAGGGTCTAGGGTGTGATGTGTTGAGATGTGAAAGGAACCGCGCGAGGGCGGGATATAAATAAGCAAGTGTAGTGGCGCCTTAGGATCGAGTCAAGCCGAGAAGTGGCTGTGAAAGGCTATGAATGGCCGGGGGGCCGACAGAGCCAGTGGGCCATTGTGCTGCAATCCGGGTAGCCTCTAGGAAGCTGGAGAGGGGGACGGATTTCCCGAGAGAGGGCGCCCCTTCCAGGTTAGGCCGGCACGAGGTGAGACGTCCGTAAACGGTCATAGGTCCTTTTCTTGAAGTTGAGTCGGTTGTGTTTGTCGAGTCAGTCTAATCTATTTTTGTGTGCTATGTAGCAGTGACTGAGTTCATTGTATTGATTGATCGCTAGGTTGCTAGAAATGATGTCTTTATGAAATGATCTGTGATGCATTGTTTGATTGTGGTGGCTAGTCAGTCCTTATTCCCGCATAGAGTAATGTAGAGTGTCTTGCGGGCAGGCTGGTCTAGAGTCACTTCACTGAGTAACCCAATACTCAGACCCCCCCATTCCTTTTCCCTGTGCGCAGGACTGTAAGTAGAAGTGTGTGGATACGGGTGGATCGTAATTTCAAAGAAAGCAATGCGATCGTCGACTCTTGGGACCAGTAACTGACACGGCGGGTTGCCTATAAGGGTATACGCGTGTCTATAGCTCCCTTTCGATAACTCCGGTCGATCCCCGGGGGATAGAAATGCTACAACTGGTATCAGAGCGGGGGTTAAGATCCCTTAGTGCTATCCTAAGGGGTCGGTATTTCTAAAGTTTTTCAAAACTTTGTTTTAAAAGAAAAGAGTGTGCGAAAGTTTTGATGCTTGAGAAAGTTGTATGATGTTTTCAAAAACCACCCACTATATCTATACTTCTATTATGGTTCTTATCGGATCTTTACTTGCAGGATGTCTTCGCCAGCCAGTGGTGACCATGGTGACAGCCGTGAGTGTAGTGGACCAGAAAAGCCGGGCCAGTTCGACATCCGGACTCCGCACATCGTAGCGGGAAGAGTGGTACCAAGGTGGGGGCCTTCATTGCCGACGTTTGAGCGCCGGACTATGCAGTGTGATTGGGTGGAGGATCTGATGCGTGGGGATATTCAGTATGCTCGAGCATCGACTGAGTACCAGTCGGGGAAAATTTCGGGTAAGCGAGGACGGGGTCGGCCAAAGAAAGAAAAACCAGTGTCAGATATGGAGTGGGTTCCTGAGCCGCTTGTTGAGGAACCTTCTAAGAAGAAGCGGGGACGTCCGCGCAAGTTCTCAGCTCCGAGGGGAGACGCCATCGAAAGAAGTCAGGAACCTGGTAGTTGCGATGCACCGGTCTATATGGAAAAGAAGCCACGAGCTGTAAGAGATTACCTGAAGGAATTCATGGATACGGCCAAGAAGTGCAAGTCGAAGCCAGCTGAGGAGTGGTGCCAGTTGTTCTTGGCAGGGCTCCGCAAGGACATTCGGGACGAACTTGTGAATGCCATGGCCCCGTTGGAATTCGCACTAGTAAGAATGGTAGCCAGCCAAGCAATAACCGCAGAGGAGTGTTTCGCAAGGATAGGCAAAGAGGACCAAAGTGCACGCTTCTTCGAGTCAGATGAGGACGTGGAGACGGACGACGACCTGGTGCCTGCAGCTAGGAGTGCCAGCACGGTTGGTCCTGGATCCAAGGCCGACCGTGCTTCTCCACATCATGGTGGCTAGCTAAGGTGATTTGATCATTTCGTAGGAGTAGGACTCGCCCTTTTGTGTGATTGATTTATTTATTGTTGTTGGCTTTGGTGTTTTTCATTTCTTTGGGCATTCTGTGTTTGTACAGATGCCTCGAGCTTCTCTAAACTATTGTAGTCCTACTCCATCCCATTTATTGAATTCGTTCGTTGGTTTTAAAAGAGTGTTAGCAAAGTATCTGTGTCTGGAAGTTCCAAGAGCATTGTTTGAGTTAAGAGTGTCTTTTCGATTCAGTCAGTTGAGACTAAACCTGGGATTCGTCCGGATGTGAGGGGTTGTCTAGAACCCTTGTATGCTTGATCGAAGTGGGGGAGAACTAAGGACAAAGCGAAGAGGACCTATGAAACCGCAAAGCAAGTAGTACCGCCTGAAGTGACATGGGAGCAGTATAAAGCCGCAGCGAGTTAGAACCAAGGGGTATCATGGAATTCAGGACCGTTGGAAAAAAATATTGGTGCTCCGTGAACTGCTTGGGTAAGGGATGTTAAGAAATGGGAGTTCCACAAGCTGAATTCGGGGCCGAATTCCATTAAGTGGGGGAGTTTGTAACATCCCTATCCCGGACCCATTATTTTTATAGTGGGAACGGGCTTCTCTACGGCCCGACTGACCAGAAAACCTAGGTATCTCCTCCCCATCCTTATAAAAAGGACTGCAGCCACCTCCTTTTGTCCTATTCACAAAATTGAAGCGGAGCTCTGCAGAGATTCCCGGAGAACTGGAAACCCTAGCCATCAAGCTCTTTCCCCTGCGCCGCCGTCTTTCTCTCTTCTCTCTTCTCTCTTCTCTCCTCTCTCCCGCGCGTCTCTCTCCTTCTTCTCTCTCGCCTCCGCGCGCCGCCTCCCTTTCTCTCTCCTCGCCGGCGCCGGTGGTGGTGGTGGTGGTGGTTGTGTAGCTGATCAGTTGGGTGGTTCAGATCTCATATTCTCTCGCTTTTTGTGTTCAGATCTAAGTTAAGGTGAGGTGATCCGAACCTAGTTTCTCTCAAGTCCTTTATATTAATTTTTTTGGATCTAGATCTGATTAGTCCTTGTTGTGTAAGTTAGGTTGGTAGTTCATGATGGATCTAGGCTGTTAGATGCATGAACCATGTTGCATAAGAACTCTCATACTGTTTAAAAGGGACATTAATGGACTGCCTTGTGTTGATGTGGCTAATACATGATGATTGCTTATGTGTTGTTTGGTCCCATGTGATGATTGAGATTTCTCTTAGCATCTTGTTTAATGGTTGTTCATATTACTCTTGTGCTAAGTGACTGGTGTTTGGACCACCGATAACGGGTGGCGTCTTGAGTATGAGTAAGAGTCTAAGTGAAAGCTGTTGAGTAAGTGAAAGTGGTAGTATGAGTATGAGTAAGTGAATGTGAATGAGAATGAGAATGTGGAAGTGGAAGTGTCATTGAATCTTGTTTGTAGTCCTGCTTGGACCACCGAGAACGGGTGGGCGTCTAGGGTCTAGGGTGTGATGTGTTGAGATGTGAAAGGATTCGCGCGAGGGCGGGATATAAATAAGCAAGTGTAGTGGCGCCTTAGGATCGAGTCAAGCCGAGAAGTGGCTGTGAAAGGCTATGAATGGTCGGGGGCAGACAGAGCCAGTGGGCCAACGTGCTACAATCCGGGTAGCCTCTAGGTAGCTGGAGAGGGGGACAGATTTCCCGAGAGAGGGCGCCCCTTCCAGGTTAGGCCGGCACGAGGTGGGACGTCCGTAAACGGTCATATGTCCTTTTCTTGAAGTTGAGTCGGTTGTGTTTGTCGAGTCGGTCTAATCTATTTTTGTGTGCTATGTAGCAGTGACTGAGTTCATTGTATTGATTGATCGCTAGGTTGCTAGAAATGATGTCTTTATGAAATGATCTGTGATGCATTGTTTGATTGTGGTGGCTAGTCAGTCCTGATTCCCGCATAAAGTAATATAGAGTGTCTTGCGGGCAGGCTGGTCTAGAGTCACTTCACTGAGTAACCCAATACTCAGACCCTCTCTTTCCTTTTCCCTGTGCGCATGACTGTAAGTAGAAGTGTGTGGATACGGGTGGATCGGAATTTCAAAAAAAGCAATGCGATCCTCGACTCTTGGGACCAGTAACTAACACGACGGGTTGCTTATAAGGGTATATGCGTGTCTATAGCTTCCTTTCGATAACCTCGGTCGATCCCCGGGGGATAGGGATGCTACAACGGAGACAACAAGTTCAGGGAACTGTGATTGATCCCGATTTTGTCAGGTTTTCCACTGCTTCACGACGTTTTAGTAGAAGCAGTTCATTTGCTTCCAGACGTTCTTCATTGTGAAATAAAATCCAAAAGACACACACACCTACAGTTCTTAACTTACCGGACTTGGCGGCTCTACAAGTATGTCTGTATCTTTGTTGTATTATTTTAAACAGGAAAAACAAATCATAGTCATGTTCATTTAAATTCCGTTTACGTTATTTTGATGTAAATAAAACGAGAATGTTTGTACTGCTTTCTTTTCTTATACTGCATTGTTTATTTCTTAATATGATTTAAATTAAAATCATCTACGATAATAATCCAGTTCCACAAAGGTGAGAAGTTCTGTTTTCTTTTCAGCAGTGTTAATCACTCAAAGAAATGTGATTTTGCTAAATAAAAATGAGGAAACGTGTTTCTATTATTAATCTTGACCAGGGATCTTACATATATATATATACATCAGGTCGTGTTTATCCTAAGTAGATAAGTACAACAGTCGATAAGCATTATCTTCTGCGGTCGGTACGGTCCTGGTCGGTTCGGTTATGTCAATCACAATCTGGTACATAACATTCCCCCTTGATCGACACATCCGGTACTGGTTCGTTGCATGCTTAATGTTGCCTCATTAAAACCTCTCCTAGAAACCCCAAAACCAATGTGGCAAAATGGGAAACCATGAACAGGAAAAAGAGTACAACACATGAACTCCCCCTGATGAATGCATCACTGAAGATCTTTGGACGATGCATTCCTATCTGGTCGATGAGCTTCTTGTAATACTTTGTAATTTCGCCGGCCTTCTGAAACTTCATTTGGACATGGTCAAGACGTGCTCCTTTGATGCTGACCACTCGACAATGTCTCCATGTTCTGGTCGGATGGATGATGCTCAATCAGTACTCGGATAGTACTCGACCAGTACTTGGATGTACCTCTATCCTGCAATTAAATCTTTCTTGCAGGTCCTCTCATGTCCCACGGTTCCTCTAGTCTCATGGCTTTACCATACCGTGGACACTTTCATTTTATTATTGACTCAGACATTCTTCTGGTCACTATCTCTGGATGATGTCTCATGACTTCTTTCATTTTGTCGTGGATAATGCTATGTTTTTGAAATATACATGTTAAGTCATGGACCTTGTCATCACACGCCAATATACTCATATATGGCTTAAGGTATTGCAGCCTGATATGATGATATGGTCCGGATATGATACTGCAATTATATGGCGTGGTCCACCTTATACTTTGGTGGAACTTGGTCGGACCATAAAACTCGACCACTCTTATGATGATTGGTTCCTTTCTTTCTTTACTGATGTATAGACATTCATTAGTCTCATATACTTCATTTGGTACTTGACCACACGTTTTATGATACTACCATATGCTGGTCGATCTTTCCATTAGCTGCATTACATATGCTGGTCGATCTTGGTCGATCTGGTCTGTTCATGATGATACATCAATCAATTCACAAGTATACACTCGGATTTATTTGGCTAATTGTGCAGCAATGGTTTATAATTTGTCTGAACCAACTCACCACACTACTTTTGGTTATTCTTATGGACGATTGGGAAGTATGGAGCCGGATGGTCTTTGGCATGAGAATTAATGGTTCTCTTTGCCTTCTCCTGCGACCATCTCACATTACACCATGTAACTATGGCGTGCTGATCTCAACTCATACACGACTATGATTTCTAGTCCCATCACATTCTGTCCAAAATCAATCGATAACTTGTATCATTGAAATCATTGAACCATTGAACCTCTCTTTAGGTTGGTTTGATATAAACATAAACACAAGGAATTATAATATCCTCTATAAGGATCTATGGACTGATTGTACTAAGTATTTTCTTAGTCTTTCTTTATCACTTGCAGCTGCTTTGTTTTCAGTCCATGAATAGCTTATGAACAAAACTATTCTATGAGAATATTTTTTCTCATCTTTTTGATACTTTTATCATTTCTTTAACCAGTGATCAATATGCTACTTACTACATTTCTTTCTTACTTATATCCAGACCTTTTCGAACTTGTAGTAGCATCCACCACATAGGAGTATATCTCCTTATAATCTGTTCCTTTGGTCTCTGTGAGTATCCTTGTGTAATCAAGCCATTCCTTGAATGCTTCAAATAGGAATATGAACACCTTAGTCCATGTCTCACGATTTCTTTTCTTTTCCCACACAGAACCTATTTTTCACTGGTTTTATCTTATCGGATGGTGTTTCTATATATATGGCCAATACACCCATCTCTTTTATAAATCTCCACGGTTTCAATCTTTCAATCTATGAATGCATTCTTGTATTCTCGTGGGTTCTGATCCTCGCTTATATCTTTTAAACTCAAGTGCTATTTCCTTATGCATCTTTATCTTTTATGTGTCGACACTTCTTTTATAGTATTCCATTGTGTTCTAGACATGAACTAATCGATTAGAGATTTCATTCTTACTAAGAACTTTCGTTTACCTTGCAGTTTGGCGTCCCAAACTACATGGTCTGGTACCTTAGATGTTAGCTGCGCAGCCTTATCTCAATGTCTTGTTTCCCTTATGACCTCGGATATGTCATTTCTAAGCACCTTTCTTTTCATTTCCGAGGTTCCTTATCTTATGGAACATATTGGTCTATCTTTAGACTCTATAGCAACTTGATTATGTCTCTTCTAGGACATTAATTTCGTGGTGCTTAAGCTGGTATGACTTAGTCATTCTTTTTCTTTTCTTTTCGGGTCTAATCTATCTGGCATTCTTTTAGCTAGCTTTGTATGATCTTTCTTTGGACGTCTTAAATCATATTCTCTGGTCCGAGGATCTTGCCAAGACAAGGATGGTTAATACCATTCCATTTCTTTATACTTGTACCAGCTTATTTCTTTCTCCCACTGATACTGGATAGTCGGATTTAATCATGCAATCCGTAAACCTGGCCTTAATCTGATCACCCATATTTGGTTCAAGGTTTCTTATAAAATCGTGGGAGAAACCATTCTCATATCCAACATATATTCCCAATCTTATCTCATTTTCTTATGAGGTTCCATCCTAGATGGCACATATTATTGTGGTGGTCTATACATAATCTCTTAGGATGGTCTATGTCTGGATCATGACCCTTTATCATTCTTAGATGGGAATATCTATGCTCACTTTATATGGCCTGATGCATATTTTTATTACATGTAAATTCATGTGTTCCCAAGCATTAGCTAGTGATCTTTGTATCCCAAAGAATTCGGCCAAGTTCTATCATGGTCATAGACCATGTCACTCGGATTTTTAGTGTTGTTCATGGACCACGGGAGTGTCATTTCTCCCCCTCATGAACATTCTATAAATCTTTTAGATGCTTGGAACATTATAGCCTATTGAGTTTCCCTTGTGTACATGTTATACAACGTGAGATTCTATGGGATAACTCTTTTGTGCCTTTTTCGATATCAATCTTTACATCAATTTTAAAGATCTGGATGGCTAGTCCAGTCATGCCATAAAGTGTATAAAATTTCGTGGTCAACCTATCTGGTTACCTAGGCCTTTTGCCTTTATCTTACTGATCTTTTAGCATAGTTCAGATCAGTCTCGACCATTTTCTATGCCTTGGGCGATTTTTATTTATAATTTTAAAGGAACTTTTTATTTCCTTTGTCTAATGGTTCAATGTGGAAACAATTCATTTTCAAAATTTTATAACTCAAATGGGTCTTTTATTTGGGTGAATAATTCATGCCCCCTTTAGGCAATGCCTTTGGTCGGATGATTTTATTTACTATACTCATTTTGAAATTTTCATTTTGTCATTTATCAATCAAGAAATTATCAAAAAAATCAAACAAGATAATATAAAACTAAAACAACTCTTATAATAAAATTGTAAATGACAAACAAATCAAAACATAAATCAAGCCGGCAATTCCCTTTATTATTCTGGATGTGGCTTCTTTGGATTCATCCTTATTCTCTCCAGCCTTATTGGCTTCAGGAAGTCTCATCTCACTGGTTTTCTTTAGTATCTCATTATTCTTCTCAGCTTGTAATAGATACGAGATCAAATTCGTATAAGTGGTGAAACCTTTTTTTCTGTAGGTATATTGTAACAATAGATCCCTTGGATCAGCTGTGAGGAATGTCTTTTCCAGTAAATCTTCTTCTGTTACCTCTTCACCACATAGTTTCAATTTAGAAACGATTTTGATTAGAGCTGAGTTATATTTATCTACGGACTTAAAGTCCCGAAATCTGAGATTTATCCACTCATGCCTAGCCTTGGTAATAACACTATTGTGTATCTGGATTTTAACTCTGTCCAAAGGTCTAGAGGGTTCTCAATATTTAGATACTGATCTCTGAGATCCTCAGTGAGATGTTGGCGAATAATTGTTACTGCCCCATATTTTTCATTTTCAGTTGCATACTCGCCTTTGATGATACATCTGTCAAGTCCTCTTATCTTCAGGACACTTGCAGTGTTCATGGCCCATTTTAAATAATTATCTCCAGAGCGATTAAGGGCTGGATAATCCAAATTTGACATCTGAAAATATAGATTTTAGAGTCTTATTATTTGACTTATAATCAGATTCAAACAATGCATTTTGGTTTCTTTCAACCTTTTATTTATGCAATGTGATTTAGTTTCTTTTGACCTCTAAATTATATAATCTAATCCGATTTATTTTAGTCAATATAGCAATGCAGCTTTGGTTTCTTTCAACCTTTAAATTTATGCAATGCAATCCGATTTTTCTTTCAATCTAACAATCTAGAAAATTTCTATAATTTTTTTTATCAATCCCTAATGATTCAAGTCAATTTCGACATTGATCAGGGAAATCATCTAGCAAGTAGACTAAAATTTAACAATTTCAATCGAAAAACACCTATTTGCAATCGGATTTCATAAAAAAAAAAGGGTTTGTGTAATTCTCAATCCTAAGCAGTTCTAAACATCAAGAACAACTTTAAAAAAAATCAAACTAGACAATCAGATCAATATTCAAGTCGGAATCATAAAAAAATTAGATGTTTTTGGATGAAAACCGATCTTGTTTATGTTTTAGGGGATTGATCGATTTCTAGGTTTAAGGATTCGATTTGATCATTCAGATCAAGGGGGTTTTGAGATTCAGAAACCATTGTGGTTTTGATTTTAATTGTAAAACAATCTCATATCGAACTTTTGGTTTAAGAGTTTCGATTTACTCATGGAAGGGTTTGGACCTATTAATCTTTGCTAGGGTTTGATTTGGGGTTTTGCAAAATTTTAATGGTCATTCCTTTATCAATCAACTATGTTCGATTATGAGTTCTTTTAGGGTTTCAATGTTTACCTTTAGAACTTTGAAGTGTAGATTTGGACCACTGAGAGCTGGAACAAGTCGGATCGCGAACTGCATGACCGTAACGGATCAGGAGCTGGTCGCGTGTCTTAGGTTGAGCAAAAACCTCTTGTATATTTAGAAACCTTAATCAAAAACGAATCAAAACAAGTTAGTATAGATAGATGAAGCAAATCGCAGAAAATAACAAAGTATAGAGAGAGGCTGCGGTTTAGGCTTTTGATTAGGGTTTTAGGGTCGTTGACGGCGTGGTTTGGAACTGAGCTTGAGGGCGCGTTTGAGATCGGATTGATACGAGGTTTGCGGCGATGGATTCTTCACGTCAAGAGTTTCAATTTGATATATTACAAGTCGTCTGGATCCTTACGGTTTGAGAGAACGAACGGTTTGAAGTCGTCAGAGAGTTTTAGAATTTGAGGGTTTTAGGTCACTTGACGGTGCGTCTTAGAATAGAGCGTGAGGGCGCGGCCGGCGTCCGATAGAGGCGAGGCCGACGGCGTTGGATTCGTCTCGTCAAGAGCTTTAATTTGATATATTAACCGTCGTTTGGGTCTGTACGGTTTGAGAGAACGAGCTGTTTGAAATAGCAGCGTCAATTAGGGTTTTTGAGGTAGTTCAGAATTTCAGAGTTTCGTGCTGATAACGTGTTAAATAAAAATGGGGAAACGTGTTTCTATTATTAATCTCGACCAGGGATTAATAATATATATATATATACATCAGGTCGTGTTTATCCTAAGTGGATAAGTACAACAGTCGATAAGCATTATCTTCTGCGGTCGGTACAGTTCTGGTCCGTCCGGTTATGTCGATCACAATCTGGTACATAACA
>NC_079513.1:18379362-18405319 GCF_000801105.2 Raphanus sativus | reverse complement strand
ATCACGGCGGCGAGAGCAAACGAATCTCTGAGAGCCGGGGTTGGAAGAGCTTCAACAGGAGAAGCAGACCCACGAGGAAGAGGATTCGAGCTACCAGCACGTGCAAAACGACCGGTACGGCGATTACGACGTAGAGTGACCACCATCGTAAAGAGAAATCGACGAACCGAGAAGAGAAAACCCAGAAAACGTAGGTCGGTGAGAAACAGAGAACGATGAGCAAAGTTATATGAAACTGAGCTCGATCGAATCGGAATCAAAAGGACAGAACGATGTTGAGCTTAGCTCAACGCTCTGATACCATTTCAGTTGTTTAAATGAACAGAAAATGGAGCTTCTTTCTCACGCAAACATGGAGGAGGAGAGAGGAAGAAGACGACAAATAGAAATGCTTTTCTGTTAGTTTTATTATGTGACCAAATGTATCACTTTATACACGTGAAGAAAGCAAACCAGAACAAACCGGGTCTGATCTGTACAATTGACTAAACCGTAATCTAATTACAAAATCAATTTAAACCATATAAACCAATAGATGATGATGATGATGATGATGATTACGTGATATCATGAGCTTAGATTAGCTGTTTCTATCGTATTTGATATAGTAGGTTAAGATCGTCACTAGCTATAGATTTCTGTGCAGCGATGGACTCTCGGCGGTGTGTTTTGATGATTAGGCTCCTTAGATTTGGACGAAGATGTTTAGATTACTTATTTTGTTGATGTTACTCTGTTGAGATTTTGATCAGATTGAAATAATCTTTTGATCAGCTTTGTTTGCTTGTGTTCGTTTAGACTTGAGATGTTTAGATCGATCTAAGATTTTTTTTTTTCTTTTTCTTTTATCAGCTTGAAATAATCTTTAGTTGTTTTCTCTGTTTTGTTACTGTATAAGATGATTATACTCTGGTTGATATACGATTTTGTTTTTGTAGTGTCTCGTCTTCTCAGCAGTCGCTCAGTGAAGAAGATAAGAACAAGGAAGGAAGCAGGTTATTGATTCTTTTTTTTTTGTTACCTGTTTCTATCTATATAAGATGATTTAGTCAGCTTGTTTTGATGATTAGGCTCCTTAGACTTGGACAAAGATGTTTATATTGCTTGTTTTGTTGATGTTACTCGGTTGATTTATTGTTGCTGTTTGTGCTTGTTCAGCTCGGAAGATGATTGTTTTCTCTCATCATCACACGAACTAAGACTTGGAAACATCCAAAACGGTCTAAGGGAGCTTAGCGTTGATCACTCATCCTTGGCTTCACTCCTCAGCAAGCGACTGGATATTACCTGGAACTCCATGGTGAAAGCCAAGGAGAGTTACACCAGCAAGGAGTGGGATGCTGTTCTTAAGCATACTAGCGATGCAATTGAGCAAGGGGAGGCAAACGGGCTTTGCTTGCACTTTTACCTACTATGAAACCTTATGTGTCTTTTGAACCCTTGCATTTGAATTTGGGCAAATAAGGGGACAAAAGCCCTTTACTTGCTTTTATGTGTGGCCCATTACAGTTATGCAAAGTTGCAAACCCCAGCATCTTTTGCTAATTGTACTTTTGGAAACGTTCACATCTTCACCTCGTAGTATATAGATAATGAATCTTCTTGATACATATCTAGTTCAGTAACATTGTGAGTTCTAGCCAAAATACAAAGTTTCATTGGCACTGAAATTGTATCTACCGAAATTAAGAACCAAAGAATACGTGCCAGGGATCTGCCTCTAAATATTTTTCTTACAAAATGAATTAATGGTATATGAACCCACACTAATCAACCATTGTTTTGTTATCTAAGCTTATTTAACACTCACATATTGATGTACCGTTTGAATCTCCTTTTCCTTATTTATTGACAAGTATAAATTACAATTAGATCACCATCTTTAATTTATCTAGAACATATAGCATCAACAAAATAAGTAATTCTGTGTCAACAACCTTTCTGCCAATATTAATTTCGTTAGACGGACCATATGACCGAGTAACAAGTCCCATAACACGTCCAATGCTTAAACCACTACATTTCCAAAACCATGCCTGCTCAATAAGAAAACCCCCACAATGCTAATTAAGAACAATATATATATTTTTAATTGCCTATCGAGATTCTTTCATTAACCAAAACCGATTTTTGTGATGGTACAATACAAACATCAGAATTTACTTTAAGAAAGAAAAAAAACATGTAAGGGAAAGTAAGGTACTTAGTCACGGGAACAGCAGCAACAACTTCCTTAGCATTAGCACACCCAACTCCGACAAGAACAATGGCTCTGAACTGATAAGAGGGTCTATGAAAGTAGAGTATAATACAGTATATAGGATAGGAGCGTATCTTTATTATCATATTCTTCCAATGATTTACTTACTTATAGAATAGTAATAGTTAATCAAAATCTTATATGTTTTAAATAAATTTTTTGTAGCTACTCTTGTTTCACCTGATTAAACTATCATATAAAATCGATAACTCTACAGTCACAAATTTAAATTTTCATTTGGACCTCAAAGTCGATAATTGCGTCTCTGATTCTTTATAATACCCAACGTATTTTAAAAGTATATTTTGCTAATATCTCAATATATTAGCATTTCTAAATTTGTACAGGAAAAAAGAGCTTCTAGTAAATAGTTTATTTCATTGACCATAGATTGTAGGTAGGTATTATATATATATATATATATATATATATATATATATACTAGGTTAAGAACCGCGTCTTGCACGGAATGAAAGTGCCATGAAAAAATTAATCATTATGTTACATATTTGTACTATTATATAATGTTCAGTTATAAGTATCTATGACCTTATTCTAAGTTTAGGCAATTATCCGTAAATTTTGATTTGATTCGTTATCCATTTTGATTTGAACAAAAAATTGGATATCCATAAATTTACGAATCAAATCAAATACTAATATACAATATTTGTAAGAAACGAAGAAAATAAAAAATACTAATATTTTTAGGAATGAATATCCGATCGGATCTGTTATATGCATAATATATATATATATTTAAAGAATGATATATATAAGTTACATAAATATTATATTTTATATAAATTTTACAGTATAGTTATTTACTAAATTCTGCCAATATTAATTTCGTTAGACGGACCATATGACCGAGTAACAAGTCCCATAACACGTCCAATGCTTAAACACTACATTTCCAAAACCATGCCTGCTCAATAAGAAAACCCCACAATGCTAAGAACAATATATATTTTTTTTTAATTGCCTATCGAGATTCTTTCATTAACCAAAACCGATTTTTGTGATGGTACAATACAAACATCAGAATTTACTTTAAGAAAGAAAAAAAACATGTAACGGAAAGTAAGGTATTTAAGGCCTTGATTGGTAGAGTATTAGCATTAGCATTATGCTCTACGTTATCCAATTAAAAAAGCATTTATAAAAGCATTTACTAAATGCTAATGCTCTCCAAATGCTCTCTAGCAAATGCTTTCATATGAAGCTTTTAGAGGAGCATTTGCATTTACAATTTATAAATTTAAGAAATAAATATAATTAGTTCATTTATTTTATTTAATAATATCATAAATTATTTTTATATACAGAAAATGAAATTTTGATTTCTAAAATAAATTTACAATATAAATACATTTTTAAAAATATAGTATTTCACATTTAAAATATAATTTAATTATATAAATCATATTAAATTTTAAATGCAAAATATTATTTTTAAAAATAGATATTTTAATTGTAAATTTTATTTTTTTAAATAATTTTTTGATATAAACATAATTTTTGAAATTAGTAAATAAAATAAATTAATTATATCTATTTTATATATTAATATATAAAATAAAAAGATATATATATATATATATAATGATAATTTATTTATTTTTTAATAATATTCAAATTATTTATATCCAAAATAAATATAAATTTAATTTATTTTATTTATTAATATTCAAAATTATTTTATATCCAAAAATAAATTTATTTTTTTCTTAAAAATACATTTTTAAAATAATAATATTTCACATTTAAAATTTAATTTAATTTATGTTATTAATTAAGATTCATTATTTTAATAACAAATATAGTATTAATATATAATATATATATATATATATATATATTATAGTTTAATATATATAGTTTTAAAATATATATATATTAACTTTATAAAAGAATTAAAATTGTATAATAATGCTACTGCTCTACCAATCATCTTATTAAAAGTTTTAATAAGAGCATACAGCTTCTGCAACATACTGCTTCTACAGTATACTGCTACTGCTTCTTCATCAGGTGTACCAATCGAGGCCTACGGGAACAGCAGCAACAACTTCCTTAGCATTAGCACACCCAACTCCGACAAGAACAATGGCTCTGAACTGATAAGAGGGTCTATGAAAGTAGAGTATAATACAGTATATAGGATATGAGCGTATCTTTATTATCTTATTCTTCCAATGATTTACTTACTTATAGAATAGTAATAGTTAATCAAAATCTTATATGTTTTAAATAATTTTTTTGTAGCTACTCTTGTTTCACCTGATTAAACTATCATATAAAATCGATAACTCTACAGTCACAAAATTTAAATTTTCATTTGGACCTCAAAGTCGATAATTGCGTCTCTGATTCTTTATAATACCCAACGTATTTTAAAAGTATATTTTGCTAATATCTCAATATATTAGTATTTATAAATTTGTACAGGAAAAGAAGGAGCTTATAGTAAAATAGCTTATTTCATTGACCATAGATTGTAGGTAGGTATTATATATTATATATATATACTAGGTTAAAAACCGCGCCTTCTGCGGAATGAGAGTGCCATGAAAAAATTAATCATACTGTTATATATTTGTACTATTATATAATGTTCAGTCATAAGTATCTATGACCTTATTCTAAGTTTAGGCAATTATCCGTAAATTTTGATTTGATTCGTTATCTATTTCGATTTGAACAAAAAAATTGGATATCCATAAATTTACGAGTCAAATCAAATACTAATATAAAAAATTTGTAAGAAACGAAGAAAATAAAAAATACTAATATTTTTAGGAATGAATATCGATCGGATCTGTTATATGCATATATATATATTTAGAGAATGATATATATAAGTTACATAAATATTGTATTTTATATAAATTTTACAGTATAGATATTTACTAAATTTATTAAAATATTGATTAGAATTAAAAAAAAAGTAAATATTTCTTTTTTAGGTTTAAGCCTGACAAAGGGAAAATTTCGAAAGCTATATTAAAGAAGATGAAATCTGACCTACCAGGAGCATATCCTACTTACAATCATCTACCTGGTGATGCGAAAACAAGATGGTTCAGAGCATTTGCGGTAATAAATTTATCACTGTAAATTTGGTTTTTACTGTTTTTCATTCACTATAATGTTTTTTTTTCACTATAATGTTTCTTTTTTCATTATAATGTTTCACTACTTTTCAGTAACAATTTACTTGGGAACCTAGCATTACTGAAACCGTAAAAATTGCTTACGAGAAGAAGGCACATAAATCTTTTTCAAGCAATTTGTGTGAATGAAAACAAAATGGAAGCTCAACAAAGATCCTCCGGACTGGGTATCTAATGATAATTGGGTGGCTTACGACTTTATGTGGAAGAATGAAAACGTCCAAGCAAGGTCTTCCACAATTTCTACTAACCGGAGAAGCGAGCGTGGCAGTTATGGTATTGCAATACACAACACAGGGGCAAAATCCTTTGAAAGGCGCAAAGACGAGATGGTAAATTATATATATTGCAATACACAACACAGGGGAAAAATCCTTTGAAAGGCGCAAAGACGAGATGGTAAATTATATATACATACCTTGCTAAATATACTTTTGCTAATACTGTGAGTTGATTTTTTGGTTTTTATTTTGGTAAGACCATTGATAATGGAGGGGAAGAGCCTGATATGCTAGCATTTCTTGAGGATGCACATCGAAATCGTAAAACTGGTGACATTCGTGACAAAAAGGTGAAGCAGATTGTGGAGACTGTCAAAGAGAAGATAAATGATCAGCTAACTCAAGGTGGATCAACTGAGACAAACCATCTTACCCAAGCAGATATCAACAATCTGGTTTAAAGGTTAAGCTAGTTTGTTTCAATTATTTTTTCTTTATACATTTCTCATTATACAGGAAGTCCCTGTCATTAAAGGTCACCGTTTTGGATTTGGAACACTGCCGAAACCGGGACAAGTACCTCCTTCAGCTTCTTGCATGAATTTAGACCAAGAAAAACAACTAAAGATTGCAAACGAGAAGATAGCAATAGCTGATGAGAAGATTGCTATGGCAACAAAGAAGATTGTGACACTGGAGAATGACAAGGCTGAGAAAGATAAGGTTATACAGTTTCTGCAAAACTTAGCACAGAAAGTTGTCAGCAAATTTCCAGATTTACTTGATGAAGATGAGGATGCAACTCAAGAATAAGTCTTATGCTTGTATTTTTTTGGATTAAAGCTTTAGTGACCACCGTGTGTTACATATTATGTTTGTAGTTTTTTTGGTTAAAGCTTTAGTAATGACTTTCTTGTAACGTTAACGGTTGTTTTAAAACTTTATCTAAATATGTTGCTAAAACTATTTTAATGTTAAATATTTAATTAGAATTCAAGTCTAAAATATATATTTTGTCTTTTAAATTTTAAATACAATTTTATTGATTAATAAATTTGATTAATTAATTAATATTATAATTGGTCAGAATTTTATCAAGAATAAATGATCACAAACTCGTCAAAATATTGTCACAACAAACAGGTCAACAAATGGTCAGAAATTCATAGGTAAAATCTGACGGTAAGACGTCAGGAAATGGTCAGGAATTTTTGACTGTTTTCCGACAATAACTTCTTGACGTATTTCTGACCATCATTTTGGTCAAAAAATAACTGACCATTTTCTGACCAAAACGTATTTCTGACGGAGCTTTTCCGACGACTTATGTTGGTTAGAAGTTGGACAAAAACCCGTTGTTTTGACCAATTTTTGTTGAATACGGTGGTCAGGAAATGAACTTTTCCTTGTAGTGGCACGATGCATGAATCCAGTTTCACACATCTCTAATGTACCTGCCAAACCTCTGTAGAATACCATTTGGTTATATTTCTTCAAAGGGTAAATGACTGGGTGAGTATAAAGTTTGCGAAAGTAATTGTAGAATATCCTTTGGTTATATTTCTTCAAAGGGTAAATTTTCTCACTATTGTAAAATCGTTACACGTCCAAATAGACGTCAACAATAAAGCAAGTTTGTTGGACCAGAGACCTCTCTTTTCGAGTTATCATATGCTTTGACTATTTAAGATATCTATTTTGCTCACAGCACTAGGAATGCTATCTCTGGTAAGTTTGAGCTGAACCATCCAACGGTAATTCTTAAAATTTGGAGGTGAGGAACATATGATGAGAGGCTCCATTACCGTACTGCAACAGTGTGAATCTAAAAAAAGAAGGAAAATTAGGACGTCTACAAACCAGTTTTAGGCTATTTTACATACTGCCAAGAGGCCACTTTTTCGACACTGTTGACTATTTCGGAGGACAATGGTGATACGTCCTGGGTCGGGACAGGATCACTCAAACGAACTTAGAGGATATGAACTCGCTAAAAGGGAGAATTGATGGGATGAACGGTGACACAAAGGGTTGCGGAAGACCCGATGATACTACCAGAGGTGCTTGATTGTCGCCTGATATGACTCACAGGTCTGACAAGGAAGCAAACTTGATATGTTGCCGGATGTGACGCACCGGTCCAACGAGAAAGAGAGAGTTACTTGGAGCTAACCACACCAAGAACAAGAAAAGTGAGATACCCTCTCAAGGTTCCAAAAATAATCACTCAAAACTTATTTTATTTTATTGATCAAATGGCCTTTATATAATAGGCAAGGCATACAAAAGATTTAGTCAAAACCTAGAAATTTGTAAACTAATAAATATTGTAGACTTGACTAAAAACCGAAGACCAAGACTTTGACTAAATTTGGCAACTTGTGATCGCAAAACTTTTCAGATAGTCGTGTCCTTTTGCATGGTTGTCGGTCTCTGAATTGCCGTCAGATTGATATATTTTCGACCATGGCTTGCATTTTCTTGTCTGGCTCTTCTTTCTTTGGGCTGAAACATGTTCATAAACATATTTTCGTAAATCATCAAGCCCATCTTGTTTACTCCAAAACCCAAAAGCCAAATTTTCTTGTTTATGTTGCTGATTTAGGGCACATCAAATAGTATCCCTATAGCTTCATATCCGAGATGCCTAGACAAAAGCTATCTAAAAGATACAAATAGATTTTTCACATGATCTTTTTACAAGATTTTTCACAGAAATTATCAGTCCAAAATTACAATCCTTGTCCTGTTTATGATTTTAAAATTCTATATTTGCAATTTTTCTCTTTCTTCCATCGTATCTTCACTAAACTTAAAGATCTCTCAATATATCTCCTCCTCCATTCTCTTTCCTCTCAAAAACACCTTCAATCCTGTGATGAATCTTAGATTCTCTAACTTAAGACAACCAAATGGAAGAGGATGAACACCAAGCTACACAATTTTCTATTCCGGAGATAATTTATGCGGTCCTTGAAAAACGAGTCGGAGTGACAGTACCACTGTATGAGTCAGAGTGATGCCGTTCTACAAACCTTACGCAATCAGGCAGATTCTCAGTGTCATCGCCAACACAGTCAAAGCTATTCGTGTTTCTCCATTTGGAAAACTATCCAGATAGCTGACAATTTCTCAACGCTCTGCTTACGCGAGCTGGGAACAAAGAACAAAAGGTAAAGAAAGAAAAATATAATCTAAATCTTATTGTCTTGACTCTTGATTTATTAAAAATATTGGAAGATTCAGTTTTAGAGAATTGTTTATTGATTGCAGCTAATTTTGGAAGATTCAGTTTTAAAACTACAATCATATCTTGCACCAACAATATTTTAGCTTAGCTATTTTAACCAATTGCATATTTGAGGTCTATAAAGTTTGTTTAGGCTTTTTGCAATGCTTTGTTTTTCAGTTCATATTTACACAATGTTTGAAATCGTGATAGATACAGCTCTTGACTGAATTATCAAGATTTTTGCTTGGTCTAATGGAAAATAATTTTCTTGATTTTATGGGTACCTATATCTTATATATTAAAACAGAAGTCACAACTTTAATTCACGTGTGATTTTTTTATTTAAAAATGGACATTTTGGATCCTCACAAAAAAATAAAAATCATTTATCATTCATTTATTCCAAAAAATATAACTTAATAATATATCATTCTAATATAACTAACATTTCCTACAAAACCTCCGATGATTTTAGATTCTTTATTAATTGTAAATTCAATTTATATAGTAATAGCCAATGAGAACACGCTGTCTTAATGACCACGTATTTTTTTTGTAAACTAATTAGTGACCACATATTACAAAAAAAAAAAACTCACACACGATTTAATTATCTACAAATACATGTTGGCATTAAGAACACACTATCTAATGATCTCATATCCATCTAATCTAACTTTAAAATTAATCTATACTACCTTAAACTAATGAAAACAAATTTGAAATTATATAGTTTAGTTTAAAAATTAAACATAAACTAAATATTTAATTATTTAGTCGATAATATAAAATCTATGAAGCTAAAAGTTTAATTTATTAAAAACTTTCTAAATTTGTTAATGTAATGATATCTTTGAAGATAACAATAAAAAAATATTTACCAATTTTATATAGATATTTACGATTTCAATAATGAAATAATAATCCAAAATATATATATAGAAGAAGATACAAATACATGTTAGGGTTTGAAACAATTTATTCAAAAAAAATATATACAGTAAAATTATCATGTTTTAAAAATTGGTATACACAATTCATATAAAAAATAATATAGATCAATATAGAATTAAAAACAAAATGTTTATAAAAGAAAATGAAAATAAACATCTGAACGGTTGCACGGACGGAGATTGATTTTATTTTAGCAAAACAATTGAGTTTTTGGGCCGTCGATTTGAGGGTTGAAATATGGCCGTTTTGGGTCACTGGAAATATCAAATATTTATAACTTTTCCTTTTTAAAGTACAAGAGAAAATCTTATATAAGTAAAACCATTACAGCCTCACTACAAAAGGAAAAAAAAACAAAAAACACAAGAGGATGATGATGTCCGAGTCGGCGGTAGAGCAGATGCGCAGAAAGAAAAAGAAGAGGAGAAGGGTTGAGTCTCCATCATCAAGTGGGTTAATGTCTTTGCCATATGACATGGTTCTAAACAGCTTGGCACGCGTGTCTAGATCTGACTACGGGGCTTTATCCGTGGTCTCAAAGAGCATCCGCTCGCTAGGGGCTTCGCCGGAGATGTACGAGACCCGATCTCGAATGGGTTTGAGGGAGGAGTGCATCTACGTATGCTTGGGAACTAGTTTTGGCACAATTACAAAGCCTCTGGGATGGTTCATCCTCAGAAAAGGAGTACAAGGGAATAACCGGCTGATCCCGATCCCGATCCCTTCGTTCCCATCTCCTCGCAGAGCTACCTATGTCTCCATGGGATGTGGGATCTATGTAATTGGAGGAAGGATAGAAGCCGTGACGACATCGCGTGTCTCCTTCCTGGATTGTCGGACTCACACGTGGAGCGAGCTCCCCTCCATGAGGTTTGCTCGCTGTGAAGCCAACGCAGGGGTTTTAGATGGAAAGATATACGTCATGGGAGGCTGCGATGATCCATTCTCCCGCGACAATCCAGAGGTTTTCGATCCAAAGACACAAACTTGGAGCAGTGTGTGTATACCTGATCCGGTGATGAACAAGGAGGTTTGCAAGGTGGTTGGGCCGGATAATAATAATATTTCGCTCAAATTTTGGAGTGAAAAAGGTTTGTGGAATGATTTCTTTTTAAACCCAAGAGAGGAGGATTGTTGTTGTGCAATAGACAGATTGTTATTTAGTTGTGATTTTGACGGGAGAATCAAGTGGTGTGACCCTTTGAGTGGGGTGAGGAAAGGGAGCATGGAGTGGTACACGGTGAATGGTTTGGAAGATCTTCTAGGGTTTCTCAAGTTTGACCGTACCAACATAAAAACAATCCTTTTCACTGGGGAGAAGGCGGATGTGTGGAATTGCCATATGCTCAAGCGTGGTTACACAGACGGCCTCCTAGGCTTAGTTCCGGGCTTCAAAATCAGCAAATTCGCTGGCAACATTGTCATCTTCTGGAGCGTGCTAGTCGGGGACAAGTTGCAGCTTTGGTGTGCTGAGATTTCACTTGAGAGGCGGCTGCGCCAGGATGATGGCCAGATTTGGGGGATCATCCAGTGCATTGATCATGTCTTCACTATGGACCCTGACCTCTGTGTTTTGTCTTCTGTTAACGTTAGTCTTTGAACAATACTTTTTCTTTTAAATTTATTTGTTATCTGTCTCTCTTTTATTTTTAATAAGATGTTTGGTCTAATACTACTTGGTGTAGTCCTGAAATGGCTGTCTATCCGTGGATCTCTTGTAGGTGGGTAGATGCTTTGATAATTGCAAACAGAGAATCAAAGACTTAATTTGTATCAAGGCCTGTGGATAGATAATAGATGATGATGGTGGACTTTGCTAAAGAGCTATGGATTGCTCAGAAGCTGTTTTGCTATTCAAAGACACATGATCACTCTGTATTGTCTATGATGGGTTCACTAGGAATCTCTTCCCTTAGTGAGATCAATGTTTTTAACCGATTAAACAGTTGGATGACCTATATGTAATCAAATTTGATTTAAATTGTAATAATTTCATAATTTGTACTCTTATACTTCAAATTTTAAAGTTTATTATTTAAAAATTTATGAAATTATGACGTTTCTACAAAATTTTAAAAAGAAAATGATAGATATAACATAACTAAGATTAATTATTGTATTGTTTGGAAACATTGATAGTAGTATAAAAAATAGATTGTTTGGAAACATTGATAGTAGTATAAAAAAAACATTAATGATTTAATGTAAGTTTAACAGTATAAATGTGTATTTAATTTAAAAACTTACAAAATAAATATTAGGTCCAATAGAATGTTTCTGTTTTAATAGGATAGATATGTACATGCGATAAAAAAGAAAAATGAAAGAAATTTGTGTGGTTCTAATCGAAAACAATTTTCTTGACAAATATGTGAATATTCCATAATTAAGTTTTGGGTATTTATAACTTTTTCCTTTTTTAAAGTACAAGAGAAAATCTTATACTTTAAAAGCAAGATTTTTGCTGCATTACGCGCTGCAGGTTACAGTCCACTCCATATGGAGGGAGAGAAACGATCGACCATGGAGCAACGCCATTGATCAATTTGATTCTTGGAATGTTCTTGTTTGTTGGATATATAATCAGAAAAAATATATATGCTCCATATTATTAGGAAACAATCGACAAAACTAAGGTTACATATTATTAACAGTCGTTAATATCGTGGTAAAGTCCAGAAATAGATGTTCCCTACATATTCGCTGTGATTACGATGTGGTGGTGGTTACCTTAGTTTTGTTACTTTAAAAAAAGATATGCTCAAACTATTAAGGAGTGGTGGTTACTTTAGAAAATTAATACATGTGGTGGTTACTTTCGAAAATTATGGATACATGTATTGTTGAAATAATTGTTGGAACCTACTTTTATCAATGGGTTATACTGCAGAATTAATAGTATTGATGACTAGATTCTGATTCGCTTTTCATAGGGCATATATATTTTTGTTTTTAATTTAATTTTTTAGCAATTTAATTTTTATATTTGTATTTTTTAATTATATTTGTGTTTTTTTGTAATCATATTTGTGTATACTATTTTTTAAAAAGTATTAGTAAGAAGTTTTGATAATTATATTGAGTTTGTGATGTTGCATTATTATAGACTTATACTCAATTTTTGTTTAAATCAGATTCAGATCTGCAGTTAAATTGATTAACCCAATAATCTAGTTTGTAATTTGGTTGTGTTTTAGGGGAAAAAAATATTATTTAATAGTCATGTATAACTCAAAATCGGTTACTAGTTGAACCATTGGTTGATAGTAATTTTTTAATTATTAACGCATGTGATTTTTAGTTGTATTATTAGAATCTGTTTGTATTCTAATTCCGAAGTTAGAGTTTTTATTTCTTATAAAATAAGATTATACAATCTTGTGGATCATGAATCTATTAACAAAGTTAATTGTTGTGATTTGGCATTAGTTTATTTTGTTATCAATTATCTATTATAATATTATGTTTTATATTTATATTATTTTAGATTTAAAATTTAATTTTCTTATTCACATTAGACATTAATAATATTTAAAGATTTTCAGTTTAAACTGAAATTTTATACTGCTAGTTTAGGATATAATTCGTAAACACATAAGATGCTGCTAGATTTTGATCCGCATTTTCAAAGCGCGAGATTATTTTTGGCAACATTTCAAAATTAATTCGAAATAAATATGTATTTTTATACATTTAAACTTATAAATAAAACATTATATTGAGTATTTTAAAATCTGACCCGACCCACAGTTAAACTGACAAATTGTATGGTCTCGTATGTAGTTCGGTTTAGTTTTCAAAAAAATATATTATTTAAAAATCCTATAAAACAACTAAAATCCGGGATATGACTACCAGTTAAAATGATAGATAATCTAATATGAAATTCGGTTTTACTTAAATTATTATAGTCAGATTAAATTTTCATCTTGTTGTAAGGGTAATAGATCAATATTTGAGAGGATGTATACTAAAAATTAAATATATTTGAGCATCAATAATTTGTATATGTTTATTACAATTTAATGATTTATATTTTTAAATATAATTTTCATTTACATAGTTAGTTTACTTTTGTTGTTCACATGTTATTAGACTTTTTTGATGTTTTGTTTGTGACTTATTTTAAATTTTAAACTTAAGTTCATTATTCGCATTTGAAATATAAATATTTAGTAATTTTAATCTTTAGATATATTTTTATTATATATATAACTATGTTTTACGACTAATTAAACTATTGATCCATAATCTCTTGCACCGATTTATGTTAACGTAATGTCTTATGATATAATTTTGTTAATATATCTGTTGAATTAGTTAATATTTGATAAATATATTACATGTGTTTGAATAATCCGTAAAAATATATTCATAAAAATATCAAGTAACATGTTTTATCGTGTTTTAAATATTAATAGTATCGAACTATTTCATTTTTATCACATACATATAGAGATATGTATATGTATATCTAATTTAATAAGAATTATATTTTTATATATTTAGTGAGGGTTTTGATGAAATTGTTTTTTTTTTTGCATCTGGATTAATATATAGTTGTATATATATGAATTAATAGACATATATAACTATTTATTACATTAATAAATATAAAAAAATATTTTTTATTGAAATTACATATTTATATAAATTAAATTCATTAGTTTTAAAATAATAGATTAATTAATTAGTTCCTTAATTTTAGGCATAATATATATTTAATTGTAATTAAATTAGATATATGAATATATAAATAGAAATAGTAGGGAAGATAATTAAATTATATGAAGAAAAATTATAGCACCAACCTAAACTTTTTTGATAGTCTAAAAATCAGTCGATAAATATTGCTCATGTTTTAATGAAAGAAACTAACGACTTATATCTCCGATCTCCAAGTGTCTTTCTCCGTCACCACCTTCAAAGATCAATATTTTGGTAATCTTGTACAGGCTTAAGAAGAAAAAAAAAGGAGCTTACAGTAAAACAGTTTATTTTATTTACCATAAAGCGTAGAATGATATTTAAATTATAGTCCGTTTCTGTTATGAATATTGTGTGATGTCTAGTATGGAATGTTATAGATTTACTTGTTCCCTACTCCAAGTTACTTGTTCCCTACTCCAAGTTATTAGACTTGGTAAGCTATGTAATCCTATATAAGGAACTCGTTACTCATGGAATAATACAACACATCTCATTCTTTCACAAACAAAGCATCCGATCTCTCTCTCTCTCTGGTTCGATTAGTTCTTAAGCAAGAACACTAGGATTAGAACACGTTATCAGCACGATCTTGCTCAAGATCAACCAACTCGGAGACCATCATAAACCCTAGCCGCCGCCAACCACTTCTCTCTCTAAGATCTTTTACATTCAGTTGTTTCTTAGATCTTAAACTAATCATACTTTGAATCCTTTCTTTGTTTGATTGATTAAGGTTTCTAAGAAAGGAACCAAGGAGAAGAATCGGCAAAGTAAAAGGTTAGATCTCAAAACCCTAATTTTTACTTGCAACTCAAGTCTATTTTTCGGTTTCATCTTTCTTATTTTGAATCCGATTTTAAAAGTTGATCTAGTTCTTGTTTAAAAAAAAAAAACTTATAAATCGATTTTATTAAATCTTATAAACTCTATTAGATCATATTTTATCAGATCCGAAATTCTAAACCTAAACCCTAAAATTTCGGATCTCAAAACCCTAAAATCCCTCGTAACTTCAGTTTTGTATTAGACAACAAGCGATACCCCTTTTAAGGATGACACGCTATATGTCTAAATCAAAACATGAGTCTATGTTTAACCAAAACTTAAAATCTGATTTGAATCTTTAAAATCTAATCCTTAAAGTTAATATCAGATTAAAAGAAATTTAAATCATAAGAAAATCCTAAGCATGTGATAACATGACTTTTATTTTGTATAAGACAACAAGTGATACCCCTTATTAAAGGATGATACGCTATATGTCTAAAACAAAATTAGTCTTATGTTTCCACATTTTTGATCAATGATCTACACCATTGTGTGGTTAGATATTGAATTTTTAGTCAATGATCCATACTACTTAGTATAGTTAGACAATAAGGTCAATGATAGACCATGGTCGATGATGTGTACCTTCCGGTACGACTAGACCACAGGCCGTATTGGTCGATGAAGTACCTTCCGGTACAGCTAGCCCACAGGCTGCATGAGTCAATGAAGTGTACCCTAGGTACGACCAAGACCATGCTCTCATCCATCTTATTTTAAAGCAAGTTGATGGATGAATTATAAGAAACTAAAAATTTCTAAAGACCTAAAACACTCTGATCTTTGTTTCAGATGGCCAAAATCGCAAATTTGGATTTTGCACCTCTAAGTGTGAGGGGTGACAATTACCTACAATGGGCACTAGATGTTGAGATTTCTCTTGGAGCCAAAGGCCTATAGCATTGCATCGTTCCTCAGAACGAAGCTACTAAGAAAGAGAACTCTCAGACCCTCATGATCATCCGTCATCACATTGAGGAGAGCTTGGAAGCTCAATACCTCACAGTGAGTGATCCATATGAGTTATGGAAAGAGCTTCAGATGAGATATGATCACCAGAAGACCTTGATTCTTCCGGGTGCCACTTATGAGTGGATTCATCTCAGGATTCAAGACTTTAAGTCTGTGAATGAGTACAACTCAGCCTTATTTAAGATAGTCTCAAAACTGAGGCTATGTGGCGAGACTGTAACTGATAAGCAGTTGTTGGAAAAGACTTTCCAGACAATGTCCTCAAGCAATATGTTGCTTCAGCAACAATACAGACAGAAAGGTTTTAAGACCTATAGTGAGCTCATCTCATGTCTATTGCTTGCAGAACAGAACAACGAGCTGCTCTTGAAGAACAGTGAGCTTAGACCACCTGGATCTAAGCCTGTCCCTGAGGCAAATCATACCTCAAATGAGCCTAATGATGGTGCTGAAGCCAACCATGTCCGGTATGACCATAAGGGCCGCGGATCCTCATATGGAAGAGGACGTGGCCGTAAAGGTCATGGGCGAGGACGTGGACAAGGTGGCAACAGCAAAGGGCGTAGCACCCCTTATGACCGTCCAAACCAGTCCAATAATGGACAAGGTAAAGGCAGAGGCAATGGGACTTCTTCAAAGCCACAGAATCCTGCAAGCTCACCTTGCCATAGATGCGGAATGATGAATCATTGGGCAAAGAATTGCCGCACAGCCAAGCATCTGGTCGACCTCTATCAAGAGAGTCTTAAGGGCAAGAATCCGGAAGCACACATGGTGTACAAGGATGGTGAGGACGATTTTGATCATGACAAGGACGACCTCATGGACTTTGAGACTTCAGACATACTCACTATGCTGAATGATGATCCAGTCGAATAATGTGATGCATCAAACGATTTGTGTTTGAATGCTTTTGGTGTTTTTAGGCTTTGAGAATTTTTTTTAAGTGCTTTTGCATTCTATGTTTTATTTTAAGAATAAACTATGTTTACTTTCATTTTCAATAATAATATGAATGATTCAGATTATATTTTTATTGTCTAGAATGAAAGGAAGTATGGACACACTTGTGGTTGATAGTGGGACAAGCCACACGATTCTTAAAGATAAGAAATTCTTTGTTAATCTAACATTGAAAGATGCCAATGTGAGCACAATAGCTGGTGTATCATCACTAATCAAAGGCCACGGCCAAGCTTATGTCTTGTTACCAAATGGGACACATCTAGAAATAGATGAAGCATTGTATTCTCCAAACTCTAAAAGAAGCCTGTTGAGCTTTAAAGACATTCGCAAGAATGGTCTTCATATTCAAACGAGTGGAGAAGGAGCCAAAGAGTTCTTAAACATCTTTGAGCTCGACCAAGACCATAAGAAGGTCTTGGAAATGATACCAGCTGTATCCACTGGTCTTTACCATGCTCAGATCAGTGCGGTCGAAGCCAATGCTATAACAATAAGCAAAGAGTTCAAGGAGAACTTTGCTTTGTGGCACGACCGGCTAGGGCATCCAGGAACATCTATGATGCGTAGACTTATTCTAAATTCTAATGGTCATAACCTTAAAGGTAGACGAGTTGTTCCTAAGATCCATACATGTGTACCTTGTGCACAAGGAAAACTCCAAGTCCGACCATCACCAGTCAAAGTGACAAAGGAAACCATAGGTTTTCTGGAAAGAATACAAGGTGACATCTGTGGACCAATACACCCACCAAGTGGGACGTTTAGGTACTTCATGGTACTCATTGATGCGTCCACAAGATGGTCCCATGTGTGCCTATTATCCACACGGAATCTAGCCTTAGCTAGACTTCTTGCTCAAATCATCAGATTGAAAGCACACTTTCCAGACTTTCCTTTGAAGACTATACGTCTTGATAATGCTGGTGAATTCACTTCCCAAGCCTTTTATGAGTACTGTATGTCCATGGGGGTGACAGTTGAACACTCCGTGGCACATGTCCATACACAGAACGGCCTAGCCGAGTCCTTTATCAAAAGGATTCAGATGATTGCTAGACCTTTACTCATGAAAAGTAATCTTCCAGTCACAGCTTGGGGACATGCAGTATTGCATGCTGCGGAATTAATACGCATCAGACCATCTAGTGAACATAGATATTCACCATCCCAGCTCCTCATGGGTCGAGAGCCAGACATCTCCCATCTTAAGACTTTTGGATGTGCTGTTTATTATCCAATAGCTCCACCACAAAGAACAAAGATGGGAGCTCAGAGAAGGATGGGAATATATGTTGGATATGATTCTCCCTCAATTATAAAATACCTCGAGCCAACCACGGGTGATTTATTTAAGGCCAGGTATGCAGATTGCCATTTTGTGGAATCTGAGTATCCAACATTGGGAGGAAATAATAGCAAGCTGGTAAAAGAAATTACATGGAATCATACATCCCAAGCATGGCAAGATCCTCGAACTCAAGTCTGTGATCTTGAAGTTCAGAAGATTATACATCTTCAAGAGCTAGCTAATAAATTGCCAGATTCCTTTGCTGACCCAAATAGAATGACCAAGTCATATATACCAGCTGCTAATGCACCAATAAGAATTGATGTCCAAAAGGGACAAAATCAAGTTGCTACAGAGTCTAAGACACGTCTGAAACGTGGTAGACCAATTGGTTCCAAAGATAAGAACCCCCGCATAAGTAAGAAAGGTGCTAAACAGACCGTGGGCGAGGGGGTGAAGGAGCTGGTCGATGTGGTCGATCCGTCCGTCCAAAAGGACCGGGACATGGACGAACCAACGTCCGGACATGGGCCGGGCGTACCAGCATCCTCAGACATGAACATTGGCATGGTTGCTAAGGGGCCTAATGAGATTTGGGACGCCAAAACTCAGGGTTCTGAACCACCTGACAATGAAGAGATCTCAATAAACTATGTCATGTCTGGAAAACAATGGAACAGAAAACATGTCGACATGGATGATTTATTTGCATATCATGTAGCACTTGAGATCATTGAAAATGATGAGGATCTAGAACCCACGTCCATTTATGAATGCATGCAAAGAAAAGATTGGCTTAAGTGGAAAGAAGCCATAAACGTGGAGTTAAACTCTTTCAAGAAGAGAGGTGTTTTTGGACCAATACTCCTAACACCACACAATCTAAAACCAGTGGGTTACAAATGGGTCTTTGTGAGAAAGAGAAATGAGAATGGTGAAGTCGTGAGGTATAAGGCCCGACTTGTTGCACAAGGATTCTCACAGAGACCAGGAATCGATTATGAGGAGACTTATTCTCCCGTGGTGGATGCAACAACATTCAGATTCCTTATAAGTCTGGCCATAAGAGAAAATCTTGATTTACGGTTAATGGATGTAGTAACCGCATATCTTTATGGACCACTGGACAATGACATATACATGAAAGTACCAGATGGTATTGAAATACCTAAGGATGCTAAAGGTTCTCGAGAACAGCATTGCATCAAGCTTAACAAAGCTTTGTACGGATTAAAACAATCTGGTCGTATGTGGTACAACAGATTGAGTGAGTACTTACTGAAAGAAGGCTACAAGAATGATCAAGTAAGCCCATGTATATTCATTAAGAAATCCGGCCAAGGCTATGTGATCATAGCCGTGTATGTTGATGATCTAAACATACTTGGAACGGCCAAAGAGATTTTCCAAACAGTTGAATATCTCAAGAAAGAATTTGAGATGAAAGATTTGGGAAAAACCAAGTTTTGCTTGGGACTACAGATTGAACATCTTAAAGATGGAATCCTTGTGCATCAAAAGACCTATACTGAAAAGGTTCTTAAAAGGTTCAACATGGATAAGTGTCATCCACTTAGTAGTCCCATGGTTGTAAGATCCCTTGGTCTAGACACTGATCCGTTTAGACCTAAGGCTGAGGATGAAGAGGTCCTTGGTCCAGAGTATCCTTACCTCAGTGCTATTGGCGCCTTGATGTACTTGACTACACATACTAGGCCGGACATCTGTTTTGCTGTGAGCCTATTGTCCAGATTCAGTTCATGTCCGACCATGAGGCATTGAAATGGGATCAAACACATTCTAAGATACCTACAAGGAACTAAGGATGTAGGTTTATTTTATGCTAACCAAAACAAAGAAGATTTGGTTGGTTTTGCTGATGCAGGTTACCAGTCCGACCCACACAGTGCTAAGTCCCAGACCGGCTATGTTTTCACATATGGAGGCACGGCCATTTCATGGAGATCAGTCAAGCAGACTATATCAGCCACATCATCCAATCACTCGGAGATATTGGCGATCCATGAAGCAAGTAGAGAGTGTGTCTGGTTGAGACTCATGACACACCATATTCGGACAGCATGTGGAATCACGGATGGTAAAGACGAGCCGACCATTCTTTATGAAGACAATGCGGCCTGCATAGCTCAGCTCAAGGATTGATACATCAAGGGTGACAAGACTAAGCACGTTCTCCCCAAGTTCTTCTTCACCCATGATCTACAGAAGGAAGGAGAGGTCAAGGTACTCCAAGTCAGATCAAGCAAGAACTCAGCCGACCTCTTCACTAAGGCATTACCAACATGCACGCTCAGGAAGCTTATGCAGCAGATTGGTATGCGATCACTGAGAAGCCTTCAGTGATGTTCACTTCAGGGGAAGTAATGCGGCTGTACTCTTTTTCCTATCCATGGCTTCCCGTTTTTACCACATTGGGTTTTTGGGTTTACCATGGAAAGGTTTTAACGAGGCAGTATTCCAAACGCATTACAAACTCTAGACGGTTATGGCATTACAATTTCGGTTTTTAACGAGATAGCATCTTACGCGCATAATGGACATCAAGGGGAAGTGTTATGAATATTGTGTGATGTCTAGTATGGAATGTTATAGATTTACTTGTTCCCTACTCCAAGTTACTTGTTCCCTACTCCAAGTTATTAGACTTGGTAAGCTATGTAATCCTATATAAGGAACTCGTTACTCATGGAATAATACAACACATCTCATTCTTTCACAAACAAAGCATCCGATCTCTCTCTCTCTCTGGTTCGATTAGTTCTTAAGCAAGAACACTAGGATTAGAACAGTTTCGCATATGTACATGCGATAAAAAAAGAAAAATGAAAGAAATTTGTGTGGTTCTAATCGAAAACAATTTTCTTGATTTTATGGGTACAAATATGTGAATATTCCATAATTAAGTTTTGGGTATTTATAACTTTTTCCTTTTTTAAAGTACAAGAGAAAATCTTATATATAAAGAAGTACAACCTCACGACAAAAAGAAGAGTAAAAGTCAAAAAGTAAAGAGAAGCACTTTGTGAGAGACAGATAGAAGGAAGAGAGAGAGAGAGAGAGAGAAAAACCCGCGGAGGATGATGATGTCCGTCGCGGCGGTAGAGCAGTTGCGCAGAAAGAAGAAGAAGAGGAGAAGGGTTGAGTCTCCATCATCATCAAGTGGGTTAATGTCTTTGCCATATGACATGGTTCTAAACTGCTTGGCCCGCGTGTCTAGATCCGACCTAGGGGCCTTATCTCTGGTCTCAAAGAGCATCCACTCACTGGTGGCTTCGCCGGAGATGTACGAGACCCGATCTCGAATGGGTTTGAGGGAGGAGTGCATCTACGTATGCTTGGGAACTAATTTTGGCACAATTACAAATCCTCTGGGATGGTTCATCCTCAGAAGAAAAGGGAATAACCGGCTGATCCCAATCCCGATCCCTTCGTTCCCATCTCCGCGTAGAGCTACCTATGTCTCCATGGGATGTGGGATCTATGTAATTGGAGGAAGGATAGAAGCCGTGACGACATCGCGTGTCTCCTTCCTGGATTGTCGGACTCACACGTGGAGCGAGCTCCCCTCCATGAGGTTTGCTCGCTGTGAAGCCAACGCAGGGGTTTTAGACGGAAAGATATACGTCATGGGAGGCTGCGATGATCCATTCTCCCGCGACAATCCAGAGGTTTTCGATCCAATGACGCAAACTTGGAGCAGTGTGTGTATACCTGATCCGGTGATGAGCAAGGAGGCTTGCAGGGTTGTTGGGCCGGATAATAATTATAATATTTCGTTCAAGTTTCGGAGTGAAGAAGGTTTGTGGAATGATTTCTTTTTAAACGCAAGAGATGATGATGCTTGTTGTTGTGCAATAGACAGGTTGTTATTCACTTGCGATTTTGACGGGAGAATCAAGTGGTGTGACCCTTGGAGTGGGATGAGGAAAGGGAGCATGGAGTGGTACACGGTGAATGGTTTGGATGATCTTCGAGGCTTCCTCAAGTTTGACACTTCCAACATAAATTCAATCATTTTCGATGGGGAGTGTGCCGATGTGTGGAATTGCCATATGCTCAATCGTGGTTACACAAACGGCCTCCTAGGCTTAGTTCCGGGCTTCAAAATCAGCAAATCCGCTGGCAACATTGTCATCTTCTGGAGCGTGCTCGTCGGGGACAAGTTGCAGGTTTGGTGTGCCGAGATTTCACTTGAGAGGCGGCTGCACCACATTTGGGGGAACATCCAGTGCACTGATCATGTCTTCACTGCGGACCCTGACCTCTATATTTTGTCTACTATTAATGTTAGTCTTTGAACATACTTTTTTTTATCGCTCTTTTATTTACAGACTTAATTGGTAGACACTCTTTGTTGTAGTATCTTCTTCTTCTTCTACTTCTATTTCATGAATTATATATTGTGAATGATGGTCAATTTGGGTTATAAACTATTGAGATTAGACTAGTTCCTTACATTGGCCAACACGGTTACTTGGTGCGGTTAGTTTTTCGTTCGCCTAAATACCATTCGCTAGCAGCTTCGTACCATTGCGCATTGAACACATAAGAGGATGAAATTGTGCTTACCTTCCTTAATTTGCTGGTGAAAACATGGTTACAGCCGCATTGAATCACGAGACATTTTTTCTTTCTGCTTTGATGTTAAAGATGGGTAGTGCAGCCAACATGTTAGATGGGCTGAATAGAGATTCTCCGGTGAAGTCTATACACGTACAAAGGCAGATAGATTTTTAGGTTCTGGAAGGGACAGCAGAAAAAATTTTAACACCAAGAAGAAAACGAAGCTATCCGAGATGGTCCGTTACTGACAACTATGCTCGCGACAACATCTTTTCAGTTGTTGGTATTGGACTCCAGTCACTTCCATTTTCTGGCACCGTTGGAAAACCAACCTCTTCAAGCTCACTCAAAGATAAATTATATGGGGAACACATCTAGTCTGGTGGAGAATGATAAGAAGACCTACCTCAGCTTTCAAGTTTATGGTTGCCACGTTAAGCAAGAGATTTATATTCAAGCATCTCAGCTTTGAAGAAATCTCAGATGTTGAATCATCAATGGTTAGATATCTTATTATCTGTTTAGTAATTTGATTATTTAAATTAAATTTAAAATAACAAAAAAGAAAGCTATCAGATGTCATGTGACAAGTGTGAAAGACTTATACTCTTGTGTATGTTGTCTGGTATGTTTCTTCTACTTCATATAGTGAATCTGAACACTCACCTATCGACTAACCACTTCACAAGACCTGACCAACATGCCAACAAATCTACTATTTGTTCGTTTGAAATCCTAGCATTTTAAGGGGTTTTTTTTTCTATTGGCAGTTTTCTCTTATTATTACATCAATTTTATCTTATTCTTGTATTGCTCTGTTTCTGGAAGTCATCATATGACATGCAGACTTGTAAAGCACGATGCATGAATCCAACTCTACTCATCTGTTCCTACCAAACCTCTGTAGAATATCCTTTGGTGAAGTTTATGATAGTAATTGTAGCTACTAAACGTAACATGAAGCACTTCCGAAAAAACTATACAAACAAATAATTTCGTAGGTGTTGTATTACGAGGAATCGTAGGTAGAGAGATGCGTATGCAACTAATTTTTGACAAAATTCGATTTATTTCATGGGGACAATGAAAGCTACTACTTGCAGCTTCCTCGACTCGGCATGGTCCAGTCATCTTTTCCAATCTAGATAATAAATTGCATACCCCTTGGTTGCAGCATAATTTTTTTTTTTTTAACAAAGTTGTAGCGTAAATTAAACAGTTCACAAGTTCATGAGTTCCTCTGTTTCTTTCTCCATAAGTTCATGAGTTAAGATAAACTGAAGATCATGAATTCCTCTACTCTTTCTCTATTTTCTTCTTTTACATAATTACTTGATCACAACCAACCTTACGTCACTCCTCTGAGTCTCCGATGATCAAGACGGCACCATCTCATAATTAGTTTTTGCACAAACTGAGGAAATACTACATGCCGACATTTGACGGAAATAAAATGTTCATATTGTGAACCGCTATTTTGGTAATTAAGCCTCTACAAGCATTTTCAGTTTCGAGGTGGGAAGAAGATTATTTACTGATGGTGATGTTACGTCATGAGAGGCAATGCTGACGTCATGCCTCCACAAATTCTCTGCTCATATATGTAAGTAGTACTGACAAAATGTTAGCCGGACAATATTGTAGTTTCCCCATCTACAAAATATATTAGCTGGGAAATAGTTTTGACTTTCTGGTTTTGTATGTGGTTATCATTCATTTAACCGTTGTCATTCATTTAACCATTTTAGTAAAATGTCATATGAAGCTTCAGAAAAACAGTTATTCTAGATGGTAGTGAAAATCGACGGTGATCATTAATGGGTAGATGAAGAACACTTGTGTGATAGTAGTGGCTATAAAAAAAAGTGGACAGCTAATTTTATAATTATATTGGTAATACATTATTTATTAGTTATTATGGCTTAAGTGGATGGCTAGTTTCATATTTACATTGCTAACACATTGTTAGCAAGCTATTTACTTGTAATTTCCTAATATTGATGATAACATATACAAAGATGGATGGCTAAAGTGGACGGCTAATTTTATTTTTACATTTTTAACAAATTATTTACTTGAAGTTTCATACCATTGATATTGATGATAGCATATACAAAGATGGATATCCTAAACACTATGACTGGCTAAAAGTGGATGGCTAATATGATTACAATGGTAACACATTATTTACTTGTTATTATAACACAAAAGAAAATTCTAATACATAACATTATATAAAAAATATAACCGGCTAAAATTTTATGTGATCTTTTTAACATAGATTCAACAAAATGAGATACAAATACTTGAAAGTTTTGGTGTTCGGATAAAAAATTCAAAACTTAGCTAAAATAATATTATCTATAAATAAAAAAGGTTAAATGTCTAAATCTCAAAGATAAATTTTAAAGAGATATAAAAATGAAAAAATAATTATATGTTATCAAGTATATTAGATAGTTACTATAATATTTACACAATTAATAAATAAGTTACCTGGAATAAAACCTGTTCATATTATGTATATCACATTCCTCGATATGATAAAAATTGTGTAACCTTTTGATTCTACGTAAACATAATGTTATGTATATTTATTTGTCGGTAATGTCAAATTGTTAGACATCTAATATAATATATACATGATTAAAAGATAATCTACTTGAAATTAAAATTGCTTTGTTCGTAAGGTCAAGTTATTAGACAGTTAATACAATATTTACACGGTTAACAAATAAGTTACATGAGTATAAAACTTGTTAGAAT
>NC_079513.1:18377323-18379262 GCF_000801105.2 Raphanus sativus | reverse complement strand
TGTATCAAGAAGATTCATTATCTATATACTACGAGGTGAAGATGTGAACGTTTCCAAAAGTACAATTAGCAAGAGATGCTGGGGTTTGCAACTTTGCATAACTGTAATGGGCCACACATAAAAGCAAGTAAAGGGCTTTTGTCCCCTTATTTGCCCAAATTCAAATGCAAGGGTTCAAAAGACACATAAGGTTTCATAGTAGGTAAAAGTGCAAGCAAAGCCCGTTTGCCTCCCCTTGCTCAATTGCATCGCTAGTATGCTTAAGAACAGCATCCCACTCCTTGCTGGTGTAACTCTCCTTGGCTTTCACCATGGAGTTCCAGGTAATATCCAGTCGCTTGCTGAGGAGTGAAGCCAAGGATGAGTGATCAACGCTAAGCTCCCTTAGACCGTTTTGGATGTTTCCAAGTCTTAGTTCGTGTGATGATGAGAGAAAACAATCATCTTCCGAGCTGAACAAGCACAAACAGCAACAATAAATCAACTGAGTAACATCAACAAAACAAGCAATATAAACATCTTTGTCCAAGTCTAAGGAGCCTAATCATCAAAACAAGCTGACTAAATCATCTTATATAGATAGAAACAGGTAACAAAAAAAAAAAAGAATCAATAACCTGCTTCCTTCCTTGTTCTTATCTTCTTCACTGAGCGACTGCTGAGAAGACGAGACACTACAAAACAAAATCGTATATCAACCAGAGTATAATCATCTTATACAGTAACAAAACAGAGAAAACAACTAAAGATTATTTCAAGCTGATAAAAGAAAAAAAAAAAAAAAATCTTAGATCGATCTAAACATCTCAAGTCTAACGAACACAAGCAAACAAAGCTGATCAAAAGATTATTTCAATCTGATCAAAAATCTCAACAGAGTAACATCAACAAAATAAGTAATCTAAACATCTTCGTCCAAATCTAAGGAGCCTAATCATCAAAACACACCGCCGAGAGTCCGTCGCTGCACAGAAATCTATAGCTAGTGACGATCTTAACCTACTATATCTATTTGTTGACTCGTTGAGTCCACTACACTAATAATAATATAGGAGTAAATAGTTTTACTATAATATGAAGATATTAAAAATTATAAAGCAATATTATAAAACAACCTGGTTATAAAACAAAATAATAAACGGTCAGGAATGAAAATATATATTTCTTTTTTAACTTATTGTAAAACAACCATTAATCACCCTAATAAACTGGATTCTAATTTGACTACAGATTCCGGTTAGCCGAAGAAATATTAGCTCTAAATTATATGCAACGGACCAAAAGATATCAAGAAGCAAAGTAAGTAGACAAAAGAGATCGACGTGGAAAGAAAACAAATAGGAAGCAAAGCTTCCGCCTCTAAGAATATTGGTGGTCAGACCGAGCAAATTTTAGGACTTTTTCAGTGATGGTTCTTCAAATTGTCTATAGATCATCAGACACTCACCACCTGGAGATAGACCACCCCGGCACTGATGCGTGAACCACTAAGAACCGTCTCCCGATAACCTAGCCACCTCAAAGCTTTTCATCCTCGTCGTCTGAACAAGTGTGTGAAACCACATAATCTATAACCATCTTCGTGGCGAGAGAAAGTCCAGTACCAAAGGGTATAACCGCTATTCTCGAGGAAAATTCACCTGCAACAACCAATACAAACCCTAGCTTGAAGTGACTGGCTTGTGGTTCTGACAAGGTCTCTCCCGCCATTTAACCAATGAGTCATCAAGAACTGGATTTTCTAGAATTCTCTGCACCATAAGATCTAACGATTCACTGTGACGATAGAAAAAGTGCCTCGAGCAGCTTCGAAATCTAAGTCACGCGGATCAGTGGAGATTGAAAGCCGAAAGAATGGAGTGTGAGGGACTAAACTCACTCCTGATTTTAGGTCAGGTTAAGATTAAAATGGGAAGATATCGTGGGCTGAATCCCGTAA
>NC_079513.1:18361672-18377223 GCF_000801105.2 Raphanus sativus | reverse complement strand
ACCTGGCGAACAGGTCCCTGATGGAATCGTGTTCGATCATTTTTCCAAGTGCTCGGTGGGCTGATTTGCTCACTGGCTATTGGGTTATTTTGACGAGTTAGGTTAGTGGGGCGAGCTGTAGGATCAGCATCCGTCCTTTGATGTTCGCCCGGATTCGTGTTTAGGTTTTTGGCCCGAAACACCGGAGCTGACGTTCTGCCCCCGGACGGGTCGGATACTCCTTCTCCTGACCTAAGAATAGGTGGTGGAGGAGGTAAGCGAGCGCTCTGACCAGTAACCTGATCGGGAATAGACCTAGTCGATGCTATGTTGCTTCCCATAGCACTGGTGAGGGGTGGACTGAACACGGGAGATGTCCTAGCATGAGGCGTTTGGAAAGCTGGTCCCTGTTCTCCTGATCCAGTGTTATCAAGGGAAAAGTCGAGACATCCTCGAGGGAACGAGGGGTCAGTTATTCGATCTCGGAAGGTCACTCCCAAGCCCTGACGTTGCGGTGGTTGGGTTGTTGCGGTTCGAGATCTAGTGACCTCTTCGAATCGTTGCTGCCGAGCGGCTAGCTGTTGCATTGTACGCTCACCTTCTTGAGCTTTTTCTACCAGCTGCATCATCATGCGATGGATCTCAGAGAGCTGAGCCTCCGTCTGGTTCGGAGCAGGTTGGTGCTGAGGGGTAACGAGGGCTGGGAGCCCTGGATCGATCCCATTGGAGGTTCTCGTGCTGGCTGCTCCAGCACTGTTCATCGAGATACTGTTCATCGAGATACTGTTCATCGAGATACTGTTCTTCCAGTACTGTTCATCCGAGTACTGTTCATCGGGATACTGTTCATCGGGATACTGTTCATCGAGATACTGTTCACCGAGATACTGTTCATCGAGATACTGTTCACCGAGATACTGTTCATCGAGATACTGTTCATCCAGTACTGTTCATCCGAGTACTGTTCATCGGGATACTGTTCATCGGTTAGATGAATTTGTTGTCTGATCGACTGGATTCATCCTTAAGTTTGAGTAAGGGATTCCATTGTTTCTTCCCCACAGACGGCGCCAATTGTGAGGGACTAAACTCACTCCTGATTTTAGGTCAGGTTAAGATTAAAATGGGAAGATATCGTGGGCTGAATCCCGTAAGAACTTTATAGGATGAAAGAATGACTTTATTGATTCTTGATAAGAATTGTTTACAAGGAATGTTTTTGAGATTACAAAGAGATAATAGTATTTAAGAGCTAATGTGTATGAATCGTAGAGAATGCGGATCCCTTGATTATTGTTTGATGTCTTCTTTAAATAGCCTCAGGTCCCGCTTGATCGTAGCCAACTGGTTCCCGAGATCCCCTCCGTGATTTGAGGGATTTGTAACAGCTCCCCTTTGACCGGGTCCTGCGCCTATTTATTTGTCCACGAGCTACCTCTTTGACCGGGTCCTGCGTCTGTTTACTTGTCAACGAGCTGCCTCTTTTCCTTGACCTCTCTGATGAACATCTCCAGCTCACAGCCTCCGGATCTGACTTAGCTGTTTTTGAAGATTGAATTCATGATGGGCCTTTCGCGGCCCGTTATCATTTCTTATTGTCTATCACTAGCTAGGGGGTCATATTTGGGCCCAACATGGAGGGTGGGAGAACTTGAACCGGTCCAACAGTGATGTCTCTTAAGCCGAAGAATCTCCATCTAAAAGTTGATGCGATTTAGATCCGAGAGAAAAAAGACGAAGCGCATAGAGAATACGCCACTGAAAAATAATATGTTAATTAAAAAAATACATCAAAAATAGGTGTGTTACTCTCTATTCTCGAGTAATAGCGATCAAAAAGCGACTACACCATTAAAACATCTCCTAAGATGTGGCATTTGAGATCGTTGCCTAAAGAATATGCTCGTTGTGTCCTATGTAAAGAACGGACCTGGTTAGGCCTTAAAATGAGGAAAAAGTTGTGATCGATCAGATTATTGATACTGGGAGAGATTGCTTGTCGCTCTCTATTGGATTATACTTTCCTAGAGTTGGATGATGGATCATGAAGATGTTAATATGTATTGGACATATGTGGATCGATCTTGTAAGAAGAGCTAAAAATGATTTTCACCTATAATAGGCTTATTAAGTCAATTCCTTGATATATACTCGTCAGGTTCGTACCGTTGTAATTAGATCCAGACAAAAAATATGTATATTTTAATTTGATTGTTATCTATTTTGATTTGGACCAAAATATTCAGATATCAATAATTTTACAAAGTAAAGTAAATACTAATATACAATATCTATAAGAAGTAAATCATAAATAATAATATTTTTGGTACATATATCTGATCTGATCATTTCTATGCATGTTTATATATATTAAAGATATATATATATATATATAAGTTATATACATAATTTATTTTATTTATATTTTCAGTATTTATATTACTAAATTTGTTATATTAGTTATTATTATTTTTAAAGCAATCAACTTTTTATTTTTGTAATAAAATATTATTATTCTTTATTATTTTAATATTTACATTTATTTGTTTTAAATTGTAAAATTTGTTTTACGAATTCAGTTAAAAATAATAAAATTTTACGAATCAAGTTAAAAATTAATAAAAATTTGGACTAGACATTAGATATCTGGATGGTTATAAATCGAAACAGATCGAATAATCAAATTTTAGACGAAATGTATTGGATCACAATGTGTCCACCTTAGTTGCAGTCCCGTAATGGAGGCTCATAAAACAAATACATATGTTCCTCATAATTTTAAGAATTACCGTGGGTTCTTTTCTGCCTATAGGAATTTATAGTTACCGTTGGATGATTCGTCTCAGACTTACTAAAGCATTCCTAGTGCTCCCATTGAGTCAAAGCATAACATAACTCGAAAAGGGGTTTCGGGTTCAAGTAACAAAGTTGCTTATTGTTGCCGTACATTTGGACGTGTAACAATTTTACAATAGAGAGAAAATTTAAACCAATATTTTACTCTCTTTTTTGACAAAGTCCAATATTTTACTTACGAAGCTCAGATATGAGTTGTTCAAAAAAAAAAGCTCAGATATGCAATATATTAAAAATAGCTGAACTAATAAAACATATTATACAATCTAAATGGCCTTAATAAGATGTTCATGAGCATGATCAGGGTGATGCTGAAACTAAATTAATTAATTAACACAAAGTGAGTAATGTTGAAGATATCATTGTTTAGTCGTAGAGATCTAATTAGTGTTTGCATAAACATTAATTGGCCATAAACAAAACCGATATGTGCCCGAAGTTTTTTTTTTTTTTTGTAAACTGCATTCTTAATTTAAATGAAAAGGAAATAAAATGTTTTACAAAGGCCCATAGACATAGACCCTAGTTACTTATATAATCCCTTAGTGAAATACATATCAAACTTAGTACAGCCCTATTAAAGAAAGCCCATCTTCAAAAGCCCAAGTGGAGAAGTTCTAGTTTCTGCCTAGAAGTCGATGAGTTGGAGAAGTTACCGAGGAGAGATAGACTCTGCAACATGATCAACCAAACCGAAGCCAACTCTGCATCATGATCGAAGACCTAGTCGCGTTTGTGTCCCTGAAGCTTAGAATCTTGTTTCTGAGTTGTTTGTCCAGGAGCCTGAAGAGCTGATCAACTGATCGAAAGATCTGCGAATGGAGCCGGCCATTCCGTTCGGTCCAGAGCCAGTACAAGGTTGCTTGCCAAGCCATGCGGCAGAGGATTCGCTGGTGTAGTGGTGGTGGAAGCGCAATCATCTGTTGTAGCGTGGGGATCCAGTGGCGTGAAGGCGAGAGTTGCAGTCTTGTAGTTACCAACACCCACAAATCGTAGCTGTAGTTGCAGGAGAAGAAAAGGTGATCCCGAGACTCTGAGTTTGAGTTGCAGAGCAAGCACTTTCCGTCAACCTGAAGTCCCCATTTTAGCAGTCTATCTCGAGTAGGCAGTCTATCTTGGATTACAAGCCAAGTGTGGAAGCTATGCCGTGGCACACTCCTTGAGATCCAAACCACATCACACCAAACAACATCAGAGGCGGAGGGCCGCAGGTCATCATATAGAGAACCTGTTTTGTAAGTTGACTGAACCTGACCATTGATCTCCCATTCATAGTAGTCCTCAGATAAGTTTAGCTCAACTATAGTTAGGTAGGTATATAACTGAACTTGCGCTTCTGATCGAGCAGGGGGAAGGGACCAAGAGCCATTCTGATTGAGGGAGGCGACAGTTGAATGAGGAGCAATTCCCATCCTCGAATGAGGTGACAGTTGAATGAGGAGCAATATGTGCCCGAAGTTACTAGGGGTTCAAATTTTATTATGCGTTCCCAAATTCTTTACTTTATAACGTTTGGTGTCGATTACTCTCTTCTGCTTGGTTGGGATGGGCATACACCCCACGTATATATGTTTTCATTTTAGTAGCAAGACATGCCTCTAGCCATTGTATTCTGACGGATTTACCTTTTTGGGTTGCTACATCTTTTCATCCAAAGTCACCTACATGAATGAAGTTTTTTTTTTCTTTTTTGAACATTTACATGAATGAAGTTTAGGGCGTTTGGTTGTAGACAACTAGATTTGGCACATGTTGATAGGCTATTGCGAACATGCATGCAGTTAGCTAGAGCTGTGAGAATTGATGGCCGGTTAATGACATAATCTGAATGACATGTTAGAGTCATTTATAGTCCAAGGGAGATGACAACTTCAACTTGGTTTGTGCTTTTCCATCGTTCCTGTTCAGATGGTAATAAAATATGAAAATAGGTATATATATTTATATATTATGTAAATATATTCATTTTATTTTACATTACTAACTATATAGTCAGAATCTATAATATAATGGGACAGTGTCCTCACTCCCTGAAAGACACGTATCATTATCTATGGGTCTCACCTCTATTTTTTTAACCAAAACGAATGGGCTAAATGAGCGGACTAATTGATTTTTGTGGGCTTCGTGTAGATTAGAGCAGCCGTCGAGAACCTTCGTCTGTGGCCATTCCTCTTCCGGCGTCTCATCTGTGTTGTTCGATTTTTATTACTGCCACACGTTCTCAGACGACGAAACGTTTCCTTCTCCTATAAACTTTCATTAGCTATTAGTAAACAGAGGTGAATAGAAAGAAAGAAAGATCCTTGCGTTAGCTATGGTGGCGAGCTAGATGACAAAGGAGAAGAGAGAGAAAGAGATGGAAGAGAAATGCTTTTCTGTTATTCATAAAGTGTGAGCTACACACACTAAATACATGTTGATAGTTTTATCCGGAACAAACCGGCTGTAAGACTAAACTGAATGTACAACTAAACCATTTACAATTAATTACATTGAACCAAAATCCAATATTTTCCCTCAAGATGGAGCATATATATTGATGAACTCCATCTTGCTCATAAAATGTCGAAAGGGAGTAGGGTAGAAATAAACAAGATATTTCTCAAAATTACAAAAGCAAGGCGAAAATCAAGGCACCGACCCAAATCGGATTAAACTGCCAAGTAGCTCGTCACGCTGTTTGCAAGCCAACACGTCAAAACACCAAAACTGCCAAGTGTCTCCCCCTCGACAAAAACCAACGTCGGTTTTGGTCTAGATAACTACTATTTCTGATCATTTTCCTAAAGTAAAACTTGAGAACAGAGATAAGAGTGTCTTGTATTTTCTCAGATATTTTCTCAGATATTCTCATGAACATATTACTTTTCTGAACCAGACATCTTTTGAACTTTCCTGTTTCCATTGCCAAACGAGTTTCAAATCTAAACTTCACAATGTCAGCTTACCATGTTTCTCATGAGTTAAATCAACCACAAGGCAATCCTCAAAACATTATATTTTTTGTAAACTTGATACTTCTTCTAATATATGCGACTATTAGCTGAAATGATAAATATCATACCATGCATATGTGTTTTACTTTCCATAAAATTTTTCAGCCCCGTCGCCTCTCTACCCTCCGGTAATGGAGGCTCCACCACCACCGTATCCACCAACCAGCACGAGGTTCCAGGACTACTACAGTGGCTACGGTCAGCCGCATCCACCGCCTCTGCGTCCATATAGAGATGAGTACTATGGAGAAGGAGAGTATGTGGGTTGCTTTCCTTTTCTCAGAACCTGGTAAAGTCCAACGTTATTATATGATATAGTGTGTCTCCTCTCCGTCGTTGGGTGGTCTAACTAAAGATTTTTGTCTTCAGTTTTTTTCCTTTTGAATATGTTGAAAGAGGTTTTGGTTTCTTATTTAAGTAAATTGAACTATGAATAATTATGTCACTATGTCACCGTATGTGAATCAACTCAGATTGATAAAGCCATCAAAAACAATGATAGTAGATTTATTTTTCCTTTTTGTAAATAAATCACTAATATATCTTTGGATTTTTGGAATGATGCAGTTTGACAACGCTATGTTGTTGCTGGTTTGTGGAACGATGTTGCCTTCCAAGTCGATACTAGTTCTTTATATGAGTTACTTTTGATCCGCTTTATGTGTTTGTTGTAATGTGCAAATCAGAAATCTTGTTTATGAAACATTGACTTCTGATTATTTTTCTTATAGAAAGATTTTGAGTAGTTATCGCATCCATAGTTGCATCCATAGTTACGGTCCATGATTCATGACGCACCTGTTGAATAGCTTATCCACGTTATCGTTACCATTACCAGATTGGTTGACGTAAGCATTCCCTAACAAAACTCCATAGATCAAAATGGAAGATATGACTATTACAAGGAGCTTTATAGACAAAAGCCCACATAAAAATTCAGAAGATCGTGTGTGTTATGATTGTTGGTAGAGATCACTTTGGTTGTCGCTGTATGCTAGCGAAATAGATATTTTATGATAGGCTACAGAATTAATTGACAAATAAAAACATCAATCCGATGAGGGACATATATAACCATAAAAGATAGAGAAATGTGTGAAAAGGAATGAGGAAGTCACTCACCAACAAAAAAGTTGATTTCGCCGTTAAACTGCAGATGACAATTTTAAAGTTACACTTCTCACTAATCTCGCATAAATAAAAATTGATTAGCAAAATCTTGCAGTTTGCAATAAACAAATTAACATTGGGCTGTTTAGTAGTTTTTCATAACACCAGTGAAAGCCAAAGTTAAGAAGATGATGTAATCATGTTGGGGTCTTACCTTTTCTCTTTATTTACGACTTACGAGCACAATTTACTGTTGCATTGGAAGGTAAAACAGATTTCTCCAAGATTCACTTTGTCGATCAGAATTTTCCACACGGGATGATCAAACACAATGCGTAAATAAAGTCAGTATGCTGACTAGGGGTAGGCAAGAAAACTTGGATCCGAAGAAATAAACCAAATCCGATCCGAAAAAGTAGTATCTAATCCGAACCGAAATTCATTAAATATACGAACGGATTCAAAATTTTGACATTTTAAAAATCGAAATCAATCCGAACAGAAGTATTTTGGATACCTGAAATAGATTTATATACCTAAGTATATTAATTATTTTTAGATTTAGTGTATATAAAAATCACCTATATATATAAAATACTTTTAATTTGTCTAAATTACTTGAGAGATATATAATCAAAAATTAAATATCTAAAATAACTAAAATATGTTCTAAACACCAAAATACTTAAATATTCAATTGATTTTCAATTCAAACCCGTTATAAATTCTATCCATAGAGATTCTGATCCAAACCAAATCAATTTATATGTTAAATTTTAGTATTTTGATATATGTTATTCAAACTTATATGTAATTTATTAGTTTTTTTTTAGATTTTGAGACATTTAACTTATATAATGAATTTTAAAAATTTAAAAATAATTTAAATTCCGCAAAGATCCGAAGTCCGAACTAAACCCGAACTGAAATTTAGGAATATTCGAATAAAGTTAAAATTTTTGACCCCGAAAATCTGAAACCCGAATAGATCCGAACTGAACCTAATGATGGATACCCGAACGTCCAGCCCTAATGCTGACGTATGATGGCCAATCACATGCTGAAGGTTTTGTTTGTATAAGGTACTTGGAGTTGGAAATGATTGTAACAACGTCTGGAAATGATTGTAACAACTTCCACCACAATTTTGGTTTTAGGTTCTTTGAGATATAGAAATTAGAAGATATGGAAACAGAGCCGGTCCTTATAATTATTGGGCCGGAAGCAACTTTTAAAAAATTGGCCTATTTGTATATAAAAACTTTTTTCAAAAAGGATTGTTATTAAGTGAGTCGAACTGTCAACCTCCTCCAGCTTAAATTTAAGAATTACCAGTAGAGCTACTGGCTAACTTAAGTATATTTGTTGCCGGAAAAATTGATAATTTAGCGGCGGCCGGAAGCACCCGCTTCCGTCCAGGACCGCCTCTGTATGGAAACTGTCTAGATATTTATAAAATTTGGTCGGATTAGATTTGGTTCTTTAGTAAAAATATTGACAAAAACATCTGAAAATGTTCATATTCAGTTTAGGTTTGGTTTGGTTTAGATAACTTTAATTGTTCCAAATAAAAATACTAGATAATGTGGATAAATTTATATAATTTGGATAGAAATATTCAGAATTTTTTCAGATAACACGAGCATAAACTTTTGACTTATGAATTGTAAGATATATAATTATTTTAAATTAAATAGAATATATATTAATTGTATTTTCAATTTTGGGTATTCATGTATTTGGTTTAGTTTATTATAGAGAAACATGAACCATTTAGATCGGTTTTAGGTTCCGGTTCTTTGGATTTCGGAGTGTCCAAGCCTAATTGTTACGATATAACCTGGAAACTAGCTCTCAATTTGGTGGGATGTGTCTGAAAAGGAAATCATTTCTTGTTTGGTGTGTTTTTGTTATCAGGCAATGGGGATTTGAGAAGCTACTATTCAGGGAATCAAGAACAAAAATACGACGTGACAGGAAATAGGGGCTATCCAGGCCAAGAACGCGTTTGCGACAGGAGTTCACATGTCCGTTGCTACCATTACCACAACACCATAACAGTGCACGGGGAGCTTTGCAGAGAGATGCTACCTGTTTCAGCCAAGGAGAAGGTGACATTGTACAAGAAGCTTCCAAGTGTACGACCACAACATGAAGAAGCTAGTGAACACTATTAAAGAGTTTGAGCATAGAAAACTTGGGACCAAAGATGTGAAACATTTTTCATGACGAGATAACTGAATCCCTCTGTATCAATTAAAGGTACAGACAGGAGTGTTTCCCTTTACTTGTATCATCTGTTTTGTCCTCTTTTACTATTTCATTAATAACTTCCGTAAAACATTTTTTAAATGCGTTGTGTTCTCTGTTTAAGTATTGAACTTAGTATAAACCCAAACCAAACAATTGCAAGACGAACATGTGATTCCATTATCAGTTTCACAGAAGAAAATTCAACCGGTTCCAAACTTCAAACTGAACAAACTAAAGGCTACAAAGAGAGTATAATCATTCTACCGGTAAGCTAAACCGGTTCTTAACTAAGAACACTTCAACGAGTTATAATACCGACACTGGAGATGTACTAGCTCTTATATATACAGTCACTGTTTAACTGAGTTACTCCTGTGATTCAGTAAGGCGGTTTTCAAGAATCAACATCCGTAGGTGATTCGCCTACGACTCGTTCTTCCTCGTTTCTTGTTGCCTCTTCTTCCAACGGGATCAAATTGCAGTGGATCGTGTGTGACACTGGTTTCTCTAGCTGAAACAGCCTGCAATGCCCCCACAAGACAACAAGTTTACCATCGTAAGTGTACTATTTCAACTAAAATGTATGTCCCCTAGTTTCAGTTTGTTTTGTATATAATTTGCATTAGTATCTCCATTACGAGGATGTGGCAGTACGAAATTCTCTACTGAAAACGGGACTTAAAGTAAACGAGATTACTTACGGATGCTTGCACAAGGTCGGGCACTGAACAGTCAATGCGTACTTGCAAGTAGATAGCTCAGTGATCGATGTGACCATTGCCCTCGTTTCAGCGCAGACAAACCTCACCTGCATTGAGAATTTTTCAGGAATCATGCATCCTCTAATTCCATCAGCAAAATGCTAAAAATCAATAGACACTAGGTTATACCTCAACTTCACGAGGAGTTCCTGTAAGATCACAGGTGGTCCCATTGGTGTATATATGAGAGTGATACCTGCAAATGAAACACACACACACACACAACCTCTGAGATATAGAGCGTTCGGTTATAAAAGTTATGTCAAAAGTAAAACCTCAGTTTAGATACCTCTCTTTCATTGTAGAAACATCAGACACATTTTGATTAAATGCAGCAGTTGCCTCTGCGTCATACTTACCCAAGGAAAACTCTTGGACAATCTGCAGTGGCAGCAGGACACAAAAAAGGTATTCATAACACATCAAGCCATAGAGAATCAAGAAATCACCAAAAGGGAAGCATATGAAAAGCACATATATACCTTGGTGCCATCCTCAATGTGTAGCTGCCTTACCGAACCTAGATGACAAAACTCATACGACCACCAACCCTCTTGCTGCACCCAATAAAAAAACCATGGGATCAGATCAGTCTTGTTCTGTCAAAGAAGCACAAAAAAACGTGCACTCGAGGCCCCTTACCCTGACAAGGCATTTTTCATCCAGTGGCTGAAGCAACTCATCGGGAGTCTTAAGCTTCACCTGCTTATCCGTTTCCATCAACACAGTGCTAACGTTCTGCTGCTGAGTAGAGGTCCATCCGCTAGTAGCTTCCTCCTCCTTCGGTAAGAAACATAAGAATCGTCTCCCTTGCTTATCAAGCATCACCATAGACTCCTCCAGATTATCACTCTATTATCATTCACACAGCACAGAGACCTCTCTCTCTCTGTTAAGTGGTTTTTAAATCACGAAACTGTGAAGATTGGAGATTGATTGAATTGTTTTTTTTTACCGGGTGAAACGGTGATTCTTCGGGAAGATACTGGATCGTGTACTTTGGTTCGCGGTTGTTTCGGCTGAACGTTCCTACTGTTTTGGTACAGAATCATGGAGTGATTAGATTGAATCGGGAGATTTAAGAGATGGTGAGTAATGTTTTTACCTAGATGAGTTGGAAAGATCTGATCGGCTAAGACATTGGAGGTTGAGGAAATGGAAGCTATAACCAGAGATAGTATGATCTGCGTGATCGTCATCTTTGTCTGCGAATTGGGAAGCAGGCAGGTCGGAATGGAGGAGAGGAGACGATGTTAGATTGTTGACGATGAAGCTATAACGAGAGATATTTGCTTTTATGATGTTGGACCGTATCAGGCCCGGCCCATTTATAATTTGTCAATATGGGTTGCTTAAAATAAGCCCATGTTGATATTACGCTAGTTTCTGGTTCAGTCTGACCCGACCCGGGAAAATAAACGCACTACTCTCATCAAATGAAAGTGTTCTTTGTTGCGAGTCCAGTGAGCTTACGAATAAAAAAAAACACAATTTGCTAACCAAAGACGAGAGTGTGTTGTTCTCTCGCATAACGTGGGTTTCAGCCACAGAACTTATAAGGATTGATTCATGTTGTGGTCTACTCTATGACAAAATTCGTTTAAACCAAGGAACTTGCAAGTAGGGAGAGGATTAGCGAAAGTTACCAAACTGATCAAATCCAAGAACTCAAATCAGAACAAACCAAACTCAGTCTCACCAACCATAAGGACACTGAATCACATGACGTCCAAATAAAACTAGATAAACAGTTCCAGCAAGGTAAGGTTTCCGTTTGCAATGGAACTAAACAACAAGAGTATTACAAGACATATTTTCCTAACATAATTCTCCAAGTCCTTGTGTTAGAATAAACCCCAAACAAAATAATTACAAGGAGGATCGAGAAAGATACAAGTCTATGCATCTCACCAACTTTAAATAGTAAACAACTAATTCAAATTTTCACGCTTTATATGTTTCCACAAAAGGAAACCAAAACCAGCAAACTTCAAAGAAGAACAAAGATTAAAGGAGTAGAAACAGATTACATCATTTTTATTCGATTGTTTGCAAGTGTAACAGCTTATGGTATTTGTCTATACAATGATTCTTTAGCTATGAAAAAACTTTGACAAAACCCGTAGAAGCTAACTTACACCGAAGAAGATGTTCATACAAAAAAAAAAAAGAGTTAATCCTGTTGTTTATCGGTTCTGTTCTTGTTTCCGTATATCAGACCAGTAACCTACAACATAGCAAAACAATTGATAACTTATAAACAACATTCCTAAGGAACGCAAATGACTATTGATTGATTTTTTTTCTTTGTTGTTGTAAAACTGACCTGAGGATCAGCGATTGGTTTCCTCTTCTCGACGTATTCATTCGCATCAGCCACCGCGAGAAGTTCCCTAGCCTAATCAAACATAAACGAAACTGAAATTAGAGATTTCGTTTTTTTAAGAGACCACGAGTGTCGAGATCGGTACGTACCTGCTGTTCCTTTTTGAGATCCTGAGCTGGTTTAACCCAAAGATAGTAAGCTATTGTTCCCGCGACGAGCCAAGAAGCGAGATTCTGACCTCCTCTAAGTCCACCCATGGAGTTCCCCACGAAAGACCTCACGTTCCCCATTGATCTTCTCCAATCGCTACCCATTTTGATACGACTCTGAAATATCTCTTCACTTCGATGATGGATTTTTTTTTTCTTTTAAAGAAAAGTAGAAGTAAAGCAGCGATTTGGTTTGATTCTAATTTGCTTGGTGCCCACTGCGAATAGTAAACCGGTCGCCGAGACCGGTTTGTGTGGCAATTCAGCAATCTGTGTTTGTTTGTGATTGAACATCGTGCGTCTATAATTCCTCCACGTAGCATTAGAAGTTCCGATCTAATATGTGGGCTAGATAAAATTGTTAGGCCCATCTACTTTGAATAAGGTAGCTGTAAGCCTAGGGCTGGGCAAAAAAACCAAACCCGAAAAACCGAACCGAACCCGATCCGAAAAAGTAGCACCGAACCCGAACCGAAATTGATTAAATATCCGAACGGGTTCAAAATTTCGGTATTTAAAGAACCGAAACCGAACCCGATCCGAACCGAAATATTTTGGGTACCCGAATGTATCCGAAATAAATTTATATAGTTAAATATATACATTGTTTTTATATATAATGTATATTAAAAACATTAAAAGTATATAAGATACCTTTAAGTTTTCCAAAGTACTCGGAAAATATATGCAAATAGTCAAAAGTGAATGTTTAAAATAGCTAAAGTATACTGAAAACACCAAAATAGTTAAATATCTATTGATTTTTTATCCAAATATTCAAAGAAAACCAATTTATATGTTAAATTAAGGTATTTTGACATATATGTTATGAAAATTTATATGTAATATATTATCTTTCTTATAGATTTTGAAAATTTAAAGTATATAATGAATTTTGAAAATTTAAAAACATTTTAAATGGGTTATCCAAACCCGAACCGAACCCGCAAAGATTCGAACCGAACCCGAACCAAAATTTAGAAATATCCGAATGGGGCTGAAATCTTTAACCCCGAAAACCCGAAACCCGAATGGACTGAACCGAAACCCGAATGGGTACCCGAACGCCCAGCCCTATGTAAGCCTGTAAAATGTGGGAGTTAGAACTAACTTTCATGAAAAAGAACTAGTTACAGATTACACATATACAGTAGACCGGACCCAGGCCGGAATCGAATCCGGTTATAGTAATGGTGGTGTTGGTTGACAAGAATCCAGAAAAACTCAAAATCTTAATGATGATAACTGTGTTAAGTTAACTCAACATGCTAAACTGATTCAGTAAATTTATTCAAATTTACCAATTTATTATATTTAAAATTGTTATATGCAATATATTATATCCATGTACAAAAACGCGGACAAGGCGGATGAGTAACCGGCGCTGCAACGCTCGGTGGTGTCCAAGCGTAGCGATTCCGTTCAAGTCGGAAAAAAAATCGGGTTCGTCAAGTTAATCCAAATTTGAGTGCGTTTAAGTGTTTAAAATTGGATGTTAAGTAACAGATCTTCAATTCTGATGCATAAATGATAAGAAAACAACAGAGATATAGATTTGATTATGTTATGCGGCGCTGTAAAAAAAAGAAGATGATAAGGAAAACCCTTAAAAGAAGAAGACAATATATTTATAAATCTGCCATTAATAAAAAAAACAAATAAAAAAACAAAAAGGAGTAGAGCAGGCTCGAAGACGTGACATCCCCGTTATAATTAACTTGTAGAAACCACCAGACCACTTTGTATCTTAATTATTTTTCTCGTAAACATGTTTATAATATATATTTGTCACTGAAAACTAGAAAAGTACTTAAAACTAGGCCATGCGTACTCCCCGATTAGTCTCCGATTTTTTGTTAACTCGCTAGGCGTTAACCGACCGCCCGACTCACGCTTAGCATAGTTTCAAACATGGTATTATATTACCAGACTATTTTGTTACAACTAGATATGTAGCTGACTTTCAACTTTATGTTTATAACATAAAAGTATTCCCAACAAGTACAAATATTAAAATGCAAATACAAAATTTAACATTACATATTATTTAGGTAAGAGTTCATCTACACTGATCAGATTACTCGATGGACTTTAAATTTGATCATTATCTTATCCTATCAAAACCCTTGATGATCTATTGTAGACGGTTAATCATCATTTTCATTGGTAAAGTTCATTAAAAATCATTATTGGGTGAGTAAATAAACCAAACACAAAAATTTAAATTGAATCAATCACAAAAAAATCTGAACCAACTTCAATACAAATATCATCTATAATATTTGGGATTTTACCTGAACAGATATTCAAAAAAATCTGAAAAATTTAAAAAAATACAAAATCCATATCAAATAAAAATCTATATCAAATTTGAACTCAATCTTGAATAAATACCCAAAATACTTAATGATGTCAACAAGTATAATCATTATCTCAAACTTCAGTATAATGCATCTTTTCGTATTTGGTTAAATATTAAGAGTTTTTTGTGTGTTTAACAATTGCATTTGAAGTTTTGGTTCTAAAATTTAAACAATGTTGCTTTATTTTTGAGATTGGAATGATATTTCAAAATATTTTAGAATTGTTAGTTGTTAGTTTTAACATGTTTATGGTTATATCCTCTTAAATCCTCTTTTGGATCATGTCACCATATCTTTGTTTAATTCAAACTATTCAAATTTATAATTAAAATATGATTTTCTGAATCACAAACAAGAAGTAGTCAAAATCTTAATTAGAATTAAATCTGAATTCAAACTGAGTTCAACTAAATTTCTATTATGGTACTATATCTGAACGGAATCCAAGTAACTAAAATCTAATTTGAACTGAATTTTAAAAATATTCGAGTGGGAGCAATATTATTTATCAGAATTGAAATCCAAATGAATCTAAACATAAATTCAATTGGAAACCTGTTTTCTAATTGTAATACATAAACATGCTTATGTACTTATATTGCTATGTTTAACATCATTACTTCAATGTTTATTGCATTACTGAAAAACGATTAACATTATACTAAACAAAGATTTGTAAATTTATAATTTAGACC
>NC_079513.1:18318950-18361572 GCF_000801105.2 Raphanus sativus | reverse complement strand
GAACCCTGACAACGTTCACTCTCCGCTGTTCCTTCACCACGCGGATCATCCAGGCTTGCAGATTGTTTCCGTACAGCTGGATGGTTCCAACTACACCCAATGGTGCTCTGCCATAAAGATAGCCCTCGATGCAAAGAACAAAATAGCTTTTGTCGATGGCTCTCTCCCTCGTCCTGCTGCTACTGACCCCCTGCTACGCATCTGGTCTCGCTGTAACAGCATGGTCAAATCCTGGCTGCTCAACTCTGTCACCAAATCGATCTACGGTAGTATCTTATCCTTCGATGATGCTACTCAGATCTGGAATGACTTGCACGATCGTTTCCACAAGACAAACTTACCTCGCACCTTTCAGCTGGTACAGCAGATCCAAGACCTTCGTCAAGGCTCTTTGGATCTCTCTGGCTATTACACAGCACTCAGAACCCTTTGGGATAATCTCGATGGCGCCGAACCACCAGAGATGTGCTTGTGTTGCAACACTTTCAACTGTGTTAGCCAACGCTCTGTTAAAGCAAAGGTTGAGAGGGGTAGAATCATAAAGTTCTTGTCTGGATTGAATGAAAAGTACTCAATCATCCGTAGCCAAATCATTATGAAGAAACCCTTACCTGATCTTGCTGAGATTTGCAACATCCTTGATCAAGATGACAGTCAACGGCAGTTCAACTCTGTGATTGCTCCTGCTGCGTTTCTTGTTGGTCACGACACATCTCAGTCCTCGGTGCAGTCTGCAACTGCTACCGCGGCCCCTCCTCGTGACAACACCGATGCGCAGTCTGGCTCTTTGAATGCATTCCACAAGAAGTCAAGTGCCATTTGCTCTCATTGTGGCAACACTGGTCATGTTATTGATCGTTGTTACAAGCTCCATGGCTACCCCGTTGGTTGGAAGAAAGGAAAGCCAGTTCACGATAAGACGAAGTCCACTGCAGTTGCAGCTAACGTCGCCGTTCAGTCTTCACCTGTCAGTGGCTTGGATAATCTGGTGGGTCAGCTAAACAAGGAACAGATTCAGAACTTCATCGCTTACTTCAGCTCTCAGCTCCAGACTAAGCCCTCTGATTCTGCCTCTGTCTCTGCAGTCCAACAGCATGACCCCTCTGGTATCTCCTTCTCATCTTCCACCTTTCGTTTTGTTGGTCTCTTGAGCTTTGCAAACTGTGTTACTAATCAACAAACATGGATTATTGATTCCGGTGCTACTCATCATGTTTCACATGATCGTAGCTCTTTCTCCACCCTTGATACTTCAGCTAATCCTCTTGTGAATTTACCTAATGGTTCTTCAATAAGAGTTGGTGGAGTAGGCAAGATAGTACTCACTGAAACATTGACCTTGCAGCATGTTATGTTTATACCAGAGTTCCGTTTGAATCTACTGAGCATCAGCTGTTTAACCTCAGATATTGGTGCTCGCGTGATCTTTGACTCTGGATGTTTTGAAATACAGGATCCTACCAAGGGATCGATGATTGGCAGAGGTAGAAGGGTTGCAAACTTGTACGTTCTGGATCTCGAAGATGGAGGATCTGCAGTTTTGAACACTTCTGTTTTTCAGTCTAATGCTGTTGTTGATGCATCTGTTTGGCATCAAAGATTTGGTCATACTTCTTTTAAAAGACTTGAGCTTCTCAGTGATGTACTTGGATTTTCGAAAGCTAAAAATAAAGGAACTTTGCACTGTGATATTTGTCATCGTGCTAAACAAAAGAAGCTTTCTTATACCTTAAATCCCAAGCTTTGTCTTCATCCATTTGATTTACTTCACATTGACGTCTGGGGCCCTTTCTCTGAGCCAACTCCGGAAGGTTATCGCTATTTTCTTACAATAGTTGATGACCACACGAGGGCTACTTGGATTTATCTGCTTCATTTGAAGAGCGATGTTCTCACAGTGTTCCCAGACTTCATTCGAATGGTAGAGACACAATATTCGACTCGAGTTAAATCTGTTCGCTCAGACAACGCGCCTGAACTCCGTTTTGATGCTCTGTACAAAGCCAAGGGGATTGTCTCATACCACTGTTGTACAGAGACTCCAGAACAGAACTCCGTCGTTGAAAGAAAGCACCAACATATCCTTAACGTGGCTCGTGCACTGATGTTCCAATCAGGAGTTCCGTTAAGCATGTGGGGAGATTGTGTACTCACCTCTGTTTTCCTCATTAACAGAACACCTTCAAAGGTTATCTCCAACAAGACGCCTCATGAGATGCTTACCAACAAAGTGCCATATTACTCTAATCTCAAGACGTTTGGTTGCCTCTGCTATGCAAGCACATCTCCTAAGCAACGTCACAAGTTTCAAGAAAGAGCTCGTGCCTGTGTCTTCCTTGGTTACCCATCAGGCTACAAAGGCTACAAGCTCCTTGATTTGGAAAGCAACAATATCTTCATATCACGAAATGTGGTGTTTCATGAGACATTGTTCCCTTATCTACCATCGACCTTACCTGCTGGTTATGAAGAGTTCTTCCCTCGGATCCCTACATCACCTGAGACAGTACAGCCTGCTTCTTGCTCTACTCCTCCAGTGATTCCCCGAGAAGTCTCTGCTCCAACCAAAAGGGTTTCCAAACCACCTCGTCACCTTCAAGATTATCACTGCTCTGCTGCAGTATCATCAACAGAACATCCTATTTCCAATGTCTTGTCTTATGATGCCCTCTCAGATCCCTATATGATCTTCATCAATGCTTTGAATAGCATTCCTGAACCCACTTCCTATGCACAAGCGTGTAAGATAAAGGAATGGTGTGATGCAATGGGAATAGAGGTCACGGCTCTTGAAGACAATGGTACTTGGGTCGTTTGTTCGTTGCCTGCAGGAAAGAGAGCAGTGGGTTGTAAGTGGGTGTATAAGATAAAGCTCAACGCAGACGGTACTATTGAGAGATACAAAGCTCGTCTCGTTGCTAAAGGTTATACACAACAAGAGGGTTTGGACTATGTTGAGACGTTCTCACCTGTAGCTAAGCTGGCTACTGTGAAGCTTCTCATTGCTGTTGCAGCTGCAAAGGGATGGTCTTTGACACAACTTGATATATCAAACGCTTTTCTCAATGGAGATTTAGAGGAAGAGATATACATGACTCTCCCACCCGGTTACTCTCCAAGACAGGGGGAATCTTTCCCACCAAATGCAGTCTGCAAGCTCAAGAAGTCTCTTTACGGACTCAAACAAGCTTCTCGTCAATGGTTCTTGAAATTTTCTGCTTCTCTGCACGAGTTAGGTTTCAAGACATCCTCTGGAGACCACACTCTTTTCATCAAGAACTCTGGCAACGTCTACATGGCTGTATTGGTTTATGTAGATGATATAATAATAGCCAGTAGCTGTGATAAGGCAACGGCCTTATTGAAAGCAGCTCTTGAAGCTTCCTTCAAACTGAGAGATCTAGGCACTCTTCGTTACTTCTTAGGACTTGAAGTAGCTCGCTCATCTTCTGGCATTACTCTGTGCCAAAGAAAGTATATCTTGGATCTTCTGACTGAAACTGGATTACTTGGATGCAAACCAGTCTCAATACCCATGGATCCAAGCATCAAGCTCTCTGCTGATGATGGTGCCTTGTTGGATAATCCAGAAGTGTATCGTCGACTGATTGGGAAGCTGCTCTACCTGACATTTACACGTCCTGATATAACGTTTGCAGTTCATCGTCTATGTCAGTTCACTGCGCTTCCTCGTGCTCCTCATCTTCAAGCAGCCTACAAAGTTTACACTATCTGAAAGGAACCGTTGGCCAAGGTCTCTTCTACTCATCAGGTTCAGACCTACGACTCTCGGCTTTTGCTGATGCTTCTTGGAGCTCTTGTCCTGATTCGCGCCGCAGCATTTCTGGACTGTGTGTGTTTGTTGGCTCTTCGCTCATTGCCTGGAAATCTAACAAACAGGACACGGTCTCTTGCTCCTCTGCCGAATCAGAATACAGAGCAATGTCAGAAGCAGTTCGAGAGATGATCTGGTTTCGAAACCTTCTTGAAGATCTTTGGATTGCTCCTACTGGTCCTGCTCCCCTTTATTGCGACAATACTGCCGCCATTCACATTGCCAACAATGCCGTGTTCCACGAACGGACAAAGCACGTTGAACGTGACTGTCATGTTGTTAGGGAACGCGTTGTTTCAGGCATGATCAAAACGCTTCATGTGCGTTCAGAGAATCAGCTCGCGGACATCTTGACTAAACCTTTATATCCTGCTCCCTTCCGACATATATTAGGCAAGATGGAGTTCATCAATATTTCTCTCCATCTTGAGGGGAAATATTGGTTTATATGGTTTAAATTGATTTTGTAATTAGATTACGGTTTAGTCAATTGTACAGATCAGATCCGGTTTGTTCCGGTTTGCTTTCTTCACGTGTATAAAGTGATACATTTGGTCACATAATAAAACTAACAGAAAAGCATTTCTATTTGTCGTCTTCTTCCTCTCTCCTCCTCCATGTTTGCGTGAGAAAGAAGCTCCATTTTCTGTTCATTTAACAACTGAAATCATCATCATCATCATCATAATCATATCTGTGTCCAGGTGAATCCAAAATCACCTCGAAGAGATGCGTAAATCACCGAGATTACGACAGATAAAATCAATCAGAGTCAGCTTTAGAAAGTGCTTATAGCATAAAAATACCTGAAAACACTGATCGATTTCTTCTCTCCCGACTCAGTGATCGTCGAATCCATGCTGGTCGTTGATGAAAGTGACGATGGTGAGAACTTCCAATTTTGTTTTCAAATTTTTTTGTTTCGAATTTCGAACTTTGTTTATTTGATTACTTCTTCAGCCGATCATTTATAATCATTTTCCACTTCGAGCCCATTAAGACCCGGCCCAAATTACGAATATCAAAGTCATTCCGTCGATCACTATTTGTTGACTCGTTCAGTCCACTACACTAATAATAATATAGGAGTAAATAGTTTTACTATAATATGAAGATATTAAAAATTATAAAGCAATATTATAAAACAACCTGGTTATAAAACAAAATAATAAACGGTCAGGAATGAAAATATATATTTTTTTTTTAACTTATTGTAAAACAACCATTAATCACCCTAATAAATTGGATTCTAATTTGACTACAGATTCCGGTTAGCCGAAGAAACATTAGCTCTAAATTATATGCAACGGACCAAAAGATATCAAGAAGCAAAGTAAGTAGACAAAAGAGATCGACGTGGAAAGAAAACAAATAGGAAGCAAAGCTTCCGCCTCTAAGAATATTGGTGGTCAGACCGAGCAAATTTTGGGACTTTTTCAGTGACGGTTGTTCAAGTCGTCTATAGATCAGCGGACACTCACCAGCTGGAGATAGACCACCCGGCACTGATGCGTGAACCACTAAGAACCGTCTCCCGATAACCTAGCCACCTCAAAGCTTTTCATCCTCGTCGTCTGAACAAGTATGTGAAACCACATAATCTATAACCATCTTCGTGGCGAGAGAAAGTACCAAAGGGTATAACCGCTATTCTCGGGGAAAATTCACCTGCAACAACCAATACAAACCCTAGCTTGAAGTGACTGGCTTGTGGGTTCTGACAAGGTCTCTCCCGCCATTTAACCAATGAGTCATCAAGAACTGGATTTTCTAGAGTTCTCTTCACCATAAGATCTAACGATTCACTGTGACAATAGAAAAAGTGCCTCGAGCAGCTTCGAAATCTAAGCCACGCGGATCAGTGAAGATTGAAAGCCGAAAGAATGGAGGGTGGGAGAACTTGAACCGGTCCAACAGTGATGTCTCTTAAGCCGAAGAATCTCCATCTAAAGTTGATGCGATTTAGATCCGAGAGAAAAAAGACGAAGCGCATAGAGAATACGCCACTGAAAAATAATATGTTAATTAAAAAAATACATCAAAAATAGGTGTGTTACTCTCTATTCTCGAGTAATAGCGATCAAAAAGCGACTACACCATTAAAACATCTCCTAAGATGTGGCATTTGAGATCGTTGCCTAAAGAATATGCTCGTTGTGTCCTATGTAAAGAACGGACCTGGTTAGGCCTTAAAATGAGGAAAAAAGTTTGTGATCGATCAGATTATAGATACTGGGAGAGATTCTTTGTCGCTCTCTATTGGATTATACTTTCCTAGAGTTGGATGATGGATCATGAAGATGTTAATATGTATTGGACATATGTGGATCGATCTTGTAAGAAGAGCTAAAAATGATTTTCACCTATAATAGGCTTATTAAGTCAATTCCTTGATATATACTCCTCAGGTTCGTACCGTTGTAATTAGATCCAGACAAAAAATATTTATATTTTAATTTGATTGTTATCTGTTTTGATTTGGACCAAAATATTCAGATATCAATAATTTTACAAAGTAAAGTAAATACTAATATACAATATTTATAAGAAGTAAATCATAAATAATAATATTTTTGGTACATATATCTGATCTGATCATTTCTATGCATGTTTATATATATATATATATATATATATCTATATATAAGTTATATACATAATTTATTTATTTAGTATTTATATTACTAAATTTGTTATATTAGTTATTATTATTTTTAAAGCAATCAACTTTTATTTTTGTAATAAAATATTATTATTCTTTATTATTTTAATATTTTCATTTATTTATTTTAAATTGTAAAATTTGTTTTATGAATTCAGTTAAAAATTAATAAAATTTTACGAATCAAGTTAAAATTAATAAAAATTTGGACTAGACATTAGATATCTGGATGATTATAAATAGAAAACAGATCGGATAATCAAATTTTAGACGAAATGTATTGGATCACAATGTGTCCACCTTAGTTGCAGTCCCGTAATGGAGGCTCATAAAACAAATACATATGTTCCACATAATTTTAAGAATTAGCGTGGGTTCTTTTTCTGCCTATAGGAATTTATAGTTACCGTTGGATGATTCGTCTCAGACTTACTAAAGCATTCCTAGTGCTCCCATTGAGTCAAAGCATAACATAACTCGAAAAGGGGTTTCGGGTTCAAGTAACAAAGTTGCTTATTGTTGCCGTACATTAGGACGTGTAACAATTTTACAATAGAGAGAAAATTTAAACCAATATTTTACTCTCTTTTTTGACAAAGTCCAATATTTTACTTACGAAGCTCAGATATGAGTTGTTCAAAGAAAAAAGCTCAGATATGCAATAGATGAAAAATAGCTGAACTAATAAAACATATTATACAATCTAAATAGCCTTAATAAGATGTTCATGAGCATGATCAGGGTGATGCTGAAACTAAATTAATTAATTAACACAAAGTGAGTAATGTTGAAGATATCATTGATTAGTCGTAGAGATCTAATTAGTGTTTGCATAAACATTAATTGGCCATAAACAAAACCGATATGTGCCCGAAGTTACTAGGGGTTCAAATTTTATTATGCGTTCCAAATTCTTTACTTTATAACGTTTGGTGTCGATTACTCTCTTCTGCTTGGTTGGGATGGGCACACACCCCACGTATATATGTTTTCATTTTAGTAGCAAGACATGCCTCTAGCCATTGTATTCTGACGGATTTACTTTTTGGGTTGCTACATCTTTTCATCCAAAGTCACCTACATGAATGAAGTTTTTTTTTTCTTTTTGAACATTTACATGAATGAAGTTTAGGGCGTTTGGTTGTAGACAACTAGATTTGGCACATGTTGATAGGCTATTGCTAACATGCATGCAGTTAGCTAGAGCTGTGAGAATTGATGGCCGGTTAATGACATAATCTGAATGACATGTTAGAGTCATTTATAGTCCAAGGGAGATGACAACTTCAACTTGGTTTGTGCTTTTCCAAATTGTGTCCATCGTCCCTGTTCAGATGGTAATAAAATATGAAAATAGGTATATATATATATATATATATATATATATATTATGTAAATATATTCATTTGTTTTATATTACTAACTATATAGTCAGAATCTATAATATAATGAGACAGTGTTCTCACTCCCTGAGAGACACGTATCATTATCTATGGGTCTCACCTCTATTTTTTTAAACCAAAACGAATGGGCTAAATGAGCGGACTAATTGATTTTTGTGGGCTTCGTGTAGATTAGAGCAGTCGTCGAGAACCTTCGTCTGTGGCCATTCCTCTTCCGGCATCTCATCTGTGTTGTTTGATTTTTATTACTGCCACACATTCTCAGACGACGAAACGTTTCTTCCTCCTATAAACTCTCATTAGCTATTAGTAAACAGAGGTGAACAGAAAGAAAAAAAAATCCTTGCGTCAGATATGGCGGCGAGCTAGATGACAAAAGAGAAGAGAGAGAGATGGAAGAGAAATGTTTTCTGTTATTTATAAAGTGTGAGCTACACACACTAAATACATGTTGATAGCTTTATCCGGAATAAACCGGCTGTAAGACTAAACCGAATGTACAATTAAACCATTTACAATTAATTATATTGAACCAAATAACCAATATTCCTCCTCAAGATGGAGCATATATATTGATGAACTCCATCTTACTCATAAGATGTCGAAAGGGAGTAGGGTATAGAGGTTTAGTCAACAGATCAGCAAGTTGATTTGCTGTATGAACATGGAGAGATAAACAAGATATTTCTCAAAATTACAAAAGCAAGGCGAAAAGCAAGGCACCAACCCAAATCGGATTAAACTGCCAAGTAGCTCGTCACGCTGTTTGCAAGCCAACACGTCAAAACACCAAAACTGCCAAGTGTCTCCCCCTCGACAAAAACCAACGTCGGTTTTGGTCTAGATAACTACTATTTCTGATCATTTTCCTAAAGTAAAACTTGAGAACAGAGATAAGAGTGTCTTGTATTTTCTCAGATATTTTCTCAGATATTCTCATGAACATATTACTTTTCTGAACCAGACATCTTTTGAACTTTCATGTTTCCATTACCAAACGATCACAATGTCAGCTTACCATGTTTCTCATGAGTTAAATCAACCACAAGGCAATCCTCAAAACATTATATTTTTTGTAAACTTGATACTTCTTCTAATATATGCGACTATTAGCTGAAATGATAAATATCATACCATGCATGTGTTTTACTTTCCATGAAATTTTTCAGCCCCGTCGCCTCTCTACCCTCCGGTAATGGAGGCTCCACCACCACCGTATCCACCAACCAGCACGAGGTTCCAGGACTACTACAGTGGCTACGGTCAGCCGCATCCACCGCCTCTGCGTCCATATAGAGATGAGTACTATGGAGAAGGAGAGTATGTGGGTTGCTTTCCTTTTCTCAGAACCTGGTAAAGTCCAACGTTATTATATGATATAGTGTGTCTCCTCTCCGTCGTTGGGTGGTCTAACCAAAGATTTTTGTCTTCAGTTTTTTTCCTTTTGAATATGTTGAAAGAGGTTTTGGTTTCTTATTTAAATAAATTGAACTATGAATAATTATGTCACTATGTCACCGTATGTGAATCAACTCAGATTGATAAAGCCATCAAAAACAATGATAGTAGATTTATTTTTCCTTTTTGTAAATAAATCACTAATATATCTTTGGATTTTTGGAATGATGCAGTTTGACAACGCTATGTTGTTGCTGGTTTGTGGAACGATGTTGCCTTCCAAGTCGATACTAGTTCTTTATATGAGTTACTTTTGATCCGCTTTATGTGTTTGTTGTAATGTGCAAATCAGAAATCTTGTTTATGAAACATTGACTTCTGATTATTTTTCTTATAGAAAGATTTTGAGTAGTTATCGCATCCATAGTTGCATCCATAGTTACGGTCCATGATTCATGACGCACCTGTTGAATAGCTTATCCACGTTATCGTTACCATTACCAGATTGGTTGACGTAAGCATTCCCTAACAAAACTCCATAGATCAAAATGGAAGATATGATTATTACAAGGAGCTTTATAGACAAAAGCCCACATAAAAATTCAGAAGATCGTGTGTTATGATTGTTGGTAGAGATCACTTTGGTTGTCGCTGTATGCTAGCGAAATAGATATTTTATGATAGGCTACAGAATTAATTGACAAATAAAAACATCAATCCGATGAGGGACATATATAACCATAAAAGATAGAGAAATGTGTGAAAAGGAATGAGGAAGTCACTCACCAACAAAAAAGTTGATTTCGCCGTTAAACTGCAGATGACAATTTTAAAGTTACACTTCTCACTGATCTCGCATAAATAAAAACTGATTGGCAAAATCTTGCAGTTTGCAATAAACAAATTAACATTGGGCTGTTTAGTAGTTTTTCATAACACCAGTGAAAGCCAAAGTTAAGAAGATGATGTAATCATGTTGGGGTCTTACCTTTTCTCTTTATTTACGACTTACGAGCACAATTTACTGTTGCATTGGAAGGTAAAACAGATTTCTCCAAGATTCACTTTGTCGGTCAGAATTTTCCACACGGGATGATCAAACACAATGCGTAAATAAAGTCAGTATGCTGACTAGGGCTAGGCAAAAAAACTTGGATCCGAAGAAATAAACCAAATCCGATCCGAAAAAGTAGTATCTAATCCGAACCGAAGTTCATTAAATATTCGAACGGATTCAAAATTTTGACATTTTAAAAATCGAAATCAATCCGAACAGAAGTATTTTGGATACCTGAAATAGATTTATATACCTAAATATATTAATTATTTTTAGATTTAATGTATATAAAAATCACCTATATATATAAAATACTTTTAATTTGTTTAAATTACTTGAAAGAAATATAGTCAAAAATTAAATGTCTAAAATAACTAAAGTATATTCTAAACACCAAAATACTTAAATATCAATTGATTTTCAATTCAAACCCGTTATAAATTCTATCCATAGAGATTATGATCCAAACCAAATCAATTTATATGTTAAATTTTAGTATTTTGACATATGTTATTCAAATTTATATGTAATTTATTAGTTTTTTTTAGATTTTGAGACATTTAACTTATATAATAAATTTTAAAAATTTAAAAATAATTTAAATGGGTTATCCAAACCCAAACTGAATCCGCAAAGATCCGAAGTCCGAACTAAACCCGAACTGAAATTCAGGAATATCCGAGTAAAGTTAAAATTTTTGACTCCGAAAATCTAAAACCCGAATAGATCCGAACCGAACCTAATGGATATCCGAACGTCCACCCCTAATACTGACGTATGATGGCCAATCACATGCTGAAGGTTTTGTTTGTATAAGGTACTTGGAGTTGGAAATGATTGTAACAACGTCTGGAAATGATTGTAACAACGTCCACCACAATTTTGGTTTTAGGTTCTTTGAGATATAGAAATTAGAAGATATGGAAACAGAGCCGGTCCTTATAATTATTGGGCCGGAAGCAACTTTTAAAAAATTGGCCTATTTGTATATAAAAACTTTTTTCAAAAAGAATTGTTATTAAGGTGAGTCGAACTGTCAACCTCCTCCACCTTAAATTTAAGAATTACCAGTAGAGCTACTGGCTAACGAATTACCAGTAGAACTACTGACTAACTTAGGTATATATGTTGCCGGAAAAATTGATAATTTAGCGGCGGCCGGAAGCATCCGCTTCCGTCCAGAGCCGCCTTTGTATGGAAACTGTCTAGGTATTTATAAAATTTAGTCGGATTAGATTTGGTTCTTTAGTAAAAATATTGACAAAAACATCTGAAAATGTTCATATTCAGTTTAGGTTTGGTTTGGTTTAGATAACTTTGATTGTTCCAAATAAAAATACTAGATAATTTGGATAAATTTATATAATTTGGAAAGAAATATTCAGAATTTTTTCAGATAACACGAGCATAAACTTTTGACTTATGAATTGTAAGATATATAATTATTTTAAATTAAATAGAATATATATTAATTGTATTTTCAATTTTGGGTATTCATGTATTTGGTTTAGTTTAGTATAGAGAAACATGAACCATTTAGATCGGTTTTAGGTTCCGGTTCTTTGGATTTCGGAGTGTCCAAGCCTAATTGTTACGATATAACCTGGAAACTAGCTCTCAATTTGGTGGGATGTGTCTGAAAAGGAAATCATTTCTTGTTTGGTGTGTTTTTGTTATCAGGCAATGGGGATTTGAGAAGCTACTATTCAGGGAATCAAGAACAAAAATACGACGTGACAGGAAATAAGGGCTATCCAGGCCAAGAACGCGTTTGCGACAGGAGTTCACATGTCCGTTGCTACCATTACCACAACACCATAACAGTGCACGGGGAGCTTTGCAGAGAGATGCTACCTGTTTCAGCCAAGGAGAAGGTGACATTGTACAAGAAGCTTCCAAGTGTACGACCACAACATGAAGAAGCTAGTGAACACTATTAAAGAGTTTGAGCATAGAAAACTTGGGACCAAAGATGTGAAACATTTTTCATGACGAGATAACTGAATCCCTCTGTATCAATTAAAGGTACAGACAGTAGTGTTTCCCTTTACTTGTATCATCTGTTTTGTTCTCTTTTACTATTTCACTAGACTTTGACCCGCGCTTTTGAAGCGCGGAATATTTTACGATGAAAAATTTCACTAATAATTTAACAAATATTTTGGTTATATTTAAAGAGTGTGTATTTAAAATATTTTTGCATTTAAATCAATATTTTTAAATTCAACCCAATTGTGATTATACCGGTTAATCCGGAGATCTGACAATTCAATTTATGTTTTTAAAATATTCATATTAAAAAATCACTAAAACCCGAGACTAACCGATTGAACTGATGGATGACCGATATGTAATCTAATTGGATTTAAATTGTAATAGTTTCATAATTTGTAATCTTATAATCGAAATTTTAAAGTTTACTATTTTGCAATTTATGAAATTATGACGTTTCTACAAAATTTTAAAGAGAAAATGATAGATATAAAATAACTAAGATTAATTATTGTATTATTTGGAAACATTGATAGTAGTATAAAAATATATTGTTTGGAAACATTGATAGTAGTATAAAGAAATAAGTATATTGTTTGGAAACATGGATAGTAGTATAAAGAAAGGAACATTAGTGACTTAATATATGTTTAACTATAAAGTATAAATGTGTATTTAATTTAAAAACTTACAAAATAAATGTTAGGTCCAACAGAATGTTTCTGTTTTAATAAGATAGATTAATAACTTCTGTAAAACATTTTTTAAATGCGTTGTGTTCTCTGTTTAAGTATTGAACTTAGTATAAACCCAAACCAAACAATTGCAAGACGAACATGTGATTCCATTATCAGTTTCACAGAAGAAAATTCAACCGGTTCCAAACTTCAAACTGAACAAAGTAAAGGCTACAAAGAGAGTATAATCATTCTACCGGTAAGCTAAACCGGTTCTTAACCAAGAACACTTCAACGAGTTATAATACCGACACTGGAGATGTACTAGCTCTTATATATACAGTCACTGTTTAACTGAGTTACTCCTGTGATTCAGTAAGGCGGTTTTCAAGAATCAACATCCGTAGGTGATTCGCCTACGACTCGTTCTTCCTCGTTTCTTGTTGCCTCTTCTTCCAACGGGATCAAATTGCAGTGGATCGTGTGTGACACTGGTTTCTCTAGCTGAAACAGCCTGCAATGCCCCCACAAGACAACAAGTTTACCATCGTAAGTGTACTATTTCAACTAAAATGTATGTCCCCTAGTTTCAGTTTGTTTTGTATATAATTTGCATTAGTATCTCCATTACGAGGATGTGGCAGTACGAAATTCTCTACTGAAAACGGGACTTAAAGTAAACGAGATTACTTACGGATGCTTGCACAAGGTCGGGCACTGAACAGTCAATGCGTACTTGCAAGTAGATAGCTCAGTGATCGATGTGACCATTGCCCTCGTTTCAGCGCAGACAAACCTCACCTGCATTGAGAATTTTTTCAAGAATCATGCATCCTCTAATTCCATCAGCAAAATGCTAAAAATCAATAGACACTAGGTTATACCTCAACTTCACGAGGAGTTCCTGTAAGATCACAGGTGGTCCCATTGGTGTATATATGAGAGTGATACCTGCAATGAAACACACACACACACACACAACCTCTGAGATATAGAGCGTTCGGTTATAAAAGTTATGTCAAAAGTAAAACCTCAGTTTAGATACCTCTCTTTCATTGTAGAAACATCAGACACATTTTGATTAAATGCAGCAGTTGCCTCTGCGTCATACTTACCCAAGGAAAACTCTTGGACAATCTGCAGTGGCAGCAGGACACAAAAGGGTATTCATAACACATCAAAGCCATAGCAGTTACGCAGCGAAACAGAGAGAAATCAAGAAAATCACCAAAAGGGAAGCAGATGAAAAGCACATATATACCTTGGTGCCATCCTCAATGTGTAGCTGCCTTACCGAACCTAGATGACAAAACTCATACGACCACCAACCCTCTTGCTGCACCCAATAAAAAAACCATGGGATCAGTCTTGTTCTGTCAAAGAAGCACAAAAAAAACGTGCACTCGAGGCCCCTTACCCTGACAAGGCATTTTTCATCCAGTGGCTGAAGCAACTCATCAGGAGTCTTAAGCTTCACCTGCTTATCCGTTTCCATCAACACAGTGCTAACGTTCTGCTGCTGAGTAGAGGTCCATCCGCTAGTAGCTTCCTCCTCCTTCGGTAAGAAACATAAGAATCGTCTCCCTTGCTTATCAAGCATCACCATAGACTCCAGATTATCACCCTATTATCATTCACACACACACACAGAGACCTCTCTCTGTTCAGTGGTTTTGAAATCACGAAACTGTGAAGATGGGAGATTGATTTTTTTTTTTTTTTTTACCGGGTGAAACGGTGAGTCTTCGGGAAGAAACTCGATCGTGTACTTTGGTTCGCGGTTGTTTCGGCTGAATGTTCCCACTGTTTTGGATCCAGAATCATGGAGTGATTAGATTGAATCGGGAGATTTAAGAGATGGTGAGCAATGTTTTACCTAGATGAGTTGGAAAGATCTGATCGGCTAAGATATTGGAGGTTGAGGAAAGGGAAGCTATAACTATAACCAGAGATAGTATGATCTGCGTGATCGTCATCTTTTGTCTGCGAATTGGGAAGCAGGGTCGCAATGGAGGAGACGATGTTAGATTGTTGACGATGAAGGTCGAGTATTTGCTTTTATGATGTTGGACCGTATCAGGCCCGGCCCATTTATAATTTGTCAATATGGGTTGCTTAAAATAAGCCCATGTTGATATTACGCTAGTTTCTGGTTCAGTCTGACCCGACCCGGGAAAATAAACGCACTACTCTCATCAAATGAAAGTGTTCTTTGTTGCGAGTCCAGTGAGCTTACGAATAAAAAAAAAACACAATTTGCTAACCAAAGACGAGAGTGTGTTGTTCTCTCGCATAACGTGGGTTTCAGCCACAGAGAACTTATAAGGATTGATTCATGTTGTGGTCTTTTCTACGACAACATTCGTTTAAGCCAAAGAACTTGCAACGCATAACTTCACTAGTCTTGATGCAAGTAGGGAGAGGATTAGCGAAAGTTACCAAACTGATCAAATCCAAGAACTCAAATCAGAACAAACCAAACTCGTCTCACCAACGAAAAGGACACTGAATCACACGAGGTCCAAATAAAACTAGATGAACAGTTCCAGCAAGGCGTTTGCAATGGAACAAATAACAAGAGTATTACAAGACATATTTTCCTAACATAATTCTCCAAGTCCTTGTGTTAGAATAAACCCCAAACAAAATAATTACAATGAGGATCGGAAAAGATACAAGTCTATGCATCTCTCACCAACTTTAAATAGTAAACAAATAATTCAAATATTCACGCTTTATATGTTTCCACACAAGGAAACCAAAACCAGCAAACTTCAAAGAAGAACAAAGATTAAAGGAGTAGAAACAGATTACATCATTTTTATTCGATTGCTTGCAAGTGTAACAGCTTATGGTATTTGTCTATACAATGATTCTTTAGCTATGAAAAAACTTTGACAAAACCCGTAGAAGCTAACTTACACCGAAGAAGATGTTCATACAAAAAAAAAGAGTTAATCCTGTTGTTTATCGGTTCTGTTCTTGTTTCCGTATATCAGACCAGTAACCTACAATATAGCAAACAATTGATAACTTATAAACAACATTCCTAAGGAACGCAAATGACTATTGATTGATTTTTTTTCGTTGTTGTAAAACTGACCTGAGGATCAGCGATTGGTTTCCTCTTCTCGACGTATTCATTCGCATCGGCCACCGCGAGAAGTGCCCTTGCCTAATCAAACATAAACGGAATTGAAATTAGAGATTCCGTTTTTTTTAGAGATAAACGAGTGTCGAGATCGGTACCTGCTGTTCCTTTTTGAGATCCTGAGCTGGTTTAACCCAAAGATAGTAAGCAATTGTTCCCGCGACGAGCCAAGAAGCGAGATTCTGACCTCCTCTAAGTCCACCCATGGAGTTCCCCACGAAAGACCTCACGTTCCCCATTGATCTTCTCCAATCGTTACCCATTTTGATACGACTCTGAATCTCTTCACTTTGATGATGGATTTTTTTTTTTTTAAGGAAATGTAAAAGTAAAGCAGCGATTTGGTTTGATTCTAATTTGCTTGGTGCCCACTGCGAATACTCAACCGGTCGCCGGGACCGGTTTGTGTGGCAATTCAACAATCTGTGTTTGTCTGTGATTGAACATCGTGCGTCTATACTCCGCGTAGCATTAGAAGTTCCGATCTAATATGTGGGCTACATAAAATTGTTAGGCCCATCTACTTTGAATAAGGTAGCTGTAAAATGCTGGAATCAGTACTAACCTTCATAACCTTCATGAGAAGAACTAGTTACGGGTTACACTTATACAATAGACCGGACCCAGGCCGCAATCGAATCCGGTTATAGCAATGATGGTGTTGGTTGACAAGAATCCAGAAAAGCTAAGGGGGGTGTATTCAACCGAGAGTTTCAGGTGATTTGTATTAAAATGACAAATCCACTGTTATTCAAACATGAATTTTAAAAACTCATTTAAAATCCACTGTTATTAAACTTGACATTTCGTAAAGTATTCTGAAATCCACTGTAATTGAAAAATATTTTAAGTTGTGGGATTTTAAAGTTTTGAGGTGATTTTAGGGTGTTTGGGTGGAGTTTCTTAGTGAAAAAAAAATAAAACTCAAATCCCATTGTTTTAGATGATATTCTAGAGTAGTTTAACAAAAATCACATAAATATCTGCAACTTATTAAAATCATCTGAAACTCCATTAAAAATCAAATCACATCAAATGCTAAATTGAATACATCCCCCTAAAAATCTTAATGATGATAATTTCTGAGTTGACTAAATGAACTGGGTTAAGTTAACTCAACATGCTAAACTGATTCAGTAAATTTATTCAAATTTACCAATTTATTATATTTAAAATTGTTATATGCAATATATTATATTAACCGACTATTTTGTTACAACTAAACATTTTATATTACTCATAAATTATTTGTTGTTGGTTTTAGGCTTCTTAGAAGTCAAACATCATATTTTTTTGAAAAGTAAATAAGATAGTTTGATACATATGTTTAAGAGACAGTAGATTATTAACAACACTCATATTTTGTTATTTATTTTAGATATATATATATATATATAATGTATAAACATCTAAAAATATGTTAGTTTTTAACAAGATATCTCATAAAATAATTCAAAATTACATTAAAAATATGTAAATTATTATATGTTATTAAATATGTAAATAGGCTAAATAATGAATTACATATGCTAGTAGTTAAGTTACATCAGCCTCTAAAATGTATTTAGCTAAATTATCTAATGTATCAAATAGATATGTAGCTGACTTTCAACTTTATGTCTATAACATAAAAATATTCTCAACAAGTATAAATATTAAAATGCAAATACAAATTTAACATTACCTATTATTTAATGCCTAACTAGGTAAGAGTTCGTCTTCACTGATCAGATTACTTGATGGACTTTAATTTTGATCATTATCTTATCCTATCAAAATCCTTGATGATCTATTGTAGACGGTTAATCATCATTTTCATTGGTAAAGTTCATTAAAAATCATTATTGGGTGAGTAAATAAACCAAACACAAAAATTTAAATTGAATCAATCACAAAAAAATAATATGAACCAACTTCAATATTAATATCATCTATAATATTTGGGGTTTTAAATGAGCCGATATTCAAAAAAATTTGAAAATTTGAAAATTAAAAAACAAAAAAATCTATATCAAATAAAAATAAAAATCTATATCAAATTTGAACTCAATCTTGAATAAATACCCAAAATACTTAATGCTGTCAACAAGTATAATCATTATCTCAAACTTCAGTATAATGCATCTTTTTGTATCTGGTTAAATATTAAGAGTTTTTGTGTGTTTAACAATTGCATTTGAAGTTTTGATTCTAAAATTTAAACAATGTTGCTTTATTTTTGAAATTTGAATGATATTTCAAAAGATTTTAGAATTTTTAGTTGTTAGTTTTAACATGTTTATGTTTATATCCTCTTAAATCCTCCTCTTTTGGATCATGTCACCAAATCTTTGTTTAGTGTATATTATTCAAACTATTCAAATTTATAATTAAAATATGATTTTCTGAATCACAAATAAGTATTTAAGTAGTCAAGATCTTAATTAGAATTAAATCCAAATTCAAACTGAGTTCAACTAGATTTCTAATATAGTACTATATCTGAACGGAATTCAAGAAACTAAAATCAAATTTGAATTGAATTTTAAAAATATTCTAGTGGGGACAATATATCCTATCAGAATTGAAATCTAAATGAATTTAAACCTTAACTCAATTGGTAATCCGTTTTCTAATTGTAATACATAAACATGATTATACTTATATTGCTATGTTTAACATCATTAATTCAATGTTTATCGCATTACTGAAAAACGATTAACATCATACCTAAATACAGATTTGTCAATTTATAGTTTAGACTTTTCAGTTCTCTAACAAAACTTATCATCTTAATCTTTAATTTGATATTACATGAAATGCATACAAATCTAATCAAATATGGATTCAATTTTAGTTATGAGATTCATCTTCTAATTGAAATACAAATCCAATCATAAAAAATATTATAGTTAACATATACTTAAAAAGAGTTGTTTTATGATAAAACATAGAAGGATCTAACTCAACCTTGAACATGGATCTTATAATTATAATACATAAACATGTTTATGTACATATATTGCTATGTTTAACATCATTAATTCAATGTTTATCGCATTACTGAAAAATGATTAACATCATAACTAAACACATATTTGTAAGACCTTTTGAGTTCTCTAACGTAACTTATCTTCTTAATATTTAATTTGATATTACATGAAATGCATTCAAATATAATCAAATATAGATTCAATTTTAGTTATGAGATTCATCTTCTAATTGAAAGACAAATCCAATCTGAAAAATACTATAGTCAATATATACTTTAAAAAGTTGTTCTTATGATAAAGCAAAGTAGGATCTAATTCAACCTTGAACATGGATCTTACAATATTGCTTTCAACCGAGATGAACTTGGTTCTTCCTAAAAAAAATTGTTGTTGACATTTTAAAAAAAAAACAAGAAAACTTGCTGTTAAATCATTAAGTTACCTCACCAAATTGAAACTTGTTTGAATGAACAGTAGTTTCTCTATTCTAGTCACATTTGTTTCTCTAATTTTTTTTAGAGAAGAAAATTTTAAAACTAAGAGTATCATATATTTTTTTATTAGATTTCTTTTATTAATGAAATACATAAAAATTTGTAAAGATATCAAAAATTAATTATTTTAACTATAAATAAATCATTAAAATTTATAATATACTTATTAATTAAAATATTTTGTATTCATCTATATTCATCTTTAATCTACACCGCGCGTGGAATTATCTCATTAACAAAATTTTGATCCATCTTAATTGATGAAGACACAATTATTTTTAAAGGTTGAAAATAAAAAAAAATATTAAAGAATTATAAAAAGAGTGAAGATAATTTCTCCATTAGATTTAAGTGACATATATACAAATATACGTACTAACAATGTATGTATTATAAGGGAAAATCAAGCTATTGTAATTGTGTATAGAACAAAGTTTGCCTAATGAACTAAATATGTTATTATCTTACTTTGTGTATATAGTGAAAATATTATTTTAAAATATCAAAACTAAGAGCATCATATATTGTTTGATTTTCTTAAATTTATTTTATTGAAAAATACATAAATATTTATAAAAGATATCAAAAAAATTGATCATTGTAACTTTAAATAAATAATTAAAATTTACAATATATTTATGTATTTAAATTATTTTGTATTTATCTATATAAATCTTTAATCTACACGACACGTGTAGCTATCTATTAAGAATATTATATTTTAAAAGATATTAGGCTAAAAATTGTAAAGTTAGAAAATAAAAAAAATATGTTTAGTCAACTTTTTATATTTTATTTCCCTAAAAAGGTTGGAATAAAGGAAAAATAAACAGGAAAGAAAGGAAATAGTTAGATATTGATATTGTTGACAAATAGTAGTCAAAGATATTATGATAAATCCAAAAATCCCTTTTTCATCCAAAAGGACATATATATATATATATATATATAAGTCATTATATATTTTCCTGGTCTTAACAAAATATAAAACCCCAATAATTGTAGGGAGCAGGCAGGAATCCTCTTTGCTTTATTCCCTGAATTTTCGCCAACTTACCGTAAGTCTTCTCTCCCTCCCTCCCTCCCTCTCTCTTTCTTTCAATTTTTAATGTAAATTTCGAGATGTTTTCTATTTTTTCTTCCAGTAATTGAAAATTCTGGATGAAAATAATTTAATCTTCTGTTAATATTTAAAAAAGTTTTATTGTTTTATTAAAGCTTAATTTTTTATCTTACTCTCTAATTCGGAAATTCTAAAGCGCGATCCGTTTTTTCTTTTTTTTTTTTCTTTTTTTGAGAGAGAGATCTGAAAAATCCTTCCGAATTGTTAAAATCTCATAGGATTTTTCTCTTCTGGGTTGAATTTTTGCTTAGGGTTTAGGTGTAAAGTTTCGAACTTTATCTTCACTCTCCACGTCAGTGCTTCAATGGAAGCTAAAGTTAGGGTTTTGTAGTGAATTCTGCTAACAAGAGTCTTTTTGTTCTGTTTTTCTTTGTTTGGGAAAGTGAAGAAAGATGTCGGAATCAGAGACCGGTTTAATGACAGCGAGCAGAGAATCATCAATGCCATTCACAATGGCTCTCCACCACCAACAGCACAACCAACCTCCTTCTCCTCCTCCTCCTCCGCAGCAGGAGCAGCAGCAACAGTCGTCGCCACCACCGCAGCAGCAGCAGTACCAACACAACTCAGCCGGAGGTGGGAATCCTGCTTTGAACATGAACTTGCCCGTGGAGATGACGACGGGGAGCGAGCCTGTGAAGAAGAGGAGAGGGAGACCGAGGAAGTACGGACCGGAACTGGGTTTGGTTCCCAGAGCTCCTTTCACCGCCACGCAAACTAGTGGTGGTGGTGGTGGTGGTGGTTCCGGCGAAGGAGGGTCGTCTACGCAGAAGAAGATGAGAGGACGACCTCGTGGCTCTATCAATAAGAAAAAGCTTCAGGCTTTAGGTAATTTATATACTCTTTTTTTTTTGTAATTGGAATCTTCTTCCTCACGTGATCTGGTGGTGGCTTGGATCTTCTCTGTCGGCTGCAATCAATTAGAATATTGTAAATTGGTGAATATGGTAAACAATGTTCCGTAGAGTATTAGAATCCTTCTCAAATTACTTATATGCCCCTCTTGACGTATCGTGTTCAACAATCTCTACTCGTTTGTGGCTTTTGGAGTTTCATTGTTCTTTAACATTATGAACTGCAACTTGAGCTCTTAGTGTTGTTTTTATTGTGTATGTGTGCTTTGCTTTTGCAATCTTGTCATCTTTTGTGTTTGAGGTTTATTAACTGAAACTTGTTTGTGTGTGTGTGTGTGTGTTCGTTTGTTGTTGCAGGCTCGACAGGAGTGGGATTTACGCCTCATGTACTTACCGTGATGACTGGAGAGGTGTGTTATCATCTTATTTCTTATTGAATTTCCTTATTTTACTGCATAGATGTGTCTTAAATTCACCAAGGTCTGCAAAATCATGTGTATTTCGAGAGTTCGGGTTGTTGTGTTAAAGGTCAAACATTATTGGTAGCAAGAAAGTAGTGAACTTGATCAGAGTTTTCGTTACCTGACAAAGATTATGTCTTGTGTGTGGCTGTTTGTAGTGCTCTGGTATTTTAGGTCCATTTGATTTGGTCTGGGGTAAGAGCTGACATTTTGTTTTCTGAATTTTGTTTTATGAATTTTGGACAGGATATCGCATCAAAGATAATGGCGTTTTCTCAGAACGGACCACGCACTGTGTGTGTCTTGTCTGCAAATGGATCTATCTCCAATGTGACTCTTCGCCGGTTCGCCGCATCTGGTGGAACCGTTACATATGAGGTATCAAAGATTTGGCTTTTTTGCATATTTCTTCAGTTTCTTTGTCTCTGATGATTTTGCTGCTTGCTGACTTGTTTTACATTTGAAAACCAGGGGAGATTTGAGATTCTGTCTTTGTCGGGCTCGTTCCTTCTCGTAGAGAACAACGGTCACAGAAGCAGGACAGGAGGTCTGAGTGTGACCTTATCAGCTCCTGATGGTCATGTCTTAGGTGGTTGTGTAGCTGGTCTTCTTATAGCAGCATCACCTGTTCAGGTACTTTCTCTCTTTTTTTCTCCTCCAATACAACATTACATCGATGCTCTCATAAGAACAATGTAAATGACACATTTGGATAAAATCTCAAAATCACAGATTGTTGTTGGGAGTTTCATACCAGAGGGGCAAAAAGAACAGAGACAGATGGAACTAGCGTCGTCACCGACATTACTACCGCGTGTGGCACCAAGTCAAGTACTGATGAATCCGAGTAGCCCGCAGTCTCGTGGCACAATGAGCGAGTCATCTATCGGAGGACATGGAAGCCCTCTTCACCAGAGTACGACAGGAGGACCTTACAACAACACCAACAACCTCTCCATGCCTTGGAATTAGCCATGTGATATTATTTGTAGTTTTAAAAACTCCAACAAGCCTTCTATTATTAGAATGATGATATGATTCTTATCTTTAGTTTAGGCTTATTTTAAAAAGAGTTTAAATAACTTAACATGCTTTGTGTTTCGTTATATTTTCAGAACCTTGAGTTGTTCAATATCCTGATTAATGTAGATCTTTCTTTTTATTATGAAGTTCATCAATCTTGAAAACATTACAACACCAAAAAACAATACTGTTTTTTTTTTGTTTAAGCCTGGTGGTGGTCTTTGGCTCTCTTCAACAAAAACCGCATTGAGAAAAACCCAAGAGCACTAGTTTGCCAGAACCACCCCATTGCATTCTCCGGGTCGACTCGTTTAGCCAGAGACCAAGCATAGATTCCTTCTCCAACGTGTAGTACCACTGATACGATGAAGACAGCCCTTACCATCGTCATTGTCCTGAAGAAGAAGAGGCTTAGAGCTCTTAAGAAAGGCACAGGTCCTACTTCCGGTAACCACCCCGCAGCGAAAAGAGCTGACATTCCTACCGCAACAGCTATCCAAGTGAATATGGTTGGACCGTCTAATGATCTCTGTTTCCTCTCCTGCCAATACGAGATTGTTGCAGCCATGCCTTCCTTGGAGCTTTTGAATGGTACATATCCAAGCTCTTCCTTGGCCTTGAGATATGAGAAGTAATGGGTAACACCGACCTAAAACAAGATCCAACAGAATCATCAAACAACTTTGTTTCTGAACTCAGCTGAGTTGAGAGATTTGAGGAACTGTTACCTTATAGACTTCAGCAGGAAGAATAAGAGGCTGAGGTAGCCAGCTCTTAGATAGCCATGGATACAAAACAGTGTACACTCCTTGAAAGATCTTACCCAAGGTCACCGCAACAGGTACAGAGATAGTAAACTTGGGAATGTCATAGTCCAAACTTCGTAGGAAAGGACGTAGAAACTCAAATGTATTAACCGGAGAACCTATCAAAAAAAAAAAAAAAACTCAGCTTTGAATTAGCAAAAGCAAGTCTTTAAGGCTAACATTGTTTACCATCAGAGACGAAATAAGGTTGACCAGCAGCAACAGGCTCTCCTTCTCTACCAGGAATATCATCCAAGAGTCCCATACTTGCCAATATGATAGCTAAGACAAGGTTCTCAACATAAATCCAGTCCGTCTTAACACTCGGTTCACCTGTCCTGAACAGAAGCAAACCCATCTTCGCTAGATTAACTATCCTAGGAAGATGTCTGTCTTCACCAGGTCCATAAATAGCTGCTGGTCGGACCGCACATGTATACAACTTCTTCCCTCCATTTCTACATAAAAACACACACACAAGAGCCAGTGAGAAGATTTTTTTTTTTTTTTTAACTTTGGTTCATATTAGAGTCTTTGACTTACTTAAACGGTCGGCCGTTACTCTTGAGGACAAGTTGTTCCGCAATGGATTTACTCCGACCATAGGCGTCGACGTGATCATCAAGCGGGTAATAAGGCAAGCTCTCGTTACCGTTCCTAATCTCCTTACCACCGAACACGACGTTGTAAGTGCTGACGTAGACTAGTCTCGTGATCTCGTGTTTGAAGACGGCTTCCAAGACGTTACAAGTCCCGTTTATGTTGACCTCGTCGCAACGACCGAACTGCAGCATCTCTTTGCCGGACATGCCGTAGGAAGCGAGATGCAGAACGCAGTCTGCTCCGTCTAGCGCCTTGTCTACATCTTGTTTCCGAGTTACGTCACCTGTTGTTCAAGATTCCCAAGATCGCTCCCGATTTTAAATCTAGTGTGATGATCTATATGATGATGATCACTGATTTACAGATCGAACTGGATTCAATTGAAGAGTGAGTGAGAGAGAGAGAGTGTGGAACCTTGGATGCAGCGAACGCCGCTGTTTCTGAGGTCATCGGACCAAGGAGATGAATCGCGGAGGTCGAAGGAGCGGACCTGGCGAGCACCGCGGCGAGCTAGCTCCAAGCAGAGGGCGGCACCGACGAAGCCGAGGCCTCCAGTGACGACGAAGGTGTTGCCTTCGACACCTTCGTTCTCGCTCAAATGCATTTAAAAAAAAAAGATTTCTCGACACGAGTTTGACAGGCGATGAGAAACTGCAGATTTGAGCGTCTCTCCGACAACTCACTGGCTTTAACTCACTGTCTTGACTTTTCAACTTTTTTTTAACTCAAAAACGTTGTAATTGGGGACATGCCCCTCCATTTTTAAAAACTACTAGATTCTCACCCGTCCTTCAAAGGACGGGTATATTTTTTGTTTTAATTTTGTAAAGAATTTTAGTAGGACTGGGCGTTCGGGTATCCATTCGGGTTTCGGTTCAGTCCATTCGGGTTTCGGGTTTTTGGGGTCAAAGATTTCAGCCCCATTCGGATATTTCTAAATTTCGGTTTGGATTCGGTTCGGATCTTTACGGGTTCGGTTCGGGTTCGGATAACTCATTTAAAATGTTTTTAAATTTTCAAAATTCATTATATACTTTAAATTTTCAAAATCTATAAGAAAGATAATATATTACATATATATTTTCATAACATATATGTCAAAATACCTTAATTTAACATATAAATTGTTTTTTTTAATATTTAGATAAAGAATCAATAGATATTTAACTATTTTGGTGTTTTCAGTATATTTTAGCTATTTTAAACATTTACTTTTGACTATTTGCATATATTTTCCGAGTTTTGGAAAACTTAAAGGTATCTTATATATTTTTAACCTTTTTAATATACATTATATATAAAAATAATGTATATATTTAAGTATATAAATTTATTTTGGATACATTCGGGTACCCAAAATATTTTGGTTCGGATCGGGTTCGGTTTCGGTTCTTTAAATACCGAAATTTTGAACCCGTTCGGATATTTAATCAATTTCGATTCGGGTTCGGTGCTACTTTTTCGGATCGGGTTCGGTTTGGTTTTTCGGGTTCGGCTTTTTTGCCCAGCCCTAAATTTTAGTTTTATATTTGTGTTTTCCGTAATCATATTTGTGTTTGTCTTTGTAATCATATATGTGTATTGAATTTGTGATGTTGTATAACTATAAATTTGTACCCAGTGTTTTAGATCCGATCTAGACCCGCAGTTGAACCGATAAACTTATTGATCCGGTATATAATCTGGTTTGAATTTTAAGAAAAAATTATTATTTAAACATCTATGAAAACTCACGAGACCCCGCTAAAACCCATAATCCGGCTATCAATTGAACCGCTGGTTGACTAATATGTAATTTTAGGATATTGAGCTAATTTGCTCTTTTATTTTTAGTTATATTATTAGAATCTGTTTGTATTCTAATTAGGAAGTTAGATTTTGGTCCGCCTTTTAAATGGACAGGTATATTTTTTATTTTACATATTTTTTAGAAATTTGATTTTTATATTTTAGTTTTTCTTTATAATCATATTTGGATCAATTTTTTTAAAAAAGTTATTAGTAAGAGGTTTTGATAATTGTATTGAATTTGTGATGTTGCAAACCTAATTATTTGTGTTATAGCCATTTTACATATTAATTTTATAATTTTTACATTTTTTTAGAAATTTAATTTTTATATTTTAGTTTTTATTCATATTTGGGTAAACTGTTTAATTTTAAAATTTAATTTTCATATTTATATTTTTTGTAATTTTAAAATGTAAAATATTATCCGGATCCGGATCCGGGCTCCATGGATATCTGTTTTTTGGACCAGATTGGATCGCAGATCCAGATTTTAATTCTCAGGTCTAATTTGTGACACTTTAAATTTTGGTGATGTTTTTACTATATCATTTAAATGTGATGAAGAAAATAATCAAATAATTTCTATTGCACGAAACTGAAATAAAAATCTAATTGTAGTTGATACAATACGACTGAAAAGCCAATAAGATATTCTATTTTAGTGGTCTTGGATATGAAAGTTATGTTATAAAAAGACTTATAAATTTTATGTGTATCGGAAATTTTATAGAAAGAAATTTTATACCCGCAGGAGAAAGATAACACTGATGTATGATAAATAAACGAGAGAGAGTTTCTTATAGAAGAGAGGAAGAGAGGTGTGTTTACAATCGAACGAATTCGTTCGTTTATATAGAGAGTAAAAAGAAAAAGTTACTGTGCGTGCATAGTGACGTGGGCTCCACATAATAAATCTCATTTGTCGAAGTTACGGTGCGTATATCTTTGACGTTGCTTCTTCTTCTGTTTTTCATGTTTATAACACTCCCCCTTGGAGACCAGTGTCACTATCATCTTTTGCTCAACGTCTTTGTTGCCTCGTTAAAAACCTTTCTAGGAAAACCCAATGGGAAAAACCATAGTAAGGTAAAAAGAGTACAACCACGTAAGCTCCCCCTCGAATGAGCAGTCATAGATCCTTCTGATGACGCATTCCAATATTATGAACATGTTTTCTGAACACCGAGGTAGGAAGTGATTTAGTGAAGAGGTCAGCTGCATTGTCGCATGATCGAACGTATCTTACTTCAATCTCTTTCTTCTTCTCGAGCTCTTGGGTGTATGAGAAGAACTTCGGGTGTATATGTTTCGTTCTATCGCTTTTGATATATCCTTCCTTCGTTTGAGCAACACATGCCGCATTATCTTCGTATAGAATAGTTGGCTCCGTATTTTCGTCAATTCCGCTGCTTGAACAGATATGTCGGCTTATTGATCTTAGCCATACACATTCTCTACTTGCTTCATGGAGTGCGATGATCTCAGCGTGATTTGAAGAAGTGGCTACAAGTGTTTGTTTCTGAGAACGCCAAGATATAGCAGTGCCTCCGATCGTGAAAACGTATCCTGTTTGTGATCGGGCTTTGTGTGGATCTGAAAGATATCCTGCATCTGCAAAACCAACCATTGGACCTTTTGAATCTTTAGAGTAAAATAAACCCAAATCAATGGTCCCTTGAAGGTAACGAAAGATATGCTTAATTCCATTCCAATGTCTCCTTGTGGGAGATGAGCTGAATCTTGCCAAAAGATTAACAGCAAATGATATATCAGGCCGTGTACAATTTGCAAGGTACATCAGTGCTCCAATTGCACTTAGATATGGTACTTCCGGACCAAGTATCTCTTCATTTTCCTCAGATGGTCGAAATGGATCACTTTCAATATTAAGTGATCTAACGACCATTGGAGTGCTAAGAGGAGTTGATTTATCCATGTTAAAGCGTTTCAACACTCTTCTAGTGTATGTGGATTGATGCACAAATATACCATTTTGATAATGCTCTATTTGTAGGCCAAGACAATATTGTGTCTGTCCGAGATCTTTCATCTCAAATTCTCCTTTGAGATAGTCTGATGCCTTTTGTATTTCCTTCTGAGTTCCAATAATATTTAGATCATCAACATATACCGCGATTATCACAAATCCGGATTTTGTTTTCTTGATGAAAACACATGGACATATGGGATCATTTACATATCCTTCTCTTGTTAAATGCTCACTGAGACGATTATACCACATACGTCCAGATTGTTTTAACCCATATAATGATCTTTGCAATTTTATTGCACATAACTCTTTCGGTTTGGAACTTAATGCTTCTGGCATTTTAAATCCATCAGGAACTTTCATGTAGATATCAGTATCTATTGACCCGTATAGATAGGCTGTAACAACATCCATAAGACGCATCTCAAGATTCTTATCAGCTGCTAGACTCATCAGGAATCTAAAAGTGATTGCATCCATAACAGGAGAATATGTTTCCTCATAATCAATTCCCGGTCTTTGAGAAAAACCTTGGGCAACAAGACGAGCTTTGTATCTTGTGATCTCATTTTTCTCATTTCGCTTTCGAACGAAAACCCATTTGTACCCAACAGGTCTCACATCTACAGGTGTGAGTACAATAGATCCAAATACTTCTCGTTTATTAAGCGAATCAAGTTCGGTTTGTATTGCATCTTTCCACTGTTTCCAATCATGTCTCTTTTGACATTCATAAACAGATTTCGGTTCTGGATCTTCAATTTTCTCATTTATTTCACTTGACACAATATATGAGAAAGCATCATCAACATCATCCTTTTCATTTCTGTTCCATATCTTCTTATTATGGATGTAGTTGATAGAAATCTCATGATTCCTTTCTGATTCAGGATGCTCTACTTTTTCAGTATTCTCATCGTTTGTTTCTTCCAAAATACTTTCTGCTATTTTGGGTGTATCAGTCATCTCGATATCCTTTTGTTTTCTAGGATTTTTATTCTTAGAACCAGCAGGTCTACCTCGCTTCAAGCGTGTTTTAGACTCACGTGTATCATTTTCTTTTCCTTGATCATTTGGTACTTTGATACAAGCAGGAGCATTTGCAGCTGGTATATGAGATTTAGTTACCGTCTTGGTATCCGCAAAAGCATCAGGTAGCTGATTTGCTATACTCTGTAAATGCATGATTCGTCGAACTTCTAGTTCTGACTCCTTAGTAGGAGGATCAAGATATAACAACGAAGGTACACTCCATTTGATATCATTTTCTACATTTTTGTTTTCTCCCCCTAGAACTGGGAATACTTTCTCATCAAAATGACAATCGGCAAAACGTGCCGTAAAGACATCACCAGTCTGTGGTTCTAGGTATCGTATAATTGATGGAGAATCACAACCAACATATATTCCCAACCTTCTTTGTGGTCCCATCTTTGTACGTTGTGGTGGTGCTACAGGCACATATACCGCACAACCAAAAACTCTAAAATGGGAAATGTTTGGTTCTCGACCAAATGCTAACTGTAATGGAGAATACTTATGGTATGCACTTGGTCTGATCCGAATAAGTGCTTCTGCATGTAAAATAGCATGTCCCCATACAGAGGTTGGAAGTTTTGATCTCATGATCAATGGTCTTGCAATCAATTGCAGGCGTTTAATCAAAGACTCGGCCAAACCATTTTGAGTATGAACATGAGCCACAGAATGTTCAACTTCAATCCCCGTTACCATACAGTAATCATTGAATGCTTGGGATGTGAATTCACCAGCGTTGTCTAATCTAACTCTTTTAATAGTGTAATCGGGAAACTGTGCTCGCAGTTTGATTATCTGAGTTAGAAATCTCGCAAATGCCACATTTCGAGATGATAATAGACAGACATGTGACCATCTACTGGATGCGTCAATTAATACCATAAAATAGTGGAATGGTCCACAAGGTGGATGTATGGGTCCACATATATCTCCTTGAATTCTTTCAAGAAACTTTGGTGATTCTGTATTAATTTTGGTTGGCGACGGTCTTACGATCAACTTACCAAGAGAACATGCAACACATGTCATTTTATTCCCTTGAGAAATCTCCTGTATTTTCAGTGAGTGACCATGTGAGCTCTCTATGATTCTACGCATCATTGAGGTGCCTGGGTGGCCGAGCCGATCATGCCATAATGTGAAATCTTCTGGATTTTCTTTTATTACAAGATTGGATTCGATTGCATCTATGTAGGTATGATGCAATCCCGAAGGGAGTTCGGGAAACTTTTCCAATATATGTCTTTTGCCATATTTCTCAGAAGTTACATACATGTATTTCTTTCCATCCTCAGTTGCAGACTGAGTATCATATCCGTGACGATAGATATCTTTGAAACTCAACAAATTCCTTTTAGAACTCGGAGAGTATAAGGCATTTTTTATGGATAATCTTGTTCCATTCGGCAATGTAAATTTAGCTTTACCAGCACCTTCAATCACGTCTGCAGGACCTGATATTGTATTGACAATAATTTTTGTCGTTTTTAAATCAGAGAAATATCTCTTTTGTTTCAGAATAGTGTGTGTTGTTCCACTATCTGGTATACATATTTCTCGTATTCGTTTCTTGGATTTTGTTCCACTGGCATTCTGATCCATTTCTGTAATAGTCATAAACATCAATAAAAGAGAAACATGAAATTCATTCATATAATAATCATATTAGAAAACATACAATAATTATACATTAAAGTAATATTAAAAACATCACTATTCGTTTAAGACAGGAAATGTAATAATTATACATGACAATACTGAAGGTTATTTAGTAATCTTATTATAAGCACTTCAGTTCTCTTCAGGAGGAATCTAGTCTAGCTCATTTGCGAAATCAGAGGCATCGAGGTACGATGTCCCCTCAAAATTTTCGGTGAGATTCACTTCCTTAGCTTTGCCTTTCGTGGACTCTTGATATAACTTACAGAGATGTGGAGGAGTACGACAGGTACGAGACCAATGTCCCTTACATCCACATCTGTAACATACACTCTCACGCTTCTGCGTGGTATCTTCTTGAGTTTCTTTGCCCTTAGAACTTTGTTCGGATCTAACCCATTTGTTAGATCCCTTCCATTTCGGATTGTAAGTTTTTCCACGTTTGCTGTTGAAATGGCGACCACGACCACGACCACGACCCCGACTGGTTTGGGTTCTTCTCTCTGAGTTTTCTATTGACGTAGCATTCACTTCAGGGAATGCTTTGGCTCCCGTAGGTCGGGAATTGTGATTTTTGATCAGAAGCTCATTGTTCTTTTCAGCCAACATGAGTGCAACCATCAATTCAGAAAATCTCGTGTACCCGCATTTTCTGTAAATTTCGGGTAGGAAGTGAAGCTGTTTGTGGAAAGTGTTGTAAGTCTTATTCATCATTTCTGCTTCGGAGACAGGGTTACCGCAATACTTCAGGAGTGAAACTATCCTCAGGACAGCGGAATTGTATTCCTCAACCTTTTGAAAATCCTGAAACCTCAGATTTTTCCACTCTTCTAGAGCGTGAGGGAGGTTGACTTCCTTTTGGTTATCGAACCTTTCTTTTAAAGCTTGCCACAGTTCAGCTGGGTCTTCTATGCTCGCATAGTCATGCGTAACATTTTCATCGAGGTGTTTTTTCAGGAAAATTATCGCTTCAGCCTTATGCTCAGGCGGCGATTTGTTACCGATTACAATCGTCTCGGTTAACTTTTTCATAATCAGATAGGGTTTCACGTTTGTGACCCATCCGACATAGTTTTCGCCAGTTATTTTGAGAGCCGGAAACTGAAGATGCTCGATTCTTGCCATTTGCATTTCTAAAAACAAGTATAATAAATTTTATTAGAATTTCATAATATTTAGAATGAACCATTTATATTAATCATGCAAGCAATTACAAAGAGAAACAATGTATAGAAAAGTAAACCGATATTCATCGTAAATTCTCCCGGAGCAAATTCTCCAACGAATAGACCGTAAATAGAAACACAAATTAGAATTGCAACTAAAATCAAAAACGCGCGGATCATCTTTCTTGAGAGAGAAAATTGAGAGAAAATTATTTGAAAATATTTGGGAGAAGATGAATAATTTTTGATGAAGAAAATGAATGAGTTATGAGTGTATTTATAGATGTAAAATTACTGTTCATAGCCGTTTGAAAAGGGTAAAATTTTGAAATTTTTTCTTTGTGACCGTTGGCGTTAAATCGTTGAATCGAAAATTAGTCTGAAAATATCGTAATAATCAGTCAATCAATTTCAGTAAATTTCACAATATTTTTATATAGGTGAGCAAACATTTATATAATAATCACGATATAATAAACAGAGAAATTTCAATCGCATTATGGTGATAAATAAATTTCCATTATAGTATTAAATAAATTTTGCGGCGGCACAGCCAATCCAAATAATTATGGTGTAATTAACAATCAAGGTTTATTAACGAGGCGACATACCGCCCGCATTAATACAGATAAATAATAATGAATTAAAACAACCACTATAAAATAATGAATAATAATATAGGCGGTATACCGACCATTATAGCAGGGTAAATATGATACATATAAACTTTACCGAATTGCAGAGTGATCGTGCTGATAACGTGTTATAAAAAGACTTATAAATTTTATGTGTATCGGAAATTTTATAGAAAGAAATTTTATACCCGCAGGAGAAAGATAACACTGATGTATGATAAATAAACGAGAGAGAGTTTCTTATAGAAGAGAGGAAGAGAGGTGTGTTTACAATCGAACGAATTCGTTCGTTTATATAGAGAGTAAAAAGAAAAAGTTACTGTGCGTGCATAGTGACGTGGGCTCCACATAATAAATCTCATTTGTCGAAGTTACGGTGCGTATATCTTTGACGTTGCTTCTTCTTCTGTTTTTCATGTTTATAACAGTTAGTTATTTGTTTCCGTGTTCGAACAATGGAGGGTCTTTTTACTTTTTAATTATTTTCTATTTAATTAGTGGTACAATCGTAAATTAAAACCATCTTCCTCCTAAACACAACTTTCATTCAAGTTTCTGCAGCTTTCTTCATGGTTGTCATCCGAGTTTCTTCTTTTCGGCAATGACTATAACTTAGCATTTTTCTTAATTGTTTTTATCATTCAAATATACAGATCTGATAGCCAGTATTCGATTGTAATCATTCAAAAATAAAAATAAAATTTATTTTTTTATGAACGATTTGTTATGGGACGATCATGTTTATTTAGTCGTAGTTCTTTATGTCAACCGAATCAATGAGGTACACTTCAAATCATAATCAGACTCTCTTGAACCTCATCGAAACCTAACAAAATCACAATAAACTGGGTGTATGTTCTCTTACTTCGGAAAGATAGAGGTTGTTGATTGTTGATTACAAAATTCATTAATGGTTTGAGGAGTCTTTCTGAGTTTTTAATCAACCAATCGTCATAAATGGTTTCTGTTAATGGAGCTTTGTTGTGAAAAAAAGAAGTAACTGTTTTTTGTTAGATAGAAAATTTGAACGTGTTTAGTGTTTTTAATAATATAAGAGAAAATTGGGAAATAGATCCACTTTTTTCTCCCTATTTGTCACATTAGGATTTTAGTTAGATTGTTTAGGAAAATAGGATTTTGAAACCTTGTAAATACCCTAATACCCTTTAATTATTGATTAAGTAGATTTATAATATATTTTTTAGATTTTCGTAATTAATTTTAAATGCATTTAGATTTACTAATAAATTAAAAAAGTAAAACTAAAAAGTAAAAAAAAAAAAATCCAAAGGGACATCGATTTACTCCCTTACCCTAGATCCCTTTCTATTTTTTTTTTCACCCTTCTTCTCCGCCGAGCTCCATCTATGGCGATTGAAGAGTAGTTTCATCTCTTCTCCTGCTCAATCCTTCTCCTCTCCAACGCTCTCTTCATCTCTCCTACAAAAAGTCCTACCCTCTTGTTCCTCATCTTCCTCTTCGACCACACCGAAGGAACACAATCAATACTTCTTGTTTGAGTTGTTCATCGGGTAAAGTCAAAATCGGTGGGTTCTTCCATCAATTTCGTCAATATTAGGAGGTTTCTTCACAGTTGTTTTCGATTACTTCAATTTTATTTCTTGACCTAGATTTTGTGATTGTCGATTTTGACCTAGATTTTGTGATTCTCGATTTGGATATTTTCTTAAAGTAAATTAATTTACTTGTTGGTTTATAATCTTATACACCACGCTTTTCTCTTTACATATTAATGTTTTCGATTGTATTTACCTTTCGGCTTAGTTGGTTCTTGATATGTTGGCTTAGTTGTTGTCTGATCTTGAGGTTTATAAGTTTGTAATGTAGAGTAGTTGAGTAGTTGTTCTTTGATATGTAGGGCTTTTGTTGTCCGATTTGTATGTAGAGTAGTTGTTCTTGTAGTGTTTATATTCTTACTTTGTTGTTGTCCGATTGGAAAAATGCTTCTAGAATAGGATTTTGTTTGTTTCTGCTCTCATTACCCACATTATTTTCGATTGTTAGTTTGTTGTTCTTGATTGGAAAAATGGTTATTGTTTGTTTCTTTATTGATTGATTTGATTTTAAAAATTTTGATATTAGATGATATTGATAACATTGAACTAATGATGATCTCATGCCTTGTAGATATGTCGGAGGAGTTACCAAAGAGGCTTTTTAAGGAGGGCGAAGAGCCTCAGGTGTCTCAGATCAATAACAACTGCAGGATCGACTACATAATTAAGAAGTTCACAGCGTGGATGCCAAAGGAGCTGGATGTTGTGAAGAAAGATCCGGTGTTTGCTCAGATTTTTAAGCTTCATGAAAACGGTCTCGGGTACTCGGCGAGAGTGGTACACAGCTTCTTGTGCAGGGAGCTGGTGACTTACAGCTTCACGAGCTTTGGTTTGTCTTTGCGAGGAGACCACTTCGATTCTCACTTCAAGAGTACCACGCAGTAACCGGGTTTGAGTGCAACAACGAGTATCTCCCTTTCGGAGTTTGAAGAGTGGAAATTTGATGGTGGTTTCTGGAGCAGGGTTTTGAGGAGGAAAGACGAGACAGTTACACTCTTCGATCTGTGGAATAAGGACAAGGACTCTGTCAAGAAGTGGAAGAATGCAGATCGCATACGGCTGATCTACCTTGCCTTCATTCTTTGTGTCGTTTTAGCGAGAGATGAGAAGCAGAATATCCCTCTCAAATACATCAAGGTGGTCATGGATCTTGAGAAGGTTCGAAAGTATCCTTGGGGAGTTGCTTCTTATGATCTTTCTCTGCGAGTCAATAGCCAAGAACCGCTACAAACTGAAGGAGAAGACAAGTAGTTATGTTTTAGATGGATTCTCCTACGCCTTGCAGATTTGGGCAATGGAAGCTGTACCAAAGATTGGAAAGCTTTGTGGTAAGAAACTGGACAAAGCTTTTGCGGATGGTCCTAGATGCATCAACTGGATGGGAGCTGGAAAGGTGTCATATCAAGAGATCAATCGGTTGGAGGAGATTTTTACAGCTGAGGTAAGTATCACTTGTTTTTATGACTCCATCAGGTTTGAAATAAATTTGTAGGATCTAACTTTCATTATTTTTTTGTGTAGGATGACATGTATCCATTCATCTCATGGACAGGGAATATGGATATTATCCAGAGTGTTGATTTCCGCAGAGATGATGTGGAGGATGAAAGAATCAAGGGTCTGATGGAGCTGATTTCCGCAAAGAATGACTTCACTCAGCATGTTTGGGATTTCGAAGAAGCTGTAGAGGAATCTCTAGATCAGCCTGATGAAGCAAATGTGAATGGTGAAGAGGGAGTGAATGATGAAGCAGCTGAGACAGATGAGAGTGATGAAACTTTTCAGACTCCAAGAGGATCAACGAGCCTAGGCGATACATCAAAGCAGGGTAAAAAAAGGCTTCCAGATCGTGGTATGGAAAAAGGAAGCATAAGGTTCTCAATGGTGGATCGAAGCAACCATCTTTTAATGAAGACATGAAGACTTTTATGGCGCAGTTGTTTGAGCAGAGTATCTCTGCAATGGAGCAAAGGATGGAGAAGAAGATGGATGAGAAATTAGAGCAATTGGAACATCGGCTAAAAGCTCCAACTAAGGAACCCCGCGTTGAAGTTGAGGATGGAGAGACGCCTTCTCCGAGCAAGACAACGACGACCCAGCAGCCATCGTTGAGGAGGTCCACACGCGGGGTAAAGAAAAACTAGTCTTCATCACTCCTTTAATGTTATTTTCTCTTGTTTGTTTGTGACTGCACTTGTTAGTCATCGCTAAGGTCTCGGTTTGGTTTAGTGTCTTGTTTGTTTTATGGTTTTGTTATGTGTAATATTGGAACGATGTATTTCATCAGTCCTTTATGTATTTTGTTATGTGTAATATTGGAATTATGTAATGGTTGTCTTATGGTTTTGTAATGCAATGGTTGTGAAACTTTTTTAAAAATATGATCCTTGGTTATGAGCTTGGTATGTATTATAATTGTGTAAATTTTGGTTTAAATTTTTTTATTTTCACAGAGTCCAGTGGATCTTAATTTCACTCAAGAAGAGGCTAGCTTTCGTGGAATCAGTACGCAAGGCGTCGAAGGGCTTTCTCAGGCGTCTCATGTGACCGACTTTGATCCATCTCAGACAGCCAAGGCAGATGACTGGTGGACTCCAATGACTTCAGTTCGAGGTTCGAGCAAGGCTAAAGCTCGTAAAGACAATACAGTTCAACCCTCACAGTGGAAGAAATGGTCTAGACTTGAGCTTACCGATGAAGATTTGCCCCAAGATGGTTCTCCGCAGTCGTCGCTGTATTATTTCTCTGAAGAATCATGGCAAGGATTCCACGAATGGTCTATGAAGCCCGTACCTTTACAAATAGGTCCTTTGTGTTTCAATATGACTGTCGCACAAAGGATAGTATGCGCAGGAAAATGGCTTGGAAACGAGGTAATCATTTGTTTCAATATCTTCATTGCACATCTTCTTTGCTGCAACTTATATTTTTTGTGAATATTCAGGAAATGGATGGCTTTATGTTTATATGGCGAGTCAAGACAACATTGAAGCGTTGGGCGCCAACCCGTGTTGCTTTTATGACCGCTTTGTTCTGCCTCCAACTTGAAGCTGCATACAACGTTTTCCATCCCGACAAAAAGTCCTATAAACTGCCGGAATTCCTTCTATCATACGGGAGAGGAGAGATTCCATCTCATGGGCGGACTAATGAAGTTTGGGGCGTCGATGTTGATCGTCTCTACGGTCCTCTGTTTGTAAATGGTAATCATCCTCTCCTCTAGACGTTTTCTATTTTAAATTTCCTTCTCTGATCCAAGTTTTATACTGTCCAACGCAGGTAACCACTGGATTGCTGTCTGCGTCGACATCATTGAAAGAAAAGTGTTCGCCTTTGATTGCGGTGGGAAAAGGAATAGGCAATACGTTGAGAAGTTTGCTGCTATGATTCCTAGGATAGTGAAGGCCGTTGCACCACCTGGATCGAGGAAACTACACCTGTCACCATACACTATCGTCGATGTGCCTGTGCAAAAGAGATTGAACAAGTCTTGTTGTGATTGCGGTGCGTACGCACTCAAATACTTGGAATGCCATCTGCTTGGTCTCGACATCAACTTAGTGAATGACGAAATAATTCAAGGTTGCAGACAGAAGATTGGCGTGGAATTATGGGAGGCTACACACGATCCTGTTTATGCGGAGGTTATGAAAACCTATGTGCCTTCACCATGGGAGAGGTCTGAGGTCTTCGATCTGGAAGAAGACTAATAGTGTCTAACTAGTGCTTTGGTTTTTTTTTTTGAATTATGAGGCAAAACTCTAGGTTTTTATTCTTTTATGAAACATTGATAACTCTAACTTTGCTTTTCTATGAAGTATTTTTTTTTAGGAAAAATATGGTAGCCCTTAAAATACCCTAAACAAACCCCTAAAGTTATTTGGAAACCATTACCCTAAACATACCCTAAATTTAGTAATCCTTATAATACCCTAAACATACCCTAAAGTTATTTGGAAACCATTATCCCTAAACATACCCTAAATTTAGTAACCCTTATAATACCCTAAACATACCCTAAATTTATTTGAAACCATTATCCCTAAACAGACCCTTAAGTGTTTTGAAAACCCCCTAAACACCACCCAAATCTAAACATACCCTGATCTATTCACTTATTATGTAGATTGATCACTTAAATAATTAATTATATAAAATTTCAATAATTTTCGAAAATTATCTCCTTCTTTGATCCATGTTGTAACACTTGTTTAGAGGATTCAAAGTTAAACTACAAACGATCTAGAAGTGTGATATACGCGAAAATTTTGTTTTTTTTTCTGATATACCTTAGGTATAATACACGTTATAGGTGTATGAAACGGCGCCGTTTTGTCTAATTTTTTGACCTACTCTCTTTTCTTCCTCATTCTTCTTCGACAGAGAAATATACAGCGGCGACAAATATGGAGAACGACTCAATCATGAGTTCGATCAATTCTTCTTCCAATTCAACAGCTCGAGTAGCCAAAGACCACGGAATTCCCACACGATGCAAGTGCGGTGAGGCTGTGTCGTGTTACACCTCGAGAACCGTTAGAAATCCGGGAAGATTATTCCATTGTTGTCCGATGGGATCTGAGAAGGTTAGTCCTATAATCATATACTTTTTTCCTCGTTTTAATCTAACTGTTTGTCGATGTTTTTGATGAAGGACAAAACCCACTTGTTCAAATGGACTGATAAGTCAGTTGTTGAGGAGATTGAAGACTTCAAAGACCTGTTTGACGTCCTCCTCGTTGACAATTCTGAATTTCAGAGATCAATGAGAGCTTCTGAGGCAATGCTGAAACGCCATGAGAGTAAAATTGATGAGATGGAATATGCTGTTGCACGTAGCGAAGAGAAGACCATCAAATGCATTACCGAGTTAAAGATGACAAAAGCTTTGTTTCTGTGTTGTTTGGTGATGGTCCTCATGTACATTACCTATGCATGATGGTCATATGCTGCCTCAGTTTGTTCTGTTTTCTCTTTCAAATAATTATTAGACTATGGTTCTTGTTCTTTCTTTCTTAGAGATAATCATCTAGTAAAACCAATAATGTCTCAAGAGTGTTGCAAATACGAAATTGTCAAGCAAGGACGTAGTTAAGAGTAAAACAAAACAAAAAAAAGCAGAGAAATAAGGAGATCTCTAAGAAGAAACGTAAATGTTAAATGGGTAAATCGCAAGTTCCTCTCTTGTGTCCTTCGTTACCACAACGGCTGCACTTGTGCTTTTTACCCTTGCTTGATCCTTGAGAAGATTTGATCTTGTCTTCTACTGTTTCATACCTTCTCTTTACTGGTCGACCAGCACTCTTTCTTGACTCTGGTGGTAAAAGTTTTGCAAGGTCAACCTCAGCTGGGACATTCCACTCAGACTGTGGGACTGCTATTGGATTAATGGACTCCGAATAGGCTGTTCTCCAAGTTGCAGTTGTGTATAAAACGTCAGTGAAACTGTGTACTTCTCTACCTGTGTCAACAAAAATTTGTGCTTCAGTAGAGTCTATATGCTGAAAAATAACAAAATAGGTCATATACTCATGTGTTTTAAACTTCCATACCTCGTGAATAAATGGCAGGAATGGCGTGTCGGCAAGGTATTTTTCTATATCGTACTTCCCACATGTGCATGTTCTATTCTCCAAATCAACATGACATTCATATATGTCTCCTTTCACAAGCGATCTGAAGTTGTCAATCTTGTAAACCTGAAATCCTTTTGCCTTGACAATTCTCCTATCAATCTTTTTTTCACCTTGACGGTTAAAGGATCAAGATGCTTCGAGCTTAACAGGTGACGCTCGTAGAACCATCGAGTCATAAATTCCCTTATACTATCCAGCAACGGAATAACCGGATATTCTCTAGGTATTCTCAAAAGAGAATTTATCGACTCTGCAGGGTTTGTGGTCCTAATGTCATACCTGGAACCAGGGAAGAGAGAACGACTCCATTTTCGCACATCAGCCTCCTGTAGATATCTTCCGAGCTCTGGACTCATATCAAAAATTTCGGTCATACGTTCCTGAAATTCAGAGTACCTATATGCCTTTGAAGCCTGTTCGACCAACGCTGTCCAACCCTTTCCCTTAAACGATTTAACCACATTGGTCAGCAAGTGATGAATGCAAATTCCATGTGTTGATTGAGGGTAGACAGTCCCAATCGCTTTAGCGATCGATGCATTTCTATCAGAAATAAAAGCCAAGTCCTTGGAGTCATCTACAACCACGCTCAACTGTCTAAAGAACCACCCCCATGGTCATTAGAATCAACAACCCCAAATGCAATCGGATATTAGAGTTACCATCAACAGCAGTAGCAACAAGGAGAACTCCTTTGTATTTATTTTTCAGAAAAGTTCCATCGACAACAATCACCCTACGCATTGCATTGTAGAACCCTCTAACTGATTGCCCAAACGAGATAAATAGATAGAGGAATCTCCCCTTCTCTGTAGTTTCATATTCAGTATGTGTACCAGGATTAGCTTCTTTGATCATATGCAAATATTTTTGGTATTTTTGCATAGCTCTCATCTGGTATACCTCTAGCAGCTGCAATTGCAAACTCACGAGCTTCCCATGCGTGCCAATAACTGATCTCACAACTATGCTCCATTCTCATGAATTTAATGATCTCGTTTGCTTTGGGTCCATCATTTGCATCATCAAATCGATGTTGTATCAGTCTCCCAATTGTTCTTGCCGATGCGGTCTTTCCGAATTTGCTTTTCTTTGAAGGAGCACATGAATGTCTTTCCTCACACTTGTTGATCATGAAATATGTAGACCCATCCAGACATTCCGCACGCACAGACCAGTTGCACAATGCATCCTTACATCGAATATACCACCATTTTTTTGTAGACTTCTTAACAATGAAATCGAAATTATGCTTCATCGCCCAAATCTCCAGTGTTGCCTTCAAAACCTTTTTATTTCTGAAAATTTGATTCTTCTTCACGAAATCTCCGCTCCAAGTTCGATCATCCTTTTCACTATCTCCATTATTTTCACTCCTTAAACCGGCATCACCGCAAGCATCCCCAGCGACATGATCCTTCCTTCTAACGCAAGACTCCTTTGAAGTTTTGACAAACTCTGCTCGATTTCTGTCAGGATCTTCCTCGTCATCAACATTACTTGAATCACACGGCTCCTTATTCAAATCGATATTGACGCGTTCCTTTTGATTTACACCACTACTAGCGAACGTGACACACAAGGTTGTAGACGAACCCTTCTTCGCATAGGCCACAAAGTTAGATACTTGTCGATCATTGCTGATTATTATGGGAGGATTCCCTCTTTGATCCACCATCTCATAGCTGAACTCTGCATTAACGGAATCAGGTTCCACGCCATAATCCTCACACACCATGATCTTGAGGTGCTCCAACAAAGTAGTAGTCTCTAATGGTATCATTCGACCACGCCTTGCTTTGTCTACCATGAAACTCCACTGGTCGCTGCAACTACACATCCATTCACCAGATTTAACATAGATTAGAACCATGTTGTAATGATGGAGAGAAGAGAGAAGAGAATGGAATAGGGAGGAAGAAGAATAGAAGATGGGATCGTCGATGAAGAGATCGTGGGAGGAGGAGAATATCGTGGAGAAAATATTCTCCAAGATATTTGGGGATAGATTTAGGAAACATCTATAACCGAATATGGAAGTTTCCATATTTTTCGGATTTGCCTAGAAAACGTATCATACCTAGGCCTTAACAATGTACAGTATGTGGGATACCTATTCTATCTAAGACGTCACATAAGTTAAAAGGTACATGACCTTAATTTCACAAAAGTACGTTAGGTATATCTTAGAGTTGTGGTTATTTATCGTTATATAACCTCAGGTATAGTGAAGAGATCTTGCTAGATTGAAACGTCACAAAATGTACCTAAGATATATATGACAAGGAAATCTACATAACGTTTTATACCAAGGATATATCGATGTATAAACTTATATTTCGATTTCTAGGTAAAATAGATCACCATAATGTGTATTCTAACCTGGGTTAGAAAGTAAAATAAAATATGATTCCAATTTTTTTTTAAAAACTTAAAATATATAAATTGTCATACTTATGTTTCAATAGTTTTCATATTTTTGTATATTTTTTTATTTAAGTTTACTATTTTTCTCATCAACCAAGGGTAAAATAAGTCCAAAATTGCCAAAAGTATGAAAAGTCTTAAAGTGACAAAAAAAAAAATAATATGTCTCTTTTTTCCAATTCTCCCAAATTT
>NC_079513.1:18279989-18318850 GCF_000801105.2 Raphanus sativus | reverse complement strand
AAAAAGAGTGAAGATAATTTCTCCATTAGATTTAAGTGACACATATACAAATATCGTACTAACAATGTATGTATTATAAGGGAAAATCAAGCTATTGTATTGTGTATAGAACAAAGTTTGCCTAATAACTAAATATGTTATTATCTTACTTTGTGTATATAGTGAAAATATTATTTTAATATATGAAAAAACTAAGAGCATCATATATTGTTTGATTTTCTTAATTTTTTATTTAGAAAAATACATAAATATTTATAAAAATATCAAAAAAAGATCATTGTAACTTTAAATAAATCATTAAAGTTTACAATATATTTATGTATTTAAAATATTTTGTATTTATCTATATAAATCCTGATCTACACGACGCGTGTAGCTATCTATTAAGAATATTATATTTTAAAAGATATTAGGCTAAAAATTGTAAAGTTAGAAAATAAAACAATATGTTTAGTCAACTTTTTATATTTTATTTCCCTAAAAAGGTTGGAATAAAGGAAAAATAAACAGGAAAGAATGGAAATAGTTAGATATTGATATTGTTGACAAATAGTAGTCAAAGATATTATGATAAATCCAAAAATCCCTTTTTCATCCAAAAGGACATATATATATATATAAGTCATTATATATTTTCCTGGTCTTAACAAAATATACAAATATAAAACCCCAATAATTGTAGGGGAGCAGGCAGGAATCCTCTTTGCTTTATTCCCTGAATTTTCGCCAACTTACCGTAAGTCTTCTCTCTCTCCCTCCCTCTCTCTTTCTTTCAATTTTTAATGTAAAATTTCGAGATGTTTTCTATTTTTCTTCCAGTAATTGAAAATTCTGGATGAAAATAATTTAATCTTCTGTTAATATTTAAAAAAGTTTTATTGTTTTTATTAAAGCTTAGTTTTTTATCTTACTCTCTAATTCGGAAATTCTAAAGCGCGATCCGTTTTTTCTTTTTTTGAGAGAGAGATCTGAAAAATCCTTCCGAATTGTTAAAATCTCATAGGATTTTTCTCTTCTGGGTTGAATTTTTGCTTAGGGTTCAGGTGTAAAGTTTCGAACTTTATCTTCACTCTCCACGTCAGTGCTTCAATGGAAGCTAAAGTTAGGGTTTTGTAGTGAATTCTGCTAACAAGAGTCTTTTTGTTCTGTTTTTCTTTGTTTGGGAAAGTGAAGAAAGATGTCGGAATCAGAGACCGGTTTAATGACAGCGAGCAGAGAATCATCAATGCCATTCACAATGGCTCTCCACCACCAACAGCACAACCAACCTCCTTCTCCTCCTCCTCCTCCGCAACAGCAGGAGCAGCAGCAGCAACAGTCGTCGCCACCACCGCAGCAGCAGCAGTACCAACACAACTCAGCCGGAGGTGGGAATCCTGCTTTGAACATGAACATGCCCGTGGAGATGACGACGGGGAGCGAGCCTGTGAAGAAGAGGAGAGGGAGGCCGAGGAAGTACGGACCGGAACTGGGTTTGGTTCCCAGAGCTCCTTTCACCGCCAGCCAAACTAGTGGCGGCGGTGGTGGTGGTTCCGGCGAAGGAGGGTCGTCTACGCAGAAGAAGATGAGAGGACGACCTCGTGGCTCTATCAATAAGAAAAAGCTTCAGGCTTTAGGTAATTTATATACTTTTTTTTCTTTTTGTAATTGGAATCTTCTTCCTCACGTGATCTGGTCGTGGCTTGGATCTTCTCTTGTCGGCTGCAATCAATTAGAATATAGTATATAATGGTGAATATGGTAAACAATGTCCGTAGAGTATTAGAATCCTTCTCAAATTACTTATATGCCCCTCTTGACGTATCGTGTTCAACTATCTTTTGGAGTTTCTTAGTTTCATTGTTCTTTAACGTTATGTACTGCAACTTGAGCTCTTGGTGTTGTCCTTTTGTGTGTGTGTGTGCTTGTTGTTGCAATCTTGACATCTTCCGTGGTTTTTTTGAGTTCGTTTTGTTGAGTTTTATGAACTGAAACTTGTCTTTTGTGTGTGTTTGTTGTTGCAGGCTCGACAGGAGTGGGATTTACGCCTCATGTACTTACCGTGATGACTGGAGAGGTGTGTTATCATCTTCTATCCTATTGAATTTCCTTATTTTACTCCATAGATGTGTCTTAAATTCATTAAGGTCTGCAAAATCATGTGTATTTCGAGAGTTCGGGTTGTTGTCGTAATGGTCAAACATTATTGGTAGCAAGAGAATGTTGAACTTGATGAGGGTTTCTGTTACCTGACATTTTGTTTTATGAATTGGGACAGGATGTCGCATCAAAGATAATGGCGTTTTCTCAGAACGGACCACGCACTGTGTGTGTCTTGTCTGCAAATGGATCTATCTCCAATGTGACTCTTCGCCGGTTCGCCACATCCGGTGGAACCGTTACATATGAGGTATCAAATATTTTGCTTTTGAATATTTCTTCAGTATCTCATGATTTTGCTGATTACTGACTTACTTGTTTACATTTGAAAACCAGGGGAGATTTGAGATTCTGTCTTTGTCGGGCTCGTTCCTTCTCGTGGAGAACAACGGTCACAGAAGCAGGACAGGAGGTCTAAGTGTGACCTTATCAGCTCCTGATGGTCATGTCTTAGGTGGTTGTGTAGCTGGTCTTCTTATAGCAGCATCACCTGTTCAGGTACTTTCTCTCTTTTTATTTTTAATTTTTATAACACATTATGTCGATGCTCATAAGAACAATGTAATGATACATTTGGATAAAATCTCAAAATCACAGATTGTCGTTGGGAGTTTCATACCAGAGGGGCAAAAAGAACAGAGGCAGATGGAACTACCGCATGTGGCCCCAAGTCAAGTACTGATGAATCCGAGTAGCCCGCAGTCTCGTGGCACAATGAGTGAGTCATCTATTGGAGGACATGGAAGCCCTCTTCACCAGAGCACCGCAGGAGGACCTTACAACAACACCAACAACCTTTCCATGCCTTGGAATTAATTAGCCATGTGATATTATTTGTAGTTTTAAAAAAACTCCAACAAGCCTTCTATTATTAGAATGATGATGATAATGATTCTTATCTTTTAGTTTAGGCTATTTTAAAAAGAGGTTAAATAACTTAACATGTTTTGTGTTTCGTTATGTTTTATCAAAACCTTGAGTTGTTCAGAAACTGGAATATCCTGATTAATGTAGATTTTCTTTTTATTATAAAGTTGAAAACATTACAACACCAAAAAAACAATACTGGTTTTAGTTTTAAGCCTGGTGGTGGTCTTTGGCTCTCTTCAACAAAAACCGCATTGAGAAAAACCCAAGAGCTGTGGTTTGCCAGAACCACCCCATTGCATTGTCCGGGTCCACTCGTCTAGCCAGAGACCAAGCATAGATTCCTTCTCCAACGTGTAGTACCACTGATACGATGAAGACAGCTCTTACCATCGTCATTGTCCTGAAGAAGAAGAGGCTTAGAGCTCTTAAGAAAGGAACAGGTCCTACTTCCGGTAACCACCCCGCAGCGAAAAGAGCTGACATTCCTAGCGCAACAGCTATCCAAGTGAATATGGATGGACCGTCTAATGATCTCTGTTTCCTCTCTTGCCAATACGAGATCGTTGCAGCCATGCCTTCCTTGGAGGTCTTGAATGGTACATATCCAAGCTCTTCCTTGGCCTTGAGATATGAGAAATAATGGGTAACACCAACCTAAAGCAAGATCCAACAGAATCATCAAACAACTTTGTTTCTGAACTCAGCTGGGTTGAGAGTTTTGAGGAACTGTTACCTTGTAGACTTCAGCAGGAAGAATAAGAGGCTGAGGTAACCAGCTTTTTGACAGCCATGGATACAAAACAGTGTAGACTCCTTGAAAGATCTTACCCAAGGTCACAGCAACAGGTACAGAGATAGTAAACTTGGGAATGTCATAGTCCAAACTTCGTAGGAAGGGACGTAGAAACTCAAATGTATTCACAGGGGAACCTACAACGTCAACAAATCACACTTTTATTCAGCAAAAAAAAAAAATTCATAAATGTTTTTACCATCAGAGACGAAATAAGGTTGACCAGCAGCAACAGGCTCTCCTTCTCTACCAGGAATGTCATCCAAGAGTCCCATACTAGCCAATATGATAGCTAAGACAAGGTTCTCAACGTAAATCCAGTCTGTCTTCACACTCGGTTCACCGGTTTTGAACAGAAGCAAACCCATCTTCGCTAGATTAACTATCCTAGGAAGATGTCTGTCTTCACCTGGTCCATAAATAGCTGCTGGTCGGACCGCACATGTATACAACTTCTTCCCTCCATTTCTAAATAAAAACACACACAAGAGCCAGTGAGAAGATTTTTATTTTTTTTACTTTAGTTCATATTAGAGTCTTTGACTTACTTAAACGGTCTGCCGTTACTCTTGAGGACAAGCTGTTCCGCAATGGATTTACTCCGACCGTATGCGTCGACGTGATCATCAAGCGGGTAATAAGGCAAGCTTTCGTTACCGTTCCTAATCTCCTTACCACCGAACACGACGTTGTAAGTGCTGACGTAGACCAGTCTCGCGATCTCGTGTTTGAAGACGGCTTCCAAGACGTTACACGTCCCGTTTATGTTGACCTCGTCGCAACGACCGAACTGCAGCATCTCTTTGCCGGACATGCCGTAGGAAGCGAGATGCAGAACGCAGTCTGCTCCGTCTAGCGCCTTGTCTACGTCTTGTTTCCGAGTGACGTCACCTGTTGTTCAAGATTCCCCAAGATCACTCCGGTTTTAAATCTTAGTGTGATAGATCTATATGATGATGATCAGTGATTTACAGATCGAACTGGATTCAATTGAAGAGTGAGTGAGAGAGAGAGAGTGTGGAACCTTGGATGCAGCGAACGCCGCTGTTTCTGAGGTCATCGGACCAGGGAGATGAATCGCGGAGGTCGAAGGAGCGGACCTGGCGAGCACCGCGGCGAGCTAGCTCCAAGCAGAGGGCGGCACCGACGAAGCCGAGGCCTCCAGTGACGACGAATGTGTTGCCTTCGACACCTTCGTTCTCGCTCAAATGCATTTAAAAAAAAAAAGATTTCTCGACACGAGTTTGACAGGCGATGAGAAACTGCAGATTTGAGCTGTCTCTCCGACAACTCACTGGCTTTAACTCACTGTCTTGACTTTTCACCTTTTTTTTAACTCAAAAACGTTGTAATTGGGGACATGCCCCTCCATTTTTAAAAACTATTATCGCTACATTAACTTTTTCTTTTCCAAAGTACTTTATTACTCCCTCTGTTTCATAATAAGTGTCACTCTGAGCTCATTTTCTTGTTATACAAAGAGTATCACTTTACAATTTCAATATAAATTATACTAACTTTCAGCTGAAAATTAATTGCAAACTGCATTGATTTTACAAATAATTTTATTTATCTAAAATGCTATTGGTCAAAAAGGTATAATTAATTACAACTTACATATATTTCAATAACTTTCTTAAATGTCACAACGACACTCTTTAAAAAACGGAGGGAGTATCAATAGATCAAATTAATCGTTTGACAAAACATGTTTTATGATTTATGAGTCTTATGACATTCGGAATAAAAACTATACTAGTAATGAATAAATCTGATTTGTCTAGGAATGTTTTGTTTTCCAAGGATGTCTGCAACTATGTTGGAACTACGGTTAGTCCATTGGTATTGTACTTCTTTAGAACCTTATTATGTACATAGGCTATATATACAGAGAAGAGTAAGTCCTAAGGAGGAATTAATTACAGTATATACGAGAATATATAGTTGACATAATCAGAGACACGAGGATATCTCTCTATACAAATAGTGAGAGAAGAAGAAGAGAATTGGGGAGATTGATTTTTAGGGTTTTGTGGTGTTGGTTTCTGAGAGATCTAAAGTGGTGTAGCGAGAGGATGACCAATTACGCATATTCTGCATTCTACAAGAGTGTATATACGCTGTGGTGGAGGATTCTTCACTGGATGCAGTAGTCTCGTGGAGCAAACACAAGAAAAGTTTCATCATTTGGGATCCGATAGAGTTTCAGAGAAGGGTTATGCCGACGGGCAGACAAAAAAGAATACTATGCTTAAATTTCCCGATGTTTATCGACGACCTTAAGTACTATGTAAGTTTCTGGATTTGCAAGATTTAACTCTTAATTAATCATCAACAGCGACCTTTATAATGTGTGTTTTTGTTTTTTTTTTGGTGTTGGTATTAGGGATTTGTAAGGGTTAAGGGATCTAAGCATCGTTATCACTTTGGACATCCGAAATATTTTGTGAAAGGTAAACCTGAGCTTATGACAAAGATGTATGAAGAGGCTCATGAGAAGAGAAAGCACAAATTTCAACAAGCCTGGGCTATGAGAAAGGCTATGAGAAAGAAAGCCGAAGCTAGAGCCATGGAGTTATCGGGTGCCTTGGGTGATTTAGCTCTTTGATGTTTAGCTATGTGCTTTTGTTTGTTGACATCTTTAATGTTGGGTCGATTGCGTTTTGATGAATCCTTATGTTCCTTAAGACAACATTTTTGCAACTCAAAGTTTTCTTCTATTTGTTTGAACTTATTAGTACAAATATTGCCATTCGCCTAGTGGTCATTGTCCTTGATTAATATCAGACATGCCAGTAGGAAGCAAGATGTCTGCACTATATAGTGCCTCGTCTACATCTTATCAAATCTGACGAGTATTATAGTGTTGATCTCTCTATGATGATCAGTGATTACCCAGAGAGCCCTTGGGATTTTGTAGATTACAGCGAGCGCCGCTGTTTCTGAGGTTATCCGACCAAGGAGATGAATCGCGGAGGTCAAAGGAGCGGACCTGGCAAGCACACGCGGCGAACTAGCTCCAAGCAGAAGCCGAGGCCTCTAGTGACGACGAAGGTGTTGCCTTCGACACCTTTGTTCTCGCTCAAATGCATTTTCTATCTTTCTCTATACTAGTTTGACCGGCGATACTAGTTGGGGCCAGTAGGAGGTTTAGAAAATTTTAACTAGAGCTTTGTAATAGATATTTGGACCTATTATGTATGCTTTAGTGCACCAAACTTTAGCAAAAAAAAAATATTTGGACCACAGGAATGTGTAAAATTGGAAAGTTCAAGAAACAATGAAAACTTTCTCAAGCATTGACTTGTAGTCTCTCAGTTATAACTGAAAACAAGTATACATTTCAATCTTCAATTTCGTCATGTATTCCCATAAAAGAATACACTTCCCTTGAACAACACAGAGAGATTACAAAAAAAAAAGCCTTATATATTTACAAATTACAACTCACAACATTCCTTACTTTTTTGAGTAATGGAAAATTTAAACTGGTGTGACAACATTAGTGTAATCTATGGAAGAATAATAAACAATGAACGACTTGAAGTCAACTAGTTTCTTCTTTTGCAGATTCTGTGGTAACACTACTAGCCTTGAGTTTTAAGGACATCTCTCTGTTGCTGATCTCTTATATACTCTGCCTCCAATGTTCAAGAAGTGATGTTGCGGAATGGCAGATTTTGCGGTCCTTGTGCTTTGTAAGATAGGAAAGCTTCTTCATGATCCTCTTCGTTTCCGGAGCCGTTGAGCTGATGGTGAATTCGTCTTTGAGCAAAGAGAGTGTGTCTACGCAGATCGATGTCTCTTTTGTAGACAGGAGAATTCCCTTTGCACTAGCCTTATCTGCAGATTTCTCAGCTATTTCAAACAGCTCCAACATCTCTCTTGAGTTCTTCTTTATCGCTACCGCTTCATGAGCCACCGATCTAGGGTTTTCAGGTAGAGCAGCAGGTTGCTTCTTCTTCTGTATTGGCTTCTTCGCTGCCAAAGACTTGTGAACACCAGCCTTGTTCATATTATATTGTTTCTTGTGACACACTTCAAGAACCCTAGATCTCTGATCTGCCGTCGTTTTCTTAGCCTCTGCTGCAATACCACGAGCAGTCACAGATCTTTTAACTATCTTCTTCTTCAAATCTGGACACACTTTCGCAACAAGATCTGCTGCAGGAGTCTTCTTAACGAGCTTCGTGTTGTTGGAAGTAGAAGGGTCTCTGGAATAAAGAGTTCTCATCCAGGAGAGGAACAAGGCTTTAGCTTCCGTACTGATTTTAGGGTTTCTATGATCTTTGAGAATAGCCAAAAGAGATATATCTTTAGACACGCGGACAAGATCCTTTGCGCAGAAACTCAGTTTCTTCAAGTAACAAAGGATATCAAAACATCGATCAGCACCATCGATGGTCTGCGAATTCGCGGCTCTGATTGCTATGGAACACAAACGACGAAGATCAGACATCTCCTCCGTTGCAATTGCAACCTTCGTCATCTTATTGGTCAGGTGCTTTTCTTTCCTAGAGAATGTAAGAGAAGAGAAGTAGCTAGGGTTTTGATTTTGGAAATCAACGATAGAGATCAGAATATGGAAAATCAACAATAGTGAGCTCCAGATAGTTTATATAGAACCCTCGAGTGTAGAGACCCCTAAAAAAAGGAAATTACAGAAGCTTCCGTTGGTCCCAAGCAATTACACTCGTGTTTCATCTAACAAAGAGTCCCAAGTTGCGTGAAAACGACGCCGTCATATTGAGACGGTTACGGTATTTCCATTTTTTTACTTTGCTTCAAAGGGGTAAATGCGTCAGGTACGATATTTCAACGGTAACAAGATTACGATCAAACGACAACGCTCGATCTTGTTATCTTTGTTGTTGAGTTACAGCTGTCCTGTTAATTTTTTTGTTTATTTATTTAACAACAGAACTTTATTAATTAACTGTAAACATATTATACAAATACATACATAATAATGAAACCACAACAAATAACATAAGATAAAATGATACTCTTTTTTTTTAACACAAAGAAAAGCATGATAAGCTTCTCTTTGAAAGGTCTTTGTTAATAGAGTTATAAACTCATATTGCCTAGCCATCGATTTTCTTGTTAAGATTCAATATATGCATACTCATATTCCATATGCGGTTCTTAAGCTATTGATATTGAAAATTTAGTGAACATCCTTTGGTCACCATATAACATATATGCCAATGATATATTTCATTTATGTTACAAATTTTTGAGATAGACTATAATGACAATTTTCATTTTATAATAATTCAATATAATTTAAATTTATCTACATCACCCTTCAAATAAATTATTTGCATCATGGTTGAGCTTTTTTTTTGTAATTTTGCCTCAATTATTAAAAAAATAAATATATATAGCATCTGGTAAGTAGGGGTCGAACCCTCGACGTCGACGTCAGGACCCGAAGGCAGAACTCAGCAGCCACTAGACTACGAACAACCCGACGAATGTGAAATCACTATTTAATCATTTGGTCAAACCAATGGACTACGGGGAATTTTCAAAAATACCACTTTCAAGGTACCATTATTCATCTTTACCACCACTAAAGACACATTTTCAAAAATACCTTATTTATTGAAATGGTAAAAACTCTTATATCTTTGTTTTTATATGCTTTTCAAAATTCTAATCCCAAATTCTAAATCCTAAACCACTAATTCTAAACCCTAAACCCAAAATCTTCAACTCTAAACCCTAAACCCTAAACTATATACCCTGAATTCAATATCCTAAACCCTAAACCCTAAAGTCTAAACTATAAACCCAAAATCCCCAACTCTAAACCCTAAATCCTCAACTCTAAACCCTAAACTATATACCTTAAACTCTAAAACATCAAATCTAAATCCTAAATCCTAAACCTTCAAATCTAAACCCTTCATTAAAAATAGTGGTAAAAGTGGTTAGTGTAAATATGAAAAGTGGTACTATGAAAATGGTATTTTTGGCAATTTCTCATGGACTAAAGACATATCACATAACATAGTAACATTAACATATCGTCTGACTCAAATATATTGTTCAAACAAAATGATAACCAATGGTAAAACATAGCTCAAAAACAGAGTTGTGCATACCTCAAAAACATTCTTGATTATGAGACGCTGAAGACATTCAAGAAGTTCATGTAGACGAACGAGTATTGGCGGTGAGGGAGGTTATCTTGTTGCGGATAAGCTTACAATATTCCAAACGAGGTGAAGGATCCGAATTATAATCAAAGCTGAAATTTGACCAAAACACTATTTAATAGAACATAAAATCTTCTTTACATAATAAGCACAACTATATATAAATATATATATATAGTAAGAAAAAGTCAATAGATAGATTGCATAACCATTACTAACATTTACTTCACCGAACATAACCCAATGAATCCCTAGCGCCTGCATTTGTCTAACCATCAACATAGACGAATCATACATCTCCTTGCGGCTCACGTCACCTTCCATCCAATGTACACACAACTTGGCTAATGCTAGGTCTTAGCTTTGGATCGGTCCTCGTGCAAAGTAATAGTTTGACAGAACATGACTTGGGATTGTGACATTCGGAATAAAAGTATGGTAATGCAAATATGATTGTCTAGAAATGGTTTGTTTCTCAAGGATGTTTGTCTGCAACTATGTTGGAACTACGGTTAGTCCATTGCTATTGCACTTCTTCAAATTTGTTTTCCCATCGCCCCATGTCCCGAAGCCAATTAGCTATAGCAAATTTGGACGACGTCCTGTTTACCAAATTCACTACATTTTGATTGTCACCTTTAAAGATTATCTTTAACCGAGAAGCTCAGCTGTTGTGACAGCCACCAGTGGAAGAACATCTTATATTGGTCAGGACCAATATAGCCAGCAGCCTTCACATGCCAGCTTAGCTGTGACAGCCACCAGTGAAACATTCAATACCGTGGTGCCTCCTTATGCACACCTCCAAACATATTCATGTATCAACAGGTAAAACAGAACGTCAAATTTAATCATCTTTTTCACTTCATTTAGCTTTTTAATTTCTCTTTTTGCCAGGACCATGTTATCTATGTATCTACTAGATTCCCAGTAGAAACATTTGTAGTATGTAAGGTAACAAATTTAACTTTGATTTAACCGAGGTTTCTTATTTCATCTTTCAAGTCTAAACGAATCAGAGACACAAAGTTCGGTCGGCTAAACAATGCGCTCTTTGCACTCATGTGGTTCATGCTGAAATACTTGAAGATACAAACGGGCTCCACTCAGAGTCTTCCTCGCTATCACTGTCGTCACCTCCTCCTCCTCCTCCAAACATGGAAGCCATTTTCATCGCTAGACTTGCAGCTATTTCCCTCCTCTGAAAATCAGGCATCAACCGCAAGTTGTCACGGATGTTCCCTATTTCTGACATCAACTGTTCCACTTCTTCCAAGTCATAACCCAAAGGTTTCTCACCAGTTGCTCCGTCAGTCTCACTCTGTGACCCTGAAGACCGCAGCTCAACTATCTTTGGATTCACCATATTATTAATCTCTACATCTGGTGAGGTGCTGGATCCGCCAGCATCTGCGTCGTATGGACGCGCTTCACATAGATCGGTGGCTGAGCCTGATGATAGCACTTCGTACTCTAATTCATATTCAGATTCTTCTTCTTCTGAAAACTCTGACAAGGAGGAGAGGGGAATACAAAGATCCAATCAAAATGAGTCTCCTCCCTCACATATAGAATAAAAAAAGCAAATAGTAATAACCTTGGCCATGAGGTTCATTTATCTTATCAGCAGATTTCAGAATCATTCCAGGCCACATATGTGCCGAAAGTGCACGAAACAGACGTTCAACCCCTTGAGTATCCCCATCCACTGACAAACCTGCACATTGCAGCAAGCAATCCTTGGTTAACTACATCACTTCATCAAAATACGAAGGAAGGAAGGAAGGGATTGTGTGAACTAGTTACACTTGTCAAAATCAGGATTAGATGCACAAGCCTCAATGAACTCAATGTTGTTGTCGCGGCACCAGTCAAGACATGTACCCTTGACATCCAGTGATGCACTATCATGAGTATGAGGGAGAAGATCAGATTTGTTCCCAATGCACAACAATATATCAAAACTGTTGATGGTGATGTCCGCATGAGAAACCCATTCCTGAAGAGCAACAAGAGTTGACATCTGCAAAAAATAATATAGGAGTTAATGTATTTAAGAACGAGGGGAGAGTCAGAGGGGGGGAGTTATGAATCTCAACTCAAACCTGACTCAAGTCGAAGACCATAACTAACGCCACAAGTGGATGATGTGAGTGAGGGAGAGAGTAGTCATTGTCGTCGCAAATATTTGATATCCGTACAGATACATCCGCAGAGTAATACTTGGTGTTAATCGTCCAGCTGCCCACGTCACATTTAAAGTGTTAAGAAACTCTTCAGGAAATGGTATTATTACACAGTAAAGATCCTTCCTTACTCATGAACTTGTGTTTGAGATGATGATGATGAATCCTCAAAATCGACAGAGACCAATCCTGTGAAATAAAATAATAAAAGACCCCAAAAAATGAGACAGAGTAACGGAAACGCTATAGACTAAAGATCCAAAAGAAAGGAAGCACGTGCTTACGAGAGAGAAGAGTGCGCTTGCCGACACCAGGGGAACCGACGACGAAAACTCCCGGTCTGCCTCCTTCCATCTCCGCCCCGCCAAACAGACAGACGCAGTTTCTGATTCAAGCTTCAGGTGTGTGAGTGAGATCACAAGGCAAACCCAACCAATCAGGACCATAGAGATGATTATTGGTTTTCTTTTGTAACACTTTTATAATACCCAACACAAAGGCCCAACAGAACTAGCTGTAAAAATTCAGAAAAGCTTGATTAGTTGTAAAAATCGAAGTTTCTTATCTCTCAAGTCTCGACTTTTCTCCAATATGAGATATCTTTTGCACCAAGATCAAACTTGGTATTTAGATTAAGTCTTTCATATTCAGAGAGTTGAACAACAAAGTCGTTGTAGTATAGTGGTAAGTATTCCCGCCTGTCACGCGGGTGACCCGGGTTCGATCCCCGGCAACGGCGTTCTTTATTTTTTTGCTCCTGTAATTTGGTTGTCTCCTCCAGCGTATATAACATGCGTATTAGCTTGAATGAGTGTTTCGTTAGAGCTTTGTTTTTGTTTTTATTGTCCTATACACTGGATATGGATTGCATCAACGTTTTTTGCACACAATGGTGGGGGAAAAACAGAGAGACGATGGGAAAAAAAAATTTCTTGGCAGGCGGCGTGAGGCCAGCTGACGGCGGGATCCGGTGGGAAAACCCTAATCGCACATATCGTCGTCAGGAGAGAGAAAGATGCAACTTTATATTTAATATTATAAAGTCTTTTGATGAAATTCTATCAACCCTTCTGTTTTCATTTGGATGCTCAAATGTTTATTTTGAATATATATTAAATGAATTGCATTGAAAATGTATTAGTTAACATTAATATTTAATATTTGTAATTTTCTGACAGCATAAATGTAAATATTTTAAAACCTAAATGTTAGTTTTGAAAGAAACACATACAATGAATAATTTTTTTTTAATGTTAACATGTATTGTTTTGTAACCTAACATTTTATCTATATATTTTAACATGTTTTTATCTATATATTTTTAACATGTTTTTTCAAATATTATTTCTATATAAATATTTTTTTCTGTTCTTCATGTTTTTAGAAATAAATATTTCATGTTTTTTAGAAATAAGAATTAGTTAATTTCCAAATATATATATTTCCAAATAATATATAAAACATTTTTAGTAACAATTTTTCACTTTAATGATTTAAAGGCTTTGAATCGAAGCTCACATATCTCTTTAAGCCCATAATCCAAATATACAATATGATTGCAGCCTATATGACATCAAATCCTATAAACTTGTTTTTTGTCAACTACTTATACAAAGAAATCAAGTTTTGTCTGATAACAAGGTTGTTCCAAGAACTATTTCTATTACAATTGGTATGATCAACATGTGAAAATGACGCTTTTGTATTTATGTTTCCTTTGCAAGGAACCTGCACAAACATTTTTGCTTCATAGAAGTATGGATAGAATTGAAAACTTGAAACTTTATGCCATTAGACAAAAATAAACTAGCTCTAAAATTAATATCAACCAGTCAACCAAATTATTGATCGTATTCATCAAATCGGAACAGTCTGTCTCATTCCGAGTTAAATTAATAATTGATTATTGAATAATATGGTAATTCAATTTGAATTCAACGACATGTTAAATCGGTATAACAAAAGTAGTCAACGAATCTTAAACTGAGGAAATATAGTAAATTATTTTCGGAATATGAATATGGAAATTCTGTAACATGAGTACTATAATAAATGAAGTATGTCATAAAGATCACAGTATAAATAAACATACCATGAAAAAACAATTCTACAAACAAAAAAAAATTCTTAACTACTTTTTCAGATCGTTTCTCTAAGCTTCATATTGTATATCGAGTAGTGCAGGTTAGTTATATTATTATCGGCGTTATATTATTAACTTTGTGCAAATAACAAAGTTATTGTTATTGTAACTTTTTATTTTAGACATTAAATACATTTATACGCAAATAACATGATAATATATGTAGAATTGCTAAATAAGAGTCATTTGACACATTTTCGAAAAATATCATTTGTCACACAATATCCAGATGATTTTGGGTTCAAAAGTATGCAGTGTTTCATTATGATTACTAAAATTGACATCATGAAACATAATATTAATATAGTTCGATCAATTGTTTCTAATTAATTCTGATATGTTTTATAAATGTGAAAATCTAGATAAACTTTTTAGTCACATATATATTTGTAATTTTGAGCTATATTTTGTATTTTATCTTGCATATTATTTTGTATATATATAAGTATATTATTACACAAAATTATCTATTTCCCATTTAAATGAATATTGTGCAACTTATATAAACTATTAAATAAATATTAATTGAAATCATGTGGCTGAAATTAATAGATAATTAATATAATTATCTATTTTATAATGATTCTGAAATGGAAATTTTTTTTCTTAAAGCAAATCAAAGCCTTTTTGTTAGCGTTTTAAAATATTTATTCGGTAAAAATTTATATATAAATGCAAACTATGAGTTTTTATTTTTGATCTCTCTATTTCGGTTTATATTGTTTTATCAGAAGAATGAAAAAAAAAATGCAAACTATACGTTCATTTAATTTAATTTATTTATTTATTGAAGTCAATTATTAAATAAAAGAGCTTTGATCCAGCTAAATAATTTCAAATGACTTTTTGGTCACTCGCTCTCTATATTGCAGTCTTGCACGGTGCAGAGGAATTGAACCAAAATGATCCAGGATCCGCAAAATTTAACTCAGGACTTACTTTCCTTGATCCCCAATGTTGTCAGCGAGATGCCTCCTGTTTCAGAGTCAGAGACTGATTGCTCCGTGACTCTGTTTTTGTACGACCCAACATGGCCTAAGAGTAGTGATGATGCCAAGATATCATGTACTGAGGAAAAAGAGACCTCGCTGATGAAGCTTAAGCTTCTCTCGAATGAAGGAAGAGAAGAGGAGGAGAAGTACGGCGTCTCGACAGAGTTAACTCTCTTCACCGATCCATGGACCATCAAGAAGAAACTGACTATAAGCGATCGTAGCCACCTAAACCGTCTTCTTCTAAATGCCAGAACCGTCGATAGCCACTTAGTGAGATATCTCCCTGAGGGTCACCGAAAGATGGTCCAAGAAGGCTCGGGGTTAACAGTCGACGTGTATGATCACGATACTGAGTCTACGCACCAGATGCTTCTAACGAAACTGACCAAGCGTGGATCCTATGTTCTCACCGGTGGATGGTTTCTTGATTTTGTCATCAGGAGGGGTTTGAAGAAGAAAGATGAGATTGGAATGTACTGGGATCGTTCGGATTCGAAGCTTCATTTCTGCGTGCTTTCTCGTGCGCCGTCTGGAGTCAGCTCAGGTTCTGTTCTTGCGGTGCCATCTCAGGCACCAACAGGAGTTAGCTCAGGGTCTGTCACAATAACATCCTACGCACCCCTTCTTGCAGATCCATAGAAACCTTACTGGGTCTGCTAGATTCTTCTTTCATATGTTGTTGTTTTTGTTTTCGTTGTTTCTGTTGTTCATGTTTGCTTTTGGTGGTTGCCTTGGTGTCAGAGTCGTAAACATATTCTCCTTTATTGCATCATTTGGTTTCTTATGCAAGTTATAAACAAAAGCATTGATTCAAGTTAAAGCGTCATAAACAAAGAAGTATATGAAAGAAAATTAGGATGAAAAACAAATAAATAACTCAACTATCCCACTTCCAACCGCTTCCTTTCACTGTCGAATTACAAAATGTAAAAGCTACAACATGCGACTAAAAACCCAAGAGATCACTTCAAGAACAAATCCAGAGCCTAGCAACTCATTTTATATAGACAGTGTCACTATGTCTAGGGGGTCTATCAGGAACCGTACCTGGTTTGGATCTTGACTCTTCATGTCTAGCCAGCTCTGGAGGCACCGCACTGTTGCTCTGAACAAGTATCTGCTTAAGATCATAAAACACATCAGTATCACAAAGAGTCAAGAACGTAGTAGCAACACCGCTTTTCCCAGCACGTCCTGTACGCCCGATACGATGCGTATACATCTGTATAGGTTTAGGCATGTCATAGTTTATGACATGAGACAAATCTTGAATATCAATTCCACGGCCTACAACATCCGTCGCAACGAGAACGTTGTACCTCTTTGCTCTGAACCCTTCCAAGCTGATTTCTCTTTGCTCTTGCGACTTCCCACCGTGCAAGGTCGTGACGCGGTACCCTGCCCTGTCCAGATTCTTAGCAATAGAGTGGCATTTTATCCTCGTGTTGACAAACACAAAGGCGGTTTTATCATCGCCGAGCTCATCGAGAAGTTTCTGCAGTCTGAAGAACTTGTCAGATTCTTTCATCACAATCACGTGCTGCGATATCAAACCCTCCGTGGCCTCTCCTGCTCCTGCAGTACCACCAATGGTGACAACAACAGGGTTCCTCAAGTACTTCCTAGCTAGCCGCTCCACACCAGGAGGCATTGTAGCACTGAACATATACGTGGTTCTGTAAACCTTCTTCTCCTCAAGCTCTTCTTCTTCCTTATCCGGTTTCAAGTTACTAGAAGGCATCGCGTCCAACACAGCTGCAACCTGAGGCTCGAAACCCATGTCTATCATCCGATCAGCCTCATCAAGAACCACGTAGTTGCACTGGTTCAGCACCACAAGCCGTCTCTCGAGGCAATCAATCAAACGACCGGGAGTAGCAATCACAATCTCGCACCCTTGTGCTAACTTCAACCCCTGTTCCTCAATAGACTGACCACCCACTAAACAAGTCACCCTAAACCCTAGAGAATCCGCAAACCTAACAGTTTCCTTCTCAATCTGCTGAGCAAGCTCACGAGCAGGCGCCATGACCACAGCATAAGGACCCTCGGTTTTACTCTCCTCGCTCATAGGCGGCAATCTAGATATGTAATCTAACATCGGCAAGACGAAAGCGTGAGTCTTTCCCGAACCAGTCTTTGCAACGCCGATGACGTCACGCTGTTGTAGACCTAGCGGTATAGCTGCCATTTGAATCGGCCTAGGTTCCTTGTAGCCGGCTCTCTCCACAGCTCTTAGAATCTCGGAGCTTAGCTTGCTCTCTCCCCAGCTCCTCATAGGAGGAGGAATCTTGGAGCCTTTGTAAGAGATGTCGAAGTCTTCTTTAAAGATGCGCCAGTCTCTTTCGGTCATCTCCTCTAGTCTCTTCTCCCTCCAATCAAACGCATCTTCTGGTCTCGTCTCTCTCTGGTGCTTGGTGGCTTGTTTTTTCTGCGCGAGGCGGTCCATGCCGGCGAGGAAGCCTCGGCCGAAGAGGAGCTGAGCTTCGTGAGGGTTTTGGTAGAGAGCGTTGGTGTCTCTTGAAGTGTCCTCTGTGTTTTCCCAGTCGAAGGAGAAACGGGACTTGGCGTTTGGTCTTGTGATGACTCTCTTCTTGCCTCCGACTCCGAGGTACTGCTCTTTGATGGCCTCGAGAGCCTTCTCACGCTCTCGAGCTATTGTCTTCTCAACACGCGCCGCCTTCTCTTCGCGAGATTTGGCTTCTTCTTCTTCTTCTCGCTCCTCCCGATCTCGGATTCGCCGGTCTCGCTCACGGCGGTTACGCTCACGATCCCTATCTCTATCCCTCCTCCCACTATATCTATCTCTATCTCCATCTAGGTCGCGATATAGGTCCCGGTCTGTACTGCGATCGACGGTTTGATCTTGGCTGCGTTTTAGGGCAAACTCTTCGCGCTGAGATTTGGTGAGGAAGACAGGTTTCTTAGCATTGAAGGAATCGAGTGAATTCGATCCGATGACTTCGATTATTGATCGCTTCATCGGTTCTCTGGTGAAGAATAAGAATCAGAGCTACTCTCTCTCTCTCTGCTGAAGAAGATGTTTATACAACAACCAAACCAACCCTCTTCTCCCCTTCTCTTGGAGTTGATATATATATATATTTTTTTTTGGGAATTCTTAATTCGTTTGATTTATTATACCGGGGATTTTAGGCCCAATAGTTTTCTTGGACTTTGTAAAGTAGTCACTATTTTCTCAGGTTGATTTTACCTTTACTATTTTTGGAAATAATTAACTTTTCCTTTTTCGTATACTTCTTTTCCAAGGTAAATAAAAATTAGTAGACAATTTTATAAAAGAAGACCTTTCACAACACAAAATTACTAAACCCTAAACTGAACTGCCGATGATGTCCTCCGCGGTAGAGCAATTACGCATAAAGAAGAAGAGGAGAAGGGTTGAGTCTCCTCCATCATCATGTAGTAGGTTAATGTCTTTGCCATATGACATGGTTCTAAACTGCTTGGCCCGCGTGTCGAGAACCGACCTAGCGGCTTTATGTCTGGTCTCAAAGAGCATCCGCTCGCTGGTGTCTTCCGCTGAGATGTACGAGACCCGATCTCGAATGGGTTTGAGGGAAGATTACATCTATGTATGCTTGGGAACTAATTTTGGCACAAACCCTCTGGGATGGTTCATCCTCAGAAAAGGAGGACAATGGAATAGGCTGATCCCGATCCCGATCCCTTCGTTCCCATCTCCTTGTTGGGATTGTGAAATCCCGTGTCCAACTCTATTTTATCTCATTAGTACGATATTGTCCACTTTGGGCCTTAATGACAAGCCCGCATGGATTTACTTTTGGTTTCCATCCCAAAAGGCCTCGTACTAATTAGAGTTGGACTTCTCTTTATATATTAGACTTTCCTTTGTCTAATATCCAATGTGGGACTTAGATTGACATCTCACATTCTCCCCCTCAAACTAAGAACCACAACTCATCTCTTGTGTGTTTCCTAATCACAGAGTTTTTCCTTTGAGAATGTTTTCCCACAACATCACAGGTTCCATGATCTTCTGACGTTTCTGCAACAGACCTTCTCTTTCTTCTTCTACCCGTTCTTACTTAAGGGTATTTTGGTCTTTCTTGCATCTCTTTGTCAAACCGCTCTGATACCAATTGTTGGGATTGTGAAATCCCGTGTCCAACTCTATTTATCCGATTAGTACGATATTGTCCACTTTGGGCCTTAATGACAAGCCCGCATGGATTTACTTTTGGTTTCCATCCCAAAAGGCCTCGTACTAATTAGAGTTGGACTTCTCTTTATATATTAGACTTTCCTTTGTCTAATATCCAATGTGGGACTTAGATTGACATCTCACACTCCTCGCAGAGCTACCTATGTCTCCATGGGATGTGGGATCTATGTAATTGGAGGAGAGATAGAAGCTGTGAAGACATCGTGTGTCTCGTTTCTGGATTGTCGGACTCACACGTGGAGCCAGCTCCCTTCCATGAGATTTGCTCGCTGTGAAGCCAATGCTGGGGTCTTAGACGGTAAGATATACGTCATGGGAGGCTGCGATACTGTATTCTCCGGCAACAATCCAGAGGTTTTCGATCCAAAGACGCAAACTTGGAGCAGAGTGTGTATACCTGATCCGGTGATGAACAGTAAAGTTGGCAAGCTGGTTGGGCCGCCGGATAATAATATTTCTATCAAATTTTGGACTGAAGAAGGTTTGTGGAATGATTTCTTTCTAAACGCAAAAGAGGATTGTTGTTGTGCAATAGACAGATTGTTATTCACTTGTGATTTTGACGGGAGAATCAAGTGGTGTGACCCTTTGAGTGGGGTGAGGAAAGGGAGCATGGAGTGGTACAAGGTGAACGGTTTGGAAGATCTTCTAGGGTTCCTCAAGTTTGACCTTAGCAAAGATACAATCTTTTTCGTTGGGGAGAGTGCGGATGTGTGGAACTGCCATATGCTCAAGCGTGGTTACACAGACGGCCTCCTAGGCTTAGTTCCGGGCTTCAAAATCAGCAAATCCGCTGGCAACATTGTCATCTTCTGGAGCGTGCTCCTCGGGGACAAGTTGCAGGTTTGGTGTGCTGAGATTTCACTTGAGAGGCGGCTGCGCCAGGATGATGGCCAGATTTGGGGGAACATCCAGTGCATTGATCATGTCTTCACTATGGACCCTGACCTCTATATTTTGTCTTCTATTAATGTTAGTCTTTGAACATACTTTTCTCTTTTATTAGCAGACTTAATTGGTAGATACTCTTTGTTTCTGTTAACTCTATCAAGTGTGTTTCTTCTTGTTCTTCTATTTCACGTAATCTTCATTAATGTGACATTATACTAGTTCCTTGAATTAGTGCTGTTAGTTTTTCGTTTGCTCTGACATTAACAGATCGCGCAATACAATTCTCTAGCTAGCAGGTTTGTACCATTGAAGACATGGATATAAATGATTTTTGTTTTGGTAAAATGTGAAGGTTGGATCGATATAAATGATTTGATTATTCAGAATGAAAATTTGCTTACCTTTGGTGGTGAAAACGGGGTTACAGCCACATTGAACTACGAGACAGTTTGTTTCTTCTTTGGTGTTACGATGAATGGTGCAGCAATGTTTAATGCCACAAAAGCAGATGAGATGACTAAAATTGCAACCTCTTGATTCTACAAGAATCTTTTTAGAGGTGAAAATGTTATAAAGGGAAGATGAAACTTTCACTTCCAGAGTTCTTCCACGGGGAATCTCCCACGTTCACTTCCATGTTTCATCTGTTGAACTGATGCAATGGCTCTCGCGTTGCTGAGAGCATTGTTGCTTCCTAGCTGTTTCTCCAACGCGTTCTCGACTCCTGCCATTTCTAGCTTCTAAAAATAATTTAATTATCATTTTCGATTATAAATTTTATTTAACTTTTTATTTAGTTAATTGGATTATATTTTAATAAGAATTTTTCTTTTTTAAAAAAGAATATATATATATATATATTGCATATTTCCCGACGAAACATTTCGTAAGGAAAAAGTGTCGAAATTCATCAAAAATTTCTCTTAGACAAGATTCGTGAGAAATTACGGATAAGAGGTCGTCGTAAATTAATTTCCTGAGGAACAAAAATTTATCGGGAATCAATGAAGAAAGGAAGCTTTGAAGCTCATAGCAAATTGAAAAGGTGGCAGAAATAAATGAGTACTGTACTACAAAAGGCCCCACGCAGAACACAGAATTAACGTTGATCGTTGCTGTCACGTGGAGAGGTTAAGGTTCCCCTGCCACTTCTCTTATGTATTGTCTATTTCTTTTTTTTTTTTGAACTTAACTCTATTTCAAAAGTTAGTTTTTAAGAAAACTGAAGCACATAATTTTATAAATCTATTCAACACGTGGTTTATTCTATCACATTGTTCAATGTTATTTACACATGAATGCTTAGTTTAATAAAATATAGACTTCATGCATGCATATTTCTTGTCAATAAAAAAGCAGAAGATTACAGTTTTACAAACTTGTAAACGTAAGAAACAAAAAAGAAATCTGTGGTCAACTTGATTAGCCTAAACTGTATAAGATAACTCTGATCATCCAACTAGACTCCAGACTTGAAGAGTTAGTTCTATCTCTACAGATATTACAAAAATAGAGTTATATAGTAGTAGCATAAATACTGCATACTAATCCATCATACTAGTTTAAATAAGGAAGAATATATGGAAAAAGAAGAGAAGAAGAATGAGATGCTAAACAAAAAGATGCAATCAAAATTGACAGGCAGTACAATAATGTGTAGTAGTGTGACAGCTGAGTTGTCTACTACCCATTTTCGACGTTAATGTTTTGACCCTTTTATCTCTTATATTCGAAAATGTCTCAACCTAATAATTTAATCAAGACACCAGAAAGCAGAAAATAAACTTAGTAAGAAACATATTTTCTTCCTTATTATTATGAGTGTTATTCTCATTTTTCATTAAATTGATAGGCTTCCCACATGCAGAATATTACTTTTTCACAACCATTTCAGTTATATTTTATCTTCATATCTAGATTTCTTCTCATAATGAGATGAATTGTGTGGACATAGTTAAGATCATGTCATGTGAAATGCATTTCAGACTTTAACTTTACCCCCAGGTTATTTAGACAAGTTGCTTGATTAATTCGTCTTTATATATGTTTTTTTTTTTTTTTTTTGAACAACTTTCGTCTTTATATATGTATAACCTATGATGATATTGTCTAGTAGAAAGGTTTTTTTTTCGTACAATGTTGTCTAGTAGGAGGGTACTCCTTTTTTGTAGTAAAAAGGTACTCCAATCACTTGTTTTGTGTTTATTGCTCTCTGTACATGGTAACTCTCTCCAATGGTTGATTACAAACCATGAAACCAAAACAAAACAAAGCCTTGTGCTGTTTTGATCGTTCAGTTTCGCTAGCATGTCTTCATTTTACATATTACTAGTTGAAAAGTGAATACGTTCAAGATTGGACCATTCTTATATATGTAGTTCTGGTTTCGTGGCCCCTAGGCTAACTTGATTATCGACATTATCATCTACACCAGACGAAATTAAATTGGAAATTTAATGTAGCAGTGGCCCTATGCCATAAATCAGAAGAACCTCCCTTTGTACCCAAGTTTCTTTTACGACACCAAGCATCATCAGTATGATATAATAGAAAATTAATCGTCGGCTACCACACTATTTACGAATAAATCCAGGTGACTTTTTAAATTATGTGTAGCTCATATATACAGGTTATATTTTTCAGTTATCTTTTGGTCAAACATTCTTTTTTTTGGTCAAACATTTATTTTCAGTTATCAAATATTCATTGTAGAAACATTAAATCAAAAGGAATTGGACATGGAATATGATTCATAAGAAAGCAATGAGCTATGTGTAGTCAGTTTTCTACTTCGAATATCAACTTCTTCACTGAAAAAAGTCATTTCACATTGTAAAACTTAAGTTTAATAACTGCTAAACCTTGCTTTCGAATCAACATTAGCGCATATTCTACACATATATTTTCTGTACACATACAGTATTTACACTATGCCACCTAATTATATAGTAGATACATAATCTGAATTATGGATGGTTGTAACGTGTAAATATAAATAAATAAATAAACTTCTCTGTGGTCTAGTGGTTTCTTTCAAAAAAAAAATGCATACCAAAAATAATATTACTACAGAAAGGTGTTTAAAATATTAGTACTAGTTAGAAAGTGTGGCTTATACATAAATGTTTAAATGAGTAAAGGTTAAGTTTTATAAAATGTAAAATCAGACAACGTAACAACAAACTTCTTATCACTCGAGAAATGTGAATCCATGTTTTTTTTTCGTTCTCTTTCTAGGGTTTTTTTGTCGAAAAATAAATACAGTAATAATAGAGCACTAAAGCTTGATCGTACTTTATTTTACACAACATGCTAGTACATGAAGAGAAACAAATAAAAAAATAATGAGTGAATTTTGTGGTCCAACAACTTAAGCACCTTAAGATCCTTCCCCACTTCTGTTTTGAGGGTCCTTCTCTTCCAACGTTTACTTTCACATCTTCTCCTCTTGTTATATCATTCATGTGAGAGAAAGAGCGAGAGAAAGAGAGTAATACTTTGAAGATGAGTGTGAGAAGAAACAACGCAGACGGAAAGAGGAGTTTAAGAGAAATGAGTGAGGAAGAGGAAGAAGACGAGGATACATTTGAAGAAGAAGACAACGGAGGAGAACAGGAACAAGAAGAGGCTATAGAGAAGAAGCAGAAAGGCAGAGCTACAAGTAGTAGCACTAGTAGTGGAGTTTCTTGTCAGGTCGAGCGATGCACTGCGGATATGAGCAGAGCCAAACAGTACCACAAACGACACAAAGTCTGCGAGTTTCATGCCAAAGCTCCTGCTGTTCGGATCTCTGGTGGTTACCAACGCTTCTGCCAACAATGTAGCAGGTAACATCTCTCTCTCTCTCTCTCTCTCTCTCTCTCTCTCTCTCTCTCTCTCTCTCTCTCTCTCTCTCTCTCTCTCTCTCTCTCTCTCTCTCTCTCTCTCTCTCTCTCTCTCTCTCTCTCTCTCTCTCTCTTATCAAATATCTTCACCTCGTTGCGACAGCCACCAAAAACAAGAAAAAGAAACATTTAACTTTGGTTTTACAAGGTTTCACGAGCTGCGTGAGTTTGATGAAGCCAAGCGGAGTTGCAGGAGACGCTTAGCTGGACACAATGAGAGAAGGCGGAAGAGCACAAATGAATAAAACGGCCGTGATTCTGAATGTTAATGAAACAGGCTTTGCTTGCTCTCTTCTGTCACTCTCTTTAATTAAGCTCCTTGTAATCTTATGTGCCTCTCTCTCTCTCTGTTTCTCAATAATGTATGCAATCAAAAGCTATCTGCTAAACCTAAGACATTAATAAATGCATTGAGACCAAGTAAATGCTTGAAGGTGAACATGTGTAAGAAAATGTATTCAATCAACTTTTTTATTAATAATGTGGGAGAAACTTTTGATTCTTGACATCTGTATTCTGTTACAAGAAAGCTCATCAAATATATATTAGATTCTAAAACTAATCTTAGTCAGGTTTGATTCCCAATAAGAACTCCCAAGCAACGATTGATGCTGCATTAGCAGGAGGGAATGCTCTCAATATGGTTAGACGCAAACCTGCATAGCATCCCTTAAGTCCAGCCCTCTTGTGAATCTGCATAGGCGCCAAAATAGTATTTTATTTAGTATCATTGAATGTTTAGATTCAAAGGAGACAAGGAAAAATCAAAAGAGCTTACAGACTGATCTCAACACTTTCAAAGGGTTTTTCTAGGTAGCTTAGTCTGGATAATGGTTTTTTTTCTTTTTCTTTTTTGGTCGATGATAATGGTTTTTTTTTCTTTTTTGCTATATCAAGAGGGGAAACAGCTGACTAGCACTGTATCATAGAAACAGTAGCAAGATGATTCCAATAGCAACAATTTTTTTATGACAGGAGTTCATGCAAACACTACAAGAGAGATTCTTACAGCTATGCCTCCAAGACCACCGGTGAGAACTACTATCCCCATGTCAACCAAAGTAACCATGTAATCAGCTTAGAACACTCTAATCTCGAGTGGATTTTCAGCACACTATATTCCGCTAACAATGCTGCTGAACCACCGCGAAATATACCTGTTACCTGAAAGACATCCCCATCAAACCTAAATGCTTGATTCGATGTATAGCCCTCTTAGCAATGACAATCAAAGAGGACTGTTGTATCTACAGAAAGTGGGGAGGTAAAGAATATGTGCCTTGGATCTGCATTCTACACTGTAGAAAACAAATGTCCTAAAACTCCCAAGGAAACCATCAAAGATATTAACTAAAACATGTTACAAAAACAGAGGTTTCACATTAACTAGCTCTGTTGGACATGATACAAAGCTAATAACAGCTCCACCAAACATAGCAGATGGGACAATGGTTTCTAGTCCGTGGCCCATCATCTCGTCAAGTTACCTTAATAAAACAATGCAAAAAATAAAATCTGGAAGATGCAAAAAGAAAATAAAAGAATTCAGTGAAAAGATCAGCTGGTCTGCGATTTATACCCGCAGGAAGAGCTTAGCCTGGGAGTATATTCCGAACATCAATGAACTTTCAAAGGCCATTCCAAAAAACTACTAATGTTGCTGCTCCTCTATAGAGTCCTTTGACCTAAATGTGATTACAGTGGATCTTGTAAGTTCCCATCGACACTGAAAAAATACAGTCTTTCGATATGTTTGCTAGGTGCTAAAGTGAAGAAGGAAAGAGATGAGAATAGTGCAGAGAGAAACATACTCCTTCAGATTCAGGATTCTTGAAGCACAATGCAGACCGTTTTTGTATCTGAGCCCTTGCACATCTGTGTTATGTTTCTGAAGTTTTACCTGAAAGAAGAAACAAAAGACACGCCAGCCCTAAAGAACAAGCTTCACCTCTTAAAAGGGAAATAAAAGAACATGAGTGATGCTAAAGAAATGATTTTTATACCCTCAAAGCTCATAAGCAACAAACCCAAGTATAGAAGAATGCTCATTGAGCTTGGGTTATGAGCCAAGTACAGCCAACACGAGATGTTCTTATTATCAAAAAAACAATATATATATATATGTAACAATCAACACACAAGTGACATATATATAGATATATATATATATATCGATGCATACTACTTTGAATTGAAACACACATAACCCCACTTGGTAATATATACAGTTGTGAAGAAGTAAAAACAAAGTCACAAAGTCGAAACTGGGATTGAGAATTGAGTACCTTGATGGTATCGAAAGGGTGGCCGACGGCGACTGTGGCGAGACAAAGCCATCTTTCCGGCGACGTATTCCTTGTAAAACCCTAAACCCTCTCCCATCGTCGTCTTCCTCCTCTTTCTTTCCCACCACGCCACCGACCAAAAAGAAGCCTTCTCTTGAATTTCATTAAAGAAACAGAATCAAGTTGTTTATTAATAACGACAACCATAGATACACAGAGCCGTCTTAGCTCAGTGGTAGAGCGCGTGACTTTTAATCCCGTGGCCGTGGGTTCGATCCCCACAGACGGCGTCTTGTTTTTTTTCCCTTGCGAAATAGACCTTTTTAGTACAGAAAAGTGCATAATTATTTACAAGTAGGATATTATTTCTTCGCTCGAACACAAAGTAGATTATACTTTGAATCCTGGATGTTACAACTTAGCCACTCGGGATGATAACACATCAAACATGGTGCAAAAACACTTTAAGCAGCAATATGTATTTATATTATTTTTTCGATATTCGTACACAACCTTAAACTTTAGGATTATATATTTATATATGAGCATGAATATAAATTCAATTTGTTGAACCGCCTAGAACTCATATATATGAGTAAAAGATGTTATCGTAGTTTTGGTTTATATGTTCAGCAAGATATGGTATCATTTCATAATTTCACAAGATGAAGTGATGCCAAATCATTTTGCTAACTAAACTTCAGGAGGAAGTTATGAATCCTGATTGGATATGCTTATGATCGTGTTCATTACGAAACATTCACAGCGTGTTCATTACGAATCTTCTTAATTATCCTCTTAGTGATGATATACTGTTATGTTGTGACTTGTGAGTTCTGAGCAAAATATGAAGCTCAAGAGTATCGCAAAGTTTCATTGGGATTGAGATCGTTACTACGGACGTGAAGAGCCGAAATCTGCAGTGCCAATGATTTGCATCAAAGCCAAGGCATCAACATTTCACCGAGTACTATTTTATAAGTGTTACTTTTTTTTTTGAATAAAATGTTAAATTTGATTCTTATAAGTGTTATTTTTCCCATACCATATACAATATATATTTAATGTCCACTACACAGTCATGCAAGCACTATCATAATTGCTTGTTCATTCATCTAACCATATGTTTAATTAGGTTTTCTATAAATGAGTTCATGGTAGATACCCACATCATTTTGTTATATCTCATTAACATTCACATATAGATGGAGTGTGTATGTATACGGTTTGAATCTTCTTAACCTCATTGATTGACAAGTTTTTTTTTTGCCTAAATTATTGATTGACCAGTTATAAACAATAACTAGATTTTGACCCGCACGCCCGTGCGGGTGTTATTTTGTTATAAAATTTGTTGCTGTTTGTCTTTAATGTTAATAATAGAGTTAGGCAAAAAACCCGAATCCAAAAAATCGAACCGATCCAAAAAGAAGTACCGAACCGGAACCAAAATTAATTAAATACCCAAATTATTCAAAATGTCGGTATTTAGAGAACTAAAACAGAATCCAATCTGAATCAAAGTATTTCAGATATCCAAATATGTTTGAAATAGATTTATATGCTTATATATATATATATATATATATATTATTTTTAGATTTAATGTATAAAACATCTAGAATATATATGGTACTTTTAAATTGGTTTAAATAATTGAAATATATTTAAATAGTCAAATCTAAATATCTAAAATATTTAAAGAATACTCAAAACACCAAAATTACTCAAAAATAATTATTGATTATCTATCTAAATATTTAAATCAAACCAATTTATATTTTAAGTTTAGGTATTTTGACATATGTTATTCAAATTTATATGTAATATATTATTTTTTATAGATTATGAGAAATTAAAAGTATATAATGAATTTTAAAAAATAATTTAAATAGGTTATCCGAACATCGAACGAACCCACAAATATCTGAATCGAATCCGAACCAAAATTTAGAAATATCTGAATGGTACTAAAATCTTTGACTCCGAAAACCTAAAACCCAAAATCCAAACAGACCAAAACCGAACCCGAATGGGCACCAGAACGCACACTCATAATTCACAATCTATTTTTCTTTAAAACCAAGCAAACATATAATTAATATTATTTACATATACTATCATATAAATAATCACATATATTATATTATAAAGTTTAATGTGAAATATAAAATTATAATTAAGTTGGTATAAAATTGGACTTTGTATTGTATTTTTCTTATATATATTGAAAACATTTTTAATAATGGTTATTGGGAAATATTTTAGTAAAAATAATTTTTTGAATATTATATGAGAAAATCTATTATATTATGAGAAACTATTTATTATGTCAACTTTAAAATATACGAAAACGAACCAATCTAATTATCCAAAATATCATTTGTCTCAAATAATCATAAAACAAAATATAAACTTTAGATATAAATTTCAAATCAAAATAATAATTTAAAGTTGATTTATATCAAAAAATTGATTCACAATATACATATAAGAAAAATACTGCTATCTATGTTTCCAAACTAACATATATCATTTTATACTGCTACTAATGTTTGCAAACAAACTTTTTTTAAATTGTTATTTATGTTTCTAAACAAACCTATTTTTTTTTTAAAAATACTATTAAAGTTTCAAACAAATATCATTTTAAAATTGTTATCTATGTTTTCAAATAAATTTAATTTGTAATTCAGTTTTAATAATGTAGATAGATATTAGAAATCTGATAAATTTCATTTGAGATTCCAACACATAATATGGTCCAAAACATATTCAATATCTATAAATTTTACACCACAGTGACTGTTCGATTTTTTTTTTTCCAGAAAGGGAGATTTCTTTAAAAAAAGAACTATGCCTACATCGATATCTCCTGTAAATTATGGTAGTTCAAATATGGTTAAAACTATTAATGTAGTTATTTACTGGATCTTTTCTTAATCGATTGACTACTTTTAAGGAAAATATTGTTAAGATTAATGTTATACTAAACAATTACAAAAATACATTTAATGAAGAAAATAATAATAGTTTTAAATTCAGTGCATAAGTTGGTATATATTAGACTGAAGTAAGGATTATTTTCTAATTGTACTTCAGTTTTAATAGATTAGATTTTGATTTGAAATTTTATATCTAAAGTTTATATTTTGTTTTATGATTATTTGAGACAAATGATATTTTGGATAATTAGATTAGTTCGTTTTCATATATTTTAAAATTGACATAAATAGATAGTTTCTCATAATATAATAGATTTCTAATTTTTCTTTATAACATAAATAAATTCATTTTTTTAATATACTGCTATCTATGTTTCCAAACTAACATTATATCATTTTTATTACTGCTACTAATGTTTGCAAACAAACTTTTTAAAAATTGTTATTTATGTTTCTAAACAAACCTATTTTTAAAAAAAAAAATTACTATTAAAGTTTTCAAACAAATATCATTTAAAATTGTTATCTATGTGTTTCAAATAAATTTAATTTGTAATTCAGTTTTAATAATGTAGATAGATATTAGAAATCTGATAAAATTTCATTTGAGATTCCAACACATAATATGGTCCAAAACATATATTCAATATCTATAAAATTTTACACCACAGTGACTGTTCGATTTTTTTTTTCAAGAAAGGGAGATTTCTTTAAAAGAACTATGCCTACATCGATATCTCCTGTAAATTATGGTAGTTCAAATATGGTTAAAACTATTAAATGTAGTTATTTACTGGATCTTTTCTTAATCGATTGACTACTTTTAAGGAAAATCTTGTTAAGATTAATGTTATACTAAACAATTACAAAAATGCATTTAATGAAGAAAATAATAATATTTTTAAATTCAGTGGCATAAGTTGGTAAATATTAGACTTTGTACTTCAGTTTTAATAGATTAGATTAATCACTATCGAAATTGATTGTCACACTAACTATGATTAAACTTTTTCGGTATAATAATGATATGAGACCCACTAGTTAACCATAGTTGAGTTATATTTCATCTTTTAGTTGAATCATTCGAAGCTAAAAGTTAAATATATCTATTATGAAACAGTAGAAACATTAAAAGAGACAAGAGGACGCATTACCACCGTTAAAAACCAACCCAGATGGTGGAAATCAAACGGTCACTAACAACAACAAACAAAGAAAAAAAGGTTGCGAATGCAGCCATAAACTGAAAATAAACACGTGGCTAATGGAAACAGGATATACTACATCACCGGCATGTCACTCCTCCCTCTCGGTCTCGGCTCAACGGTGCTGGCTCCTAGTATCGTCGCTGTACAACCTGCGAAGCACAACGGTTAAGACATCTTAGATCTGATCTGAACTGTCCGGGCAACGACAACAAAACTCTAGATATTTATAACAAAGTTATTGTACCAGTCGTAGACGGTGGGAGCGTTTGGGTGAGAGGGCTTGTCGAAAAGGTTAGTGCCCATTCCTCTGGTGGCGATGTTACTTCCTGGATGAAACACACTCCTCCACACGTTCTCTTTACGTGCCGATCCTGGCGTCGTTGGAGTTCCAGGACTCCCAGCCACCGCAGGCGGAGCCTTGCTGCTGCTCCCTTCTCCTACACCTTTTCATGATCACATAATTAACTTTTAATTAAATAATATATATATGCAAAAGACTGCATACAAAGGTTCAGAACTGACTGGTTAATTACCAAAAGCATACATATGCAGGCATGAATATATTTGTATACCTTTGATGTCAATGGGTTGGGCGTTGATCTTGTTGCGGAGGCGGCCAAGGCCATGCTCCGGCTTAGGTCCAGCTACAGTTTCATCCCACATCTTGTTTTTCTTTTGTTGATTAGTAGTGAAGGATGTCAAGTGTGATGTGCAGAGTGAGGCTTCTTCATCTCATTTATAGAGAAATATCTTAATTTTCACCCCATAAAATATCTACAGAAAAAATAATAATAATTGGCAATTCACTGGACAAATATCAAAAGATTTTTTGTATTTGCATAAAGTAGACTTTATTTAGCAAGACCATATTGTCTGAACAAAATAATGTTAACCTAAGTACTAATAACATATTAATTTTCAATATACCACCCAAGGCAATGGATTTGCAATTTCTCAAATCTTATTTTCCCTTTCCTATTTCTTGCATAAGTTCTTTCAGCTCTTTTGTTTTACCAACTAATTCTCATTCATGTCCTTATCTAATTAATTAAACCAAATAATATTTTTCTTACTACTTCAGCACTTTTAACCCATTTTTTCCTAGTAAAGTAGCTTTTGCAGTAGTAGCATATACTTCTCTAAGGATTTGTTTGTTTGCAAATTGTAACTTTCCAGTGCGTCAAATCTAGAATTAAACACACACTATCCTTGGAATTAGGGTCTCGGATTCTATTTAAAATTGTGTAGTCCATAAAACGTATACAACCTTAACTTAAAACACTAACGTTGTAAATGACGGGAGTGAGCAATGAGATAGGACTGGAAATATATAAAAATGCGACAAATGGACAGAGATGGAGATATGGATAAGAACGAATGAGTCATGAAGTAGGACCCTTGGACCAAAGTATTCTAAGGCTTTGTGGAAAAGTATTCTAGGGAACAGCAAATGTGAAAAGTACTATATAAACGATAACGGAGAGATGCGTAGATGTGGAATGAAAATGAACAGAGGCCCACAAAGATAATCAACACCGTACCTCAACATCACTAATAACTATATAATATATAAGCCCATCTCTATAAGGCTATAATCAATGAAAATAACCCATTATCTTTCTACGGTAATGCGCTGTTTCTAAGCATTAACCAAGAGCTTTGATGAGTTCTACAAATGTATACACATCTCCAGTTCCAACCCTCTTCCTCTATTGGTAAAGGAAAGAAAAGAGATCCAAGAAATTAGCTGCCAAAGTCCTAACTAAGAAAAAGAAGGATGACATAATTTACAAGAATATCGTTCATTAGTTTGCCCTCATGCCACCACGTAAGGTGGCGTTTGATTTGATGATACCTTAGGGCTTAGGTTTACCATACTTTTCAACATATCCCTGCAAATGAACAGAGGTACTGTCAGACTAATGCAAGACTCTACTACTTTAAGTTTTTTACCTGCTTGAAGTGTATAAGAAAGAGATTCACCTCCACAAGCTTCACAATCTTGGTAGCAGACATACTAAGATACTGATCAACGGATGCTGAGTCAGTCGGCACCTGATGGGACTGGACAGCAGCGCTGACTATCTTTTCAGAAGCTCTTTTAACTACCATGTTATGCACTTCTTTGGTAAGACGGCCCTCACGCCACAAAGGTTTCACCATGTCTTTGATGGTTTCCACAACTGCAGTCCGGAACTGTCTCATTGCTTTGGTCCCTGCGTCTGACCTCACTTCACCATCTCTCTCATCTGATTTCAACAACTTTTGATGTGAAGAGCCGTCACTTCTACGCCAAGATCCGTGCCCTGAAGGTCTGCTTCGTTTTAAAACAACAGCTCTATTCTCTGCTGCCGCTGAAGAAGAAACTTCTTTGCTTGGTGTTGTTTCATCATTTTGATCAACAACAGAAGTGGCCACCCCTTCCACTGCTTCCATATTCTTCCTCGTTACAGTTTCTTGGTATTGAGTTTGACTGCATGAGCTGTTTTTATCATCGTCATTGCAATCCCGTGCTTGGCGACCACTACCAGAATCACCATCTTTCTCCTGGCCAGCTTTTCTCTCCGCATCTCTCCCTTTACTTGACGATGGAGCAGTAAGAGATCTGTCTTGTGGAATCTCTAAATCCGGGAAAGGATCGTAGAGGGCATCAGACGAGGGAAGTATATAAGGTGGAATCGTGAAAGATGGTCGAAAAGGTTCAGAAGGTTCCCAATCATTTGAAGAAACCTTCTTCTGGTTGCTAGTCCTGTGGTCTTGAACGGATGAAACAGATACGGCTTGCACCATCGGTAGTGATCCAGAACCATTTATATCACTCCTGTTTTCAAAACTCCCCAAGTTAGAAGCATCATACTGATTCATAGGAGCAGAACTGAACAATGATCCTGTCCAGGCTGGTCCAGAAGATCCCACGTCTGTTTGTCTATAAGAAGTGATAGAAGAAGATCCATGTTCTTGAACAAAGCTGCTTCTCACTGGGAAGGAGGAACTGATACTATTAGCAAATACAGGCCTGTTCTCTCTGAAAACAGCACCACCGTTTTGTAGACTCCCTCTTCCAATGTTCCCCAGTGAAGGCCTCTCGTTCGTGAAAGGGAAAACTCTCTGACCACCTGATGGATTCACCAAAGAATATAATCCCAAAAAAATCATATTCCCAAAACATTAAAAAAAAAAATCAATTACAAATCGTTAATTAAGCACAAGAATGATATGCGTGTAGATTCTCTCTCCTTCAACACCAATTCATCCTCAAAAACAGAGTCACCTCAATTTCAATTTTTCATGAACTTTGAACTACACGAAATCGACGACAACGACGTGTGAAACAATCACGAGAGGATAAACACTACTAACCGTTCTGTGAAACGGAAGCTTCGAGTGGTTTAGCGAGCAGCAATCCAGAGTCTCCGGCAATCGTATGCTGAACCTGTACTGGGACGACGTCGTCGTCAATGTCCATATCGGAATCAGACATCTCGTAGGTTTTTGAGTAGCACGTTTACCGGGCGAGCGTTGCTGCGGCGTGCGTGATCGGGGGTGGGGAGGGGAAACAAGCTCTCAGGCGAGTCGAGGGATACGTGTTTGATATCGGGAGACAAAATCGGCGATACAAATACCTTACTGTTTTTTATTTTATGGGCCTTCCCAAAATCTAAAAGCCCATACGAGGTTCTCTTATCTTATCTGTGTTAATTACTAGTGATCCTCAAATATATTATAATAATTAATCGATATTTTATTTTGAAATTTATATGTATGACTTATTATACATAATTTTTTATATATATATGAAATTAGATAAATAATATAAAATCATTTTAACTATTATTATTTGGATTTATTGGATTACATCCTCTCCAATTTAACCATAATGTATTTTTGTTCTAACCAATTAAAATTTTGATTAATTTTTTATTTAGTTTAGATTAGTTTTGTTGTTGTCTTAAATTTGTAAATGTATTTTAGTGAATTTATGTATCTATACTATTATTTGGGAAGTAAATTTTCGCAACGGAGCTCTCACGTTAAAAGTTAGAGTGGTTAATATCTATACTACCCTTAATGAATAATTTATATATACTCTTTGTTATTATTATTTAATTATTAAATTTATAAAGGCGTGGCAAAATTTTCTATATAATTTGATTATATGATTATATGATTTGGTTGATCTCAACATACGTTTGTTTCTATCTTTATTGGTTATAATTATCCTAATTTTCATTGGACTTATCTTCCTGGATAAAACAAACCGCTTAACCAAGCTTGTATATATATGCGTAAGTAAGTCTCACGTCCTCCAAAGCTTCTTTTTAATATCTAAATAATCACCTTCTTACTTGGTGCAAAACATGTCCTATACGTAAGAAGGCATTTGCTTTAATGTTTATTGATGATATTAAACCATGGAACAATATTTATAAATTGAAGGTGCAGGTTATGAAATTGTGGAAGATGTGAAGATCAAAAAAGTTGTCTCCATTGAGATGGTTCTTGAAGATTCAACTGTGAGTAAAGTACAATACTATTTTGATGATTTCTATTTTTAGTTTATGTATGATTATCTAACTTTTTCAATTGTAGGGAACAAGGATACATGCATCCATTGATGAATATTTGATACAAATATACGAAGGAAAGGTGTCTGAGGGTGTTGCTTTTTTTATAAGCTATTTTACACTTGTGAATTATACTTTAGTTCTTTTTAAATAGATTGGTTTTTCTGACGGTTTGATACTAATGTTTTGTGGTAACAGAACCTTCCATACTGTTAGAAGAAATTTTACTAATTTACTTTTTCTGAGAAACATTTTACTAATTTACTATTAGTTTATTCTTTGCAGTTTTGTCTAATGTAGTATAATGTGCAGCTTTTCATCATTCAGGAAGACATCAAGTCCAAGAACTACTGGAGATAAAATAGAAAAAAAATATGTGGTTTCTGCAGTTTCTATCGCTTTCGTTGATTTACTTATAATGTTGGTAGATCATTTACCTCTTTTAATCATTTAATTATTAAATTTATTATCTTTGAAATCCTATGACACTACAGTTGATACGATTGGTAGAAAACTCCAAGCTTTTGCTAATGCTCAAACATTAAATCGTTCATATCAATGGATCTCGTGTTGGATGTTTTTGTGGTACTTTTATGGCTTTGCATTTATCTTTCCATAGAAAATAATATTTATTTTTATAAGAATAAAACAATACTTTTTTCAAGAAAAATGAAGCGATACTTTTGTTTCTATAGACCAACTAACTCCAGCAGATGACTTCAAAATACTTTGTAATTTATAAACAACTCTATGTACAATTAATCATTGCTTGGTTTCTTAACATTGTATACTTTTTCGAGTACATGATAAAAAATTTATCATTATGTTCTTCAAAACAAAAATGCACGTCAAATATTCTCAAAATCATTGTGCCCGCGTACGCGGGCTGGACAACTAGTAATTTAGTATACAATATGTTGATCTGAGAATCAAATGGAAAATAAATTAAAGTGATGATCAATTCAAAGATACATAAATAAATTATAGCAATAATATTTTGAAATCTTATGCAGAAATATAATTTTTTATAAGTAAAGAAATTGTAACAATTGATTAAAACTTTATTTTCATGTATTAATATTTTTGAGTTTCATTATTTATATGGTAAAATAATTAAATATTTTTCTAAATAATATTATATTATTATTCTATCTAAAATTTTAATTTGGATATAAGAGTTTGTATTGGTCCAGTTATTTCATTTTATGAGTAGACAAAGTTAGATATTCTTTCAAATTGAAATATAAATATTTTTATTCTAGTTATCCCACATACATCATCCATTTCACATTAAGAATGGTTTTATTTTTGGCAATTTCCCTTCATTATAAGTGTTATTTTATATCCTTTCTTTTGCAAAAAAAAAATATGTATTAAATAAAAATAAAACAGAAACTTAATCATTTAAAAAAATTCATATGTAAAAAACTTTAAGTGACAATTATAATAAAACAGAGGAAGTATTAAAGTTTTCACATCTGATAAAGTCTCAAATATATCGAAACTTGGAAGATATTCTAAAGAAGATAAAGCATTGAAAACATAAGCCATTAAAAGCAGAACGTGGCTCATTTAAGGCTGGTTATTTTGCTGCCAATCACGAAGTTCTTTCGTAAGTTTTTATCCTGACATAAATTATAAAATTTTCATGCAGAAGCCGATGATCAAGCAATATAGTATATTGGATTTGGGACTTTGAAAGAACGATCAGCTATAGCAAAGCCTTGCAGGTCGCTCCATTGATCACCAGTATTACCATGGAGTTTGTAGCCTTTCTTAACCATTATTGATCGCTGCTCTGATTTGTACTTTACAGCTTCTTTACCTTGATCTTCGTGACCTCTACATTAATCACATTAAAAAAATCCATTACTATATCTGTTCCTAAAAGAAAAGAATATTTTTTTGAATATTCAGTATATTGAGAATATAATGAATGTTTACAATTAAATTTAGGAATAATTTGTAAACTACTCTATTTAAGATTGAAAATTTGAAAAATACACTGTCATAACAATATTTTGCAAACTACACTTATTTATATGTTATACGACTTTTTTGTCCGTATTTAAATTTTTATTTTTTTAATAATATATACTCAAAATATTTGTATTATAATTATTTTGAGATAATTCTACGAATATTGAAATATTTATAGCTTTATTTCTAAAACATATCTTTTATAAAGATTATTCACGAAACTTTTATCGTATTTTTTATTAAACGTTTTAGAATATACAATAATATATTATTTGAGTTTTGAGAGATTTAGAAGAGTAACTCTTACTTTTGATGGAATATGAAAACTGCGATGATCATACAATGTATTTAGGAGTAAATTATAACAAAAAAATCATCAAACTCCAAAATTACGTATCAACGAGATTGTGTCTTTTTTACTCAGATATAACAAAAAATACATCGATTAAAAAGGTAATAAATTAAAATAAAATAGTAGCAATCATTTATATTTATTTTTTCCATTTTCATTAACTTTTTATTAAAGTACTGAAATTATTACTCTTAATTAGGTTAATCTAGTCACTTCACTTATAAATAAGTGTAGTTTTCAAAAAAATAAAATATGGTTTAGTTTTCAAATTATATTCTCATCTGATAGAATTTACCCATATTTTACCTTAAAGTTATTTTACTTTTACTAAACATTTTCTAATAATTATCAAAATAATATTTAACTAATTTAAATAATTTTAACAAATTCATTTTTATAAATTTACAACTTATTAATATTAATTACTAAACGTATTTTAAATATTTTGAAAAAATATTTTACAACAAAAAATAAATATAGAAAATTTATCATTTTAGGAACAGAATCATTATAGGAACAGAATGAATGATTAGTTGTTTTCCTCATGAGACCTGTTTCCTAAGTCTACGCGGTGGTAAACATTTTTTTTTATACTTGTAGAGATTTTAAAACCCCTTGTACTCTTTTTTAACAGCCAAGTATTGTTTATAGTAGTAAGCTTTACTCCTTTTTTTTTGAAAAAGTAGTAAGCTTTACTCTTCCTAACATATAATTTTCAAATCAATAGTGACCCTTTTAGCAAAAAAATCAATAGTGACCCAAGTTCTCTTTTTGTTTTAGATGTTATATTACGACATGAGTCCAAGATCGATCAACACATAGATTTTGTCTGGTAATGACAGTGTTGATTGATTTGAAAATTTACCGTTATATATAGGAAAGTCATGGACCTAGTTTTCAAAGAGAAATATTTTTGTTTTTTTTTTTTTTTGGATCAAAAAAGAGAAATATTTTGGTATAACTTATACCTCAGGAGAAGATGTTCCCAACCAGAATAACCGGCGTCCCGGAGATTTTTCTCGGTAATACTCCTCTGGGCTTCGTCTCGGCCAGTTAGCAGAATGATAGTGAAACCAAGTTCTTGAGACCTTTGTACAGTTTCAAGCTCGCATCAAAACCTGGAGCTGCACCTTGTACAACCCATTCATTGAATTTCTTCGAGTTGTACGGCTCAGACCTAACTCCACAAGAAACATATCAATAGGTATGATAGAAAAAAATAATGCAATTAAAATAGCAAGAAATCTTAAA
>NC_079513.1:18145340-18279889 GCF_000801105.2 Raphanus sativus | reverse complement strand
CCCTTTAATTATTGATAAAGTAGATTTATAATATATTTTTTAGATTTTCGTAATTAATTTTAAATGCATTTAGATTTTCTAATAAATTAAAAAAGTAAAATTTAAAAAGTAAAAAAAAAAATCCAAAGGGGCATCGATTTACTCCCTTACCCTAAATCCCCTTTCTATTTTATTTTTCACCCTTCTTCTCCGCCGAGCTCCATCTATGGCGATTGAAGAGTAGTTTCATCTCTTCTCCTGCTCAATCCTTCTCCTCTCCAACGCTCTCTTCATCTCTCCTACAAAAAGTCCTACCCTCTTGTTCCTCATCTTCCTCTTCGACCACACCGAAGGAACACAATCGATACTTCCTTCTTTGAGTTGTTTCATCGGGTAAAGTCAAAATCGGTGGGTTCTTCCATCAATTCCGTCAATATTAGGAGGTTTCTTCACATTATGTATTCGATTACTTCAATTTTATTTCTTGACCTAGGTTTTGTGATTGTCGATTTTGACCTAGATTTTGTGATTCTCGATTTGGATATTTTCTTAAAGTAAATTAATTTACTTGTTGGTTTATAATCTTATACACCACGCTTTTCTCTTTACATATTAATGTTTTCGATTGTATTTACTTTTCGGCTTAGTTGGTTCTTGATATGTTGGCTTAGTTGTTGTCTGATCTTGAGGTTTATAAGTTTGTAATGTAGAGTAGTTGAGTAGTTGTTCTTTGATATGTAGGGCTTTTGTTGTCCGATTTGAATGTAGAGTAGTTGTTCTTGTAGTGTTTATATTCTTACTTTGTTGTTGTCCGATTGGAAAAATGCTTCTAGAATAGGATTTTGTTTGTTTCTGCTCTCATTACCCACATTATTTCAATTGTTAGTTTGTTGTTCTTCGATTGGAAAAATGGTTATTGAATAGATATGTGACTTGTTTATTGATCGATTCTAGGAAAGAGAGAATGTAAATGTAAAAACAGTTTTATTTTGATCTCATCGTTCCTGATGATATTGATATTTTACAAATTGAACTAATGATGATCTCATGCCTTGTAGATATGTCGGAGGAGTTACCAAAGAGGCTTTTTAAGGAGGGCGAAGAGCCTCAGGTGTCTCAGATCAATAACAACTGCAGGATCGACTACATAATTAAGAAGTGCACAGCGTGGATGCCAAAGGAGCTGGATGTTGTGAAGAAAGATCCGGTGTTTGCTCAGATTTTTAAGCTTCATGAAAACGGTCTCGGGTACTCGGCGAGAGTGGTACACAGCTTCTTGTGCAGGGAGCTGGTGACTTACAAGCTTCACGAGCTTTGGTTTGTCTTTGCGAGGAGACCACTTCGATTCTCACTTCAAGAGTACCACGCAGTAACCGGGTTTGAGTTTAACACGAGTATCTCCCTTTCGGAGTTTGAAGAGTGGAAATTTGATGGTGGTTTCTGGAGCAGGGTTTTGAGGAGGAAAGACGAGACAGTTACACTCTTCGATCTGTGGAATAAGGACAAGGACTCTGTCAAGAAGTGGAAGAATGCAGATCGCATACGGCTGATCTACCTTGCCTTCATTCTTTGTGTCGTTTTAGCGAGAGATGAGAAGCAGAATATCCCTCTCAAATACATCAAGGTGGTCATGGATCTTGAGAAGGTTCGAAAGTATCCTTGGGGAGTTGCTTCTTATGATCTTCTCTGCGAGTCAATAGCCAAGAACCGCTACAAACTGAAGGAGAGGACAAGTAGTTATGTCTTAGATGGATTCTCTTACGCCTTGCAGATTTGGGCAATGGAAGCTGTACCAAAGATTGGAAAGCTTTGTGGTAAGAAACTGGACAAAGCTTTTGCGGATGGTCCTAGATGCATCAACTGGATGGGAGCTGGAAAGGTGTCATATCAAGAGACCAATCGGTTGGAGGAGATTTTTACAGCTGAGGTAAGTATCACTTGTTTTTATGACTCCATCTGGTTTGAAATAAATTTGTAGGATCTAACTTTCATTATTTTTTTGTGTAGGATGACATGTATCCATTCATCTCATGGACAGAGAATATGGATATTATCCAGAGTATTGATTTCCGCAGAGATGATGTGGAGGATGAAAGAATCAAGGGTCTGATGGAGCTGATTTCCGCAAAGAATGACTTCACTCAGCATGTTTGGGATTTCGAAGAAGCTGTAGAGGAATCTCTATATCAGCCTGATGAAGCAAATGTGAATGGTGAAGAGGGAGTGAATGATGAAGCAGCTGAGACAGATGAGAGTGATGAAACTTTTCAGACTCCAAGAGGATCAACGAGCCTAGGCGATACATCAAAGCAGGGTAAAAAAAGGCTTCCAGATCGTGGTATGGAAAAAAGGAAGCATAAGGTTCTCAATGGTGGATCGAAGCAACCATCTTTTAATGAAGACATGAAGGCTTTTATGGCGCAGTTGTTTGAGCAGAATATCTCTGCAATGGAGCAAAGGATGGAGAAGAAGATGGATGAGAAATTAGAGCAATTGGAACATCGGCTAAAAGCTCCAACTAAGGAACCCTGCGTTGAAGTTGAGGATGGAGAGACGCCTTCTCCGAGCAAGACAACGACGACCCAGCAGCCATCGTTGAGGAGGTCCACACGCGGGGTAAAGAAAAACTAGTCTTCATCACTCCTTTAATGTTATTTTCTCTTGTTTGTTTGTGACTGCACTTGTTAGTCATCGCTAAGGTCTCGGTTTGGTTTAGTGTCTTGTTTGTCTTATGGTTTTGTTATGTGTAATATTGGAACTATGTATTTCATCAGTCCTTTATGTATTTTGTTATGTGTAATATTGGAATTATGTAATGGTTGTCTTATGGTTTTGTAATGGAATGGTTGTGAAACTTTTTAAAAAATATGATCCTTGGTTATGAGCTTGGTATGTATTATAATTGTATAAATTTTGGTTTAAATTTTTTTATTTTCACAGAGTCTAGTGGATCTTAATTTCACTCAAGAAGAGGCTAGCTTTCGTGGAATCAGTACGCAAGGCGTCGAAGGGCTTTCTCATGCGTCTCATGTGACCGACTTTGATCCATCTCAGACAGCCAAGGCAGATGACTGGTGGACTCCAATGACTTCATTTCGAGGTTCGAGCAAGGCTAAAGCTCGTAAAGACAATACAGTTCAACCTTCACATTGGAAGAAATGGTCTAGACTTAAGCTTACCGATGAAGATTTGCCCCAAGATGGTTCTCCGCAGTCGTCGCTGTATTATTTCTCTGAAGAATCATGGCAAGGATTCCACGAATGGTCTATGAAGCCCGTACCTTTACAAATAGGTCCTTTGTGTTTCAATATGACTGTCGCACAAAGGATAGTATGCGCAGGAAAATGGCTTGGAAACGAGGTAATCATTTGTTTCAATATCTTCATTGCACATCTTCTTTGCTGCAACTTATATTTTTTGTGAATATTCAGGAAATGGATGACTTTATGTTTATATGGCGAGTCAAGACAACGTTGAAGCGTTGGGCGCCAACCCGTGTTGCTTTTATGACCGCTTTGTTCTGCCTCCAAATTGAAGCTGCATACAACGTTTTCCATCCCGACAAAAAGTCCTATAAACTGCCAGAATTCCTTTTATCATACGGGAGAGGAGAGATTCCATCTCATGGGCGGACTAATGAAGTTTGGGGAGTCGATGTTGATCGTCTCTACTGTCCTCTGTTTGTAAATGGTAATCATCCTCTCCTCTAGACGTTTTCTATTTTAAATTTCCTTCTCTGATCCAAGTTTTATACTGTCCAACGCAGGTAACCACTGGATTGCTGTCTGCGTCGACATCATTGAAAGAAAAGTGTTCGCCTTTGATTGCGGTGGGAATAGGAATAGGCAATACGTTGAGAAGTTTGCTGCTATGATTCCTAGGATAGTGAAGGCCGTTGCACCACCTGGATCGAAGAAGCTACACCTGTCACCATACACTATCGTCGATGTGCCTGTGCAAAAGAGATTGAACAAGTCTTGTTGTGATTGCGGTGCGTACGCACTCAAATACTTGGAATGCCATCTGCTTGGTCTCGACATCAACTTAGTGAATGACGAAATAATTCAAGGTTGCAGACAGAAGATTGGCGTGGAATTATGGGAGGCTACACACGATCCTGTTTATGCTGAGGTTATGAAAACCTATGTGCCTTCACCATGGGAGAGGTCTCAGGTCTTCGATCTGGAAGAAGACTAATAGTGTCTAACTAATGCTTTGGTTTTTTTTTTGAATTATGAGGCAAAACTCTAGGTTTTTATTCTTTTATGAAACATTTGATAACTCTAACTTTGCATTTCAATGAAGTATTTTTTTTAGGAAAAATATGGTAGCCCTTAAAATACCCTAAACAAACCCCTAAAGTTATTTGGAAACCATTACCCTAAACATACCCTAAATTTAGTAATCCTTATAATACCCTAAACATACCCTAAAGTTATTTGGAAACCATTATCCCTAAACATACCCTAAATTTAGTAACCCTTATAATACCCTAAACATACCCTAAATTTATTTGGAAACCATTATTCCTAAACAGACCCTTAAGTGTTTTGAACCTAAACATACCCTGATCTAAACATACCCTGATCTATTCACTTATTATGTAGATTGATCACTTAAATAATTAATTATATAAAATTATCAATAATTTTCGAACATTATCTCCTTCTTTGATTCATGTTTTAACACTTGTTTAGAGGATTCAAAGTTAAACTACAAACGATCTAGAAGTGTGATATACTCGAAAATTTTGTTTTTTTTTTCTGATATACCTTAGGTATAATACACGTTATAGGTGTATGAAACGGCGCCGTTTTGTCTAATTTTTTGACCTACTCTCTTTTCTTCCTCATTCTTCTTCGACAGAGAAATATACAGCGGCGACAAATATGGAGAACGACTCAATCATGAGTTCGATCAATTCTTCTTCCAATTCAACAGCTCGAGTAGCCAAAGACCGCGGAATTCCCACACGATGCAAGTGCGGTGAGGCTGTGTCGTGTTACACCTCGAGAACCGTTAGAAATCCGGGAAGATTATTCCATTGTTGTCTGATGGGATCTGAGAAGGTTAGTCCTATAATCATATACCTTTTTCCTTGTTTTAATCTAACTGTTTGTTCGATGTTTTTGATGAAGGACAAAACCCACTTGTTCAAATGGACTGATAAGTCAGTTGTTGAGGAGATTGAAGACTTCGAAGACCTGTTTGACGTCCTCCTCGTTGACAATTCTGAATTTCAGAGATCAATGAGAGCTTGTGAGGCAATGCTGAAACGCCATGAGAGTAAAATTGATGAGATGGAATATGCTGTTGCACGTAGCGAAGAGAAGACCATTAAATGCATTACCGAGTTAAAGATGACAAAAGCTTTGTTTCTGTGTTGTTTGGTGATGGTCCTCATGTACATTACCTATGCATGATGGTCATATGCTGCCTCAATTTGTTCTGTTTTCTCTTTCAAATAATTGTTAGACTATGGTTCTTGTTCTTTCTTTCTTGGGGATAATCATCTAGTAAAACCAATAATGTCTCAAGAGTGTTGCAAATACGAAATTGTCAAGCAAGGACGTAGTCAAGAGTAAAACAAAACAAAAAAGCAGAGAAATAAGGAGATCTCTAAGAAGAAACGTAAATGCTAACTGGGTAAATCGCAAGTTCCTCTCTTGTGTCCTTCGTTACCACAACGGCTGCACTTGTGCTTTTTACCCTTGCTTGATCCTTGAGAAGATTTGATCTTGTCTTCTACTGTTTCATACCTTCTCTTTACTGGTCGACCAGCACTCTTTCTTGACTCTGGTGGTAAAAGTTTTGCAAAGTCAACCTCAGCTGGGACATTCCACTCAGACTGTGGGACTGCTATTGGATTAATGGACTCCGAATAGGCTGTTCTCCAAGTTGCAGTTGTGTATAAAACGTCAGTGAAAGTGTGTACTTCTCTACCTGTGTCAACAAAGATTTGGGCTTCAGTAGAGTCTATATGCTGAAAAATAACAAAATAGGTCATATACTCATGTGTTTAAACTTCCATACCTCGTGAATAAATGGCAGGAATGGCGTGTCGGCAAGGTATTTTTCCTATATCGTACTTCCCACATGTGCATGTTCTATTCTCCAAATCAACATGACATTCATATATGTCTCCTTTCACAAGCGATCTGAAGTTGTCAATCTTGTAAACCTGAAATCCTTTTGCCTTGACAATTCTCCTATCAATCTTTTTTTCGACCTTGACGGTTAAAGGATCAAGATGCTTCGAGCTTAACAGGTGACGCTCGTAGAACCATCGAGTCATAAATTCCCTTATACTATCCAGCAACGGAATAACCGGATATTCTCTAGGTATTCTCAAAAGAGAATTTATCGACTCTGCGGGGTTTGTGGTCCTAATGTCATACCTGGAACTAGGGAAGAGAGAACGACTCCATTTTCGCACATCAGCCTCCTGTAGATATCTCCCGAGCTCTGGACTCATATCAAAAATTTCGGTCATACGTTCCTGAAATTCAGAGTACCTATATGCCTTTGAAGCCTGTTCGACCAACGCTGTCCAACCCTTTCCCTTAAACGATTTAACCACATTGGTCAGCAAGTGATGAATGCAAATTCCATGTGTTGATTGAGGGTAGACAGTCCCAATCGCTTTAGCGATCGATGCATTTCTATCAGAAATAAAAGCCAAGTCCTTGGAGTCAGCTACAACCACGCTCAACTGTCTAAAGAACCACCCCCATGAATCAGAATCAACAACCCCAAATGCAATCGGATACAAATTAGAGTTACCATCAACAGCAGTAGCAACAAGGAGAACTCCTTTGTATTTATTTTTCAGAAAAGTTCCATCGACAACAATCACCCTACGCATTGCATTGTAGAACCCTCTAACTGATTGCCCAAACGAGATAAATAGATAGAGGAATCTCCCCTTCTCTGTAGTTTTCATATTCAGTATGTGTACCAGGATTAGCTTCTTTGATCATATGCAAATATTTTGGTATTTTTGCATAGCTCTCATCTGGTATACCTCTAGCAGCTGCAATTGCAAACTCACGAACTTCCCATGCGTGCCAATAACTGATCTCACAACTATGCTCCATTCTCATGAATTTAATGATCTCGTTTGCTTTGGGTCCATCATTTGCATCATCAAATCGATGTTGTATCAGTCTCCCAATTGTTCTTGCCGACGCGGTCTTTCCGAATTTGCTTTTCTTTGAAGGAGCACATGAATGTCTTGCCTCACACTTGTTGATCATGAAATATGTAGACCCATCCAGACATTCCGCACGCACAGACCAGTTGCACAATGCATCCTTACATCGAATATACCACCATTTTTTTGTAGACTTCTTAACAATGAAATCGAAATTATGCTTCATCGCCCAAATCTCCAGTGTTGCCTTCAAAACCTTTTTATTTCTGAAAATTTGATTCTTCTTCACGAAATCTCCGCTCCAAGTTCGATCATCCTTTTCACTATCTCCATTATTTTCACTCCTTAAACCGGCATCACCGCAAGCATCCGCAGCGACATGATCCTTCCTTCTAACGCAAGACTCCTTTGAAGTTTTGACAAACTCTGCTCGATTTCTGTCAGGATCTTCCTCGTCATCAACATTACTTGAATCACACGGCTCCTTATTCAAATCGATATTGACGCGTTCCTTTTGATTTACACCGCTACTAGCGAACGTGACACACAAGGTTGTAGACGAACCCTTCTTCGCATAGGCCACAAAGTTAGATACTTGTCGATCATTGCTGATTATTATGGGAGGATTCCCTCTTTGATCCACCATCTCATAGCTGAACTCTGCATTAACGGAATCAGGTTCCACGCCATAATCCTCACACACCATGATCTTGAGGTGCTCCAACAAAGTAGTAGTCTCTAATGGTATCATTCGACCACGCCTTGCTTTGTCTACCATGAAACTCCACTGGTCGCTGCAACTACACATCCATTCACCAGATTTAACATAGATTAGAACCATGTTGTAATGATGGAGAGAAGAGAGAAGAGAATGGAATAGGGAGGAAGAAGAATAGAAGATGGGATCATCGATTAAGAGATCGTGGGAGGAAGAGAATATCATGGAGAAAATATTCTCCAAGATATTTAGGGATAGATTTAGGAAACATCTATAACTGAATATGGAAGTTTCCATATTTTTCGGATTTGCCTAGAAAACGTATCATACCTAGGCCTTAACAATGTACAGAACGTGGGAGACCTATTCTATCTAAGACGTCACATAAGTTAAAAGGTACATGACCTTAATTTCACAAAAAGTACGTAAGGTATATCGTAGAGTTGTGGTTATTTATCGTTATATAACCTCAGGTATAGTGAAGAGATCTTGCTAGATTGAAACGTCACAAAATGTACCTAAGATATATATGACAAGGAAATCTACATAACGTTTTATACCAAGGATATATCGATGTATAAAACTTATATTTCGATTTCTAGGTAAAATAGATCACCAGAATGTGTATTCTAACCTGGGTTAGAAAGTAAAATAAAATATGATTCCAATTTTTTTTTAAAAAACTTAAAATATATAAATTGTCATACTTATGTTTACAATAGTTTTCATATTTTTGTATATTTTTTTATTTAAGTTTACTATTTTTCTCATCAACCAAGGGTAAAATAAGTCCAAAATTGCCAAAAATATGAAAAGTCTTAAAGTGACAAACAAAAAAATAATATGTCTCTTTTTTCCAATTCTCTCAAATATTTTTGTACGTTTCAAGTCGGATTATGTTATGATTCTCTAGATATCAAAGTCTTGAACCCGCTTGAATATTTAACCAGTTTAAATTTGGTACTATTTTTTCCGCTGTTTGGTTTTCTCGATTCAATGTCATTTTGTCTACTTCTATTAGTACCAATCATTATTTTTTTCGACTGCATCATACTATTTTAATGATAATTTTCTTTAAAAAAATTACCTTCGCTTAAACAAGTAGGCACTATAAAAATATAATATATTAAATAAAATTGAGGTTCTATCACATTATAAAGAAAATATTACATTTCAAAACACTGTTTAGTTGACTTGACGGCATTGTGTTCTGCATGCCGATATGATTTGGTTTACTTGGTTAACCAGAGAAGGCCGTTGGTACAAGTACTAGACGACCCTTTTCCCTGTTTTACCTTGAACAAAAAGGTGTACAAGAACTTGAACTTGTCGGGATCGAACAAATAGTTATTCTCCAGCCACTACACAAGAGACTGGCCAATTATCTTAAAGTAAATAATTGTTCAATAATATGAAGATAGAAAAATTAGAATGCACCATTTATATAAAAAAAAAAAGATTAAGAACCTGGTTAGAAATAAATATAGCAAAATAATAAATTGTCAAGAATGAAAAGAAATTTAAGAGAACATATTGTTAAGTAACCATTATATGACATCGCAAAAAAAGGGGTAAGAAAGAAAAAGGGGGTAAGAAAATACGTAAAACAAAATATGTTACTAGAAAGTAATCAAATCAAAATAGGTGTAGAACTCTCCACTTCTCGAGTAATAGCGATCAAGAAATCACTACACCATTAAACATCTCCTGAGATGTCATGTGGCCTTTATTAGATGGTGGCACAAAGCAAATGCTTGTTATCGCAAGGAAGGTCTGGTTAGGCCCGATAATAAGAAGAAAAAAAGTGATCAGATTCTTGATAGTGGGAGAGAGATTGATGTTAGCACTATGGACAATTTAGAAGGTGTTTATCTTTAACGGCTCTTGTTTAGACATTAACCAAAAAGCGTCAAATAGTTCTCTATATCTGGAACCAAATTCTTTACTCTACAACGTTTGTTGTGGATTACTCTCTTATGCCTGGTCGGCATGGGCACGCACCCCATGCATGTTTTAATTTTAGTAGCAAGACATGCCTCTCTGTAGTCATTCTCTGCTGGATTTACCATTTTGGGTTGCTACATCTTTTCATCTAAAGTCACCAACATGAATGAAGTTGTGTTTAGTTGTAAACACTTGGCAGATGTTGATAGGTTATTGCTAACATACATGCAGTTAACTAGAGCTGTGAGAATTGATGACCGGTTAATGGCAACTCTTGCCCTAAACGTAAATTATTCAAAATGCGTGTTAGAGTCATTTGAAGTCCAAGGGAGAGGGCAACTTCAACTTGGTTTGTGCTTTTCCAAATTGAAGAAGTGTGTCTATTCAATGACGAGCACGTAGGATTTGTGATTGACATGGGTCCATCCCTGGAAATGACGGTAAGACGAGAATGTCAAGTTGTCCGTCAAAGTACGTTTAGTAGCTACCGTTACTTTCATAAACCGAAGGATATTCTACCGAGGTTTGGTAGGTACAAATGTGTGTAAACTGGAGTCATGCATCGTGCTTTCCTAAAGTATTCAGCTTTTCTATTGCATGACTGAAGGGAGTATGATCTCAGGGGAATGATAATTCAGTTAAGAACTTTATTTCGATTTTAAAACGTTGTGTAAATATGAACTGAAAAACAAAGCATTCACTACAAAAAAAGTTGACATTGATAGCAGATTATTATAGCTCGTTTTACTGAACTGCTATCGTAGATGACTTAAAATTTTCCGTATTATATAATAGCATTAGATAAACGCTATGATAGAACGAAACCTAAAATAGCATTTAATTAGTATTATTCTGAAAATTAAATGGGCGGGAAGATGAAATCACTAATTCTGCCAAATATTTAGCGGAAAGGTAGACTTGAACGCCAAAAATAAATATCTTAGTAGTTTTAGTAATGCTATCAAAGATATACAATAGCATTTTTTCTAAAAATGCTAAGAAAAGCTATTTGCTCTAAACCTTAAACATGATTTTAAATTCTAAAGACAACCTTTAAAAATCTAATATTTTCGTATTATAACTTCAAATCTTAAAATAAAACTCAAAATTTAATCTTTTAATTTTAAAATATAATTTCCTAAATAAAAATCTTTAATCTTTAATCAAACTATATCCTAAATCCTAACTTCAAACATAAACTATACATTCAATATACTCTAAATATAAACTTCAAATCTAAATTATTAAAAACTTAACTGAAAATCTTATATTTAGTACTCTTCAAATTTATTATTTTCTAACTTTAACCCTAAAAACTAAATTTTAATCCTAAACCTCGTGTTCCAACATCCAAACCTTAAATCACAAAACTAGACCTCAAAAACTAAATCTTAGATTTAAACCCTAAATCTAATACCACAAACCATAAATTTAAACTGTACATACAAAATCATAAATCTAATCTTTTCAAACTTTTAATATATATTTCAAACTTAAACTCTAAGTATATTCTAAAACTCAATCCATATACTTAATTCTAATTTTAAACCCTAAACCCTAAACCACATACCTCATATTAACCTATTTCATAAAACATTGAATCTTTAATTTTTAAATTTTATAAAATAAATATACTACTCCATACTATATACAGAATTTCAGATTTTAAATTATAATTTACAAACTATAATTAATCCACCAAATAATAAACAACAAAAAAATACAAAATATAGAATTGTAATAACTATAAATAAATTAAAAGCTAATTTGTATTGTTTTTTTTGAACCATTGATTGGTTTAGATCAAAGGCTTAGAATCATTCTTCTCCCTATCCACATCCTTTGTTTCTATTGGTTAGACTTATTTATGGCATGGATCACCAATTTACACCCTTGGATGATATTGAATCAACGCTTGAGATTAATTATTTTTTTCTTTTTTTTTAATTTCTCAGATCTGTTCAGATCTCGTCGAGTCCTAGAGAATCGAGAGAGAGAGAGAGATGAGATAGAGCGATAGAGATGGTCGACTGAAGCCTCACGACCACCCTCTTTTTGACACCGTCACCACCACCACCAGCACCATTACCACCAGCACCATCGTCGGTGCCTTCTCAGATTTTTATTTCTAGAGACAGAGACAGAGAGAAAAGTGGAGACGACGATTGTTTTCCATTCTATACTCTCTCCATTGTCATTTGTCTAGAGAATCTGTAACACCGGTCTTTGTCTTCACCGGAATCGCCAAAACCACCGCTCGTCGCCACCACCACCGGTCACCTCTATCTCTCGAACTCTTTGTCTTTCACTCTTTCTCTGTGTGTTTTAATTTGATTTTTGTTGTTCAATAGAAGGTGATTTTTTGTGTTCTTATTGTGTCCTTGTTGTTCATTGAACGTAGTTCTGTCCTAATGCACCTATGTTTTTGGTTTGCTAGATCCGGAGGCGAAGAGGAGGTCGGAGAGAAGACAGAGCTAGAAGCTGGAGAAGACAGAACATGGAGGCGGCTGGAGTCTTTCTTTTTTTTTAGTTAGTTTTTTTAGGTTTAGGTTTTTTTAATCTGGTTTAGTGTAAACCAAGATAGGGAAATTGTAGTGGTTTGATTTTATTTTTAATTTCTGGTTTAGTTTTGTAAACCAGAACATATTTGTAAATCAATTTTAATTATAAATAAAATTTATTTATTTTCAATTATAAAAAATCAGTTTAATTTTCAATTATTTTATTTTTAATTATTATTATTTTTGATTTATTGAAAAAGATCTATTATAACACAAATATACGAATCTTTATCAATTTGTAACGAAAAAATAATGCTATAATTAAGTAATTAACAACATTCAAATATTGCTATTGTATCTATATATTTCGTAGCGTTTCAAAAATGCTATCGTAGAGGGGGTATCTACGATGGCTGCCGATGATATAGCATTTATGAATTCGCTATGAAGGTCTATGATAGCATATTTTCCGTGCTAAGAATGTTGATATTTCTTGTAGTGATTGCTCAAAATCCTAAACAAACATTATAAGATAGTATTAAAAATTCTTATCTATCTCAAGGCATATACATTACACTAAATCGAAGACTGGCGAGACGATATCAAAATCATGAGAGCTTAAGACAAATCAAAACTACACATATGGTAAAGAAATTTACGTAACATTCGGTGTCGGTTGCGTTAGTTACAATATATGTCAACACCGAATGTTACGTAAACTTCTACACCAAATCAACGACTGGCGAGACCATATCAAAATCATGATAGCTTAAGACGAACCATGTAAACCGTCCATATCAGAATTCTAACATCAAAGAAAACACAGAGCCAAGGGCAATGTTCGAATGAATTATTTGTAATTATTGAAATGAGGAATTGGATCCTATAAACTTATAATATTTCGACTTCTTTAAGCTCCCGAAATGATATTTTTATATATCTTCAAAGACGTTACACGAGCAACTTTTTTGTAGATGCAGTCCCTAATCAAATCATTACAGATATGAATAGTGGCATAACAAAAACACGATCGTGGCACTTCAAATTCAACAAATTATTTATCTTCGAGTGAGCTTGAAGAGTTCAGATATTTGGTTTTCCAACGGCACTGCCAGACAATGGAAGCGACTGGAGTCAATACCAACAAGTGTATGTTGTCGCGAGCATAGTTGTCAGTAACGGACCATCTCGGATAGCTTCTTTTTCTTCTTTCTGTTAAAAGTTCTCTGCTGTCCCTTCCAGAACCTATATATCTGCCTTTGTACGTGTATAGACGTCACTGTTTTGGGAATCCTGCAATTCCACAAGCGTAATAGGTAATCTCCATTTTGTAGCAAACCGTAATTGTAATCTGCTGGATTTACCATTTTGGGTTTCTTTTCATATAAAGTCCCAAACATGAATGAAGTTGTGTTTAGTTGTAGACATTTGGCACATGTTGATAGGCTATTGCTAACATGCATGCAGTTAACTAGAGCTGTGAGAAATGATGACCGGTTAATGGCAACTCTTGCCCTAAACGTCAACTATTCAATGCGTGTGAGTCATTTGAAGTCCAAGGGAGAGGGCAACTTGAACTTGGTTTGTGCTTTTCCAAATTGTGTTCATCGTTTCCTCAGCCTGTTCAGATGGTATATAAAATATGATATGATATATATATATACAGGGGCGGACCCAGCCAAGTTTCTAGTGTGGGGCATGCAGTGTAAAAAATTTTTAGATCAAAGACATCTACATAAATTTATGTTATATTATCAAAGGAAAAGAAAAATTTGGTATGGGGCACAGGCCACACCTAGAGTCTTCCTGCATCCGCCCCTGTATATATATATATATATAATATATAGATACATATATATATATGTAAGTGTATCTATTCTTAATTTTATTGCAGTTTAGTTTGATTAATCTCTATCGTTTCTAACAGATATTTTGATGGAGCTCTAAGTCTCACAACCTCAAGTCTTGTGATGAGTATTTTTCTTCATTTGTAATTTACGTTATTAGCTACATAGTCAGAATTGGATACAACTTTAGAGGATATTTTATGGTGGTAATGCGAGAGGGTTAACGTGTTTCTCTCATTCCGAGAGGGTTAACGGGGTTTTGAAGAAAAGGCCACTTTAATTTATTTGTAAAGCAATTCCAACTTCCAAGCCAGCTGACTTTTTCTTTGCACGTATAACATATGTAAGCTAGACAACTTTTTTCTTACCTACAAAGAGATCACTGTTTATCTAAGAGAAATACCTTTTTTATATCTTGATTCAAAAACTTCGATTTTTCTTCTGATCAGCTTGTCGGCTAGTTGAAATTTGTATATAAATCTAAAAATGGACAAAAGCTTTAACCAGTTGAAGAAGTGTGTCTATTCAGTTCAATGACGAGCACGAAGGATTTGTGATTGACATGGGTCCTATCCCTGGAAATGATGGTAAGACGAGAATGTCATTAACCTGTCCGTCAATGTACGTTTAGTAATTAACTACAGCTACTTTCTTTAATAAATACATTCGTTCATAAAATAATTAAAGAAATAAAGTTGAAATCCGCATGTCAATAATTTAACAAAAACTAAGACTGGTTGGTGTTTATATTATTAAAACTGAAGTATAAATAAAACTATTAAGATTTAACAGTTATTTACAATAGATAATGTTATTGATGTATTAAATATCATTTTTACCAAAGTATTAAATATCTTTTAGTTTATGCTATTTAAATAGTTTTCTAATTTTTTCTAAACTAATTTAACAAGACTTTATTGCGAAGTGCTAGAAAGATAATGCTCATTTATATATATATATATATTTGTGATCAACTGATTTTTTACCAACATCAAATAGTATCATAATATATAATATATCTCTTATATATTAATTGATAATCATTTATAAAGTTGTAACTTTAGGTTTGAATTAATTACAAAAAAGTTTTTTGATGCATCACTTAATTACGATAAGTGACAGCATAAGAATCGATTTAACTATTTGTGAGTCCAACAAATTTTTTTTAGGAAACGTTATATTAACCATATATACAATATTGTTATATGGACATTATATCACTTAGAATATCACTAAGAAAAGTTTATATAACGATATATGGTGGTAATGTTTTTTTATGGTGTTAATGTTATATCACTTACAACTAAGTTAGTGATATTCCTTATCCCTACATAAGCATTAAACGCATTTTTGCACATATCATTACAAAAAGACGATTACGTAAACACACAAAAAATTATACAAGCGATAACTATATATCTCGACATCAAAGACATGAACAACAATATGTTGATAACATCATCCTTTTACATGTACACATTAGTTTATCATCTTTTCAGAAGCTGTAGAACTATTCAGAATGCATTGTTCTGTTAAAATTATGAGGATTAAGTGTTTGTCATGTGAAGCAAACTTGTGGCCAGTGATTCGGTTTTTTTTTTGAAGCAACTTCCTGTAGTTTGCTTCTTGTATCCCGTGATTAGATTTGACACCATAATGCATTGTTCTTCCTTACAGATAATATATCATTCGATGTAAACAATAAACTATTTAATGTTTTTTTTAATTATGTTTATGTATTTCAAGCTAATGTGTACATGAATTGTCTAATGTTATGATGCACGAATAATCTAATCCATAAACCTTCAAATTGCATAGTTAGAACTACAGATGGTAAAGATTATATTACAGTTTTGTTTTTGGAAGATGTGAAGAACGAGGTATCTTCATATTTCTTTTTTTGAGTGATGAATAAATTAACTTAATATAGTCTTGTGACCAAGTTAAGATGTCATTACTTAATTTATTAATTTACCACACGTTATGATAAACTAGAATTTATTCCCGATAATTTGTAGTATTCTTTATCAAGAAAAACTTGATATGGGAACAAATTCATTTGAAACAATACATTAAATATTGGGAAATTCTAAAAATTATCCAACTAAATTTTGTTAAGTCTTTCGATACCAAAACTTGTTTTGCTGTCCAGTTAAATACATCAACTAATTATTTTGTTCATTTTAATACATAAAATTTCAAAAATTGTACCCCTTTAAATACTCAAATTTTGTTTATTTTAATTAAAAATATTAATAAGTTTCAAACGAATTTGAAAAATCTTTAAAATCTAAGGAAAATGTATAAAATAATTTTATTTTAAGATTTAGAAAAGAATGTAAATTAACTATGGAGAAAGTTATAAGGATTGTAAATTTAATTTTCAGAAAAAAATAATTTTTTTTTATTTCAGAAATAAAATAATTCAATATGTACTAGAACTTTATTACAGAATCTAAGATAAAATAAAGCTTAGATACTTTATCTCAGCATAAGAGATTCGATTCTGAGATTTTTCTTTTGCAAAATTTTAGAAATTTTAATTTTCATTTGAAATTTATTAGTATTTCTTGTTAAAAATAAATAAAGTTTGGGTATTAAAATGGGCACAATTTTAAATATTTGTATTAAAATGAGAAAAATAAATTTGTTAGGGTATTAAATTGGGTAGTAAAATTTGTTTAGTAAAAGAAGCTAGAATAACAAATATGTAAACGACACAAAATGGAGAACTATAAAAATGAAACGATACAGAACATAAAATCGAAAACAAAGGGAAAATATTATAGAAAGTAGAAGATATTCTTCAAAGAAAATAGAGAACTAAAAGAAATAGAAAAGAAGATATGGGAGCAAGGAATTTATTTGGGCATTTATTTTGCTTTTTTCAAAAGAAATTATAAGATATGTATTAGAAAGATATTGTGTAGTTTAATGTTATGGTTTTGAAAACAAAATAATTCAAATCTCGTTAGTTCAAATTTAGATATAATATGATGAAAATATATTACTATAGTTTAAATATTCATATTGGACAATTTAGTCAATATTATATATATACAAAAGTGTAATTTTCAAAAAAAAATATATAATGATGTAGTTTTCAAATTAAAATCTCATATAAATGTATTTTCCCAAATATTCTCTTATATTTATTCATTATATAATTAATAAATAAAATGATAGTTACTATAAAGTAAGTTTAGTAAGAATCATTTGGATACTATTGGTACTATTTATTAAAATGATAGTTAATTTTTGCCTAGTTACTATCATTTTATTCGTGTTTTGAATTGAGAATGTAATACTCAAATTTTGTTATTAGCTTTATTGAGAAGTGCTAGAAAGATAATGCTCATATATATATATATATATATATATATATTATAATATATATATATATATATATATATTTGTGTGTATGTGTGTGTGTATGTGTGTGTGTGTGTGTGTGTGTACATAGTGGTTCATCTACTCATTTTGCCTTATTTCATCTTTTAAAAATAATTTTCTAAATAAATAACTGCATTTAAATGGTAAATAATTGCATTATTTTTCATCCTCAATAAAAAATAATCAATAAAATATTGTTAAATTTAAAAAAAAAACAAGTCATCATTCAAAATTAAATCTGCAGAAAAATAAAAATAAAAAAAATTTGTTATAATTTTGTAAAATAAAGTCAAAAGTTAAAAAACCAAAATCTACTGCAAATCAAAAAGCAAAATCTAAAAACTAAAAATCAAAAGCTAAAAAAAAAAAAAATCTGAAAACTATCCAAACAATTATTACCTTATTGATTAACCTCTAACCTCTTTTAGTTCTATTTTACTAACACTATAAATCAATTCAGCCAATATTACTAAAGTCCTTATATATAAAAATATGTTTTTTTTCAAAATCTTAGTTAATTATTTTAATATTACATTTTAAATTAAAAATGCAAACTTACAGTAAATTATTTATAACAATAACTAATTTTGTCACATCAATAAAAAACTCTGTTACAAATTTTTCTTCTGATTACATATAAAATTTCACTGAAATCGAGGAATCTAAAACTTATTCAGTTTAATGTAATATTAAAAGTAGAAGAAAAAAATAAATTCATTTTAAACAAATAGAATGAGTTTTTTTTTGTTTTTATCAGATTAATCTGTAACGGATCACAGATTAATAGGGGATTTTAGAATTTTACCCAAATTTTTATCAAATATTTACCTAACATATTCTTTTATTAAATCTGAACCAAATTGTTTACAGATCGATGTATCTATCGGTTTGAACATATGTCTGTATCCAAGATGAAAACATGGTCTGAATCTCAAACACTACAATACAACACTTTTAAATTATTTGTTTTTTAATAAATAATTATAAGTTCATGTAAGTTCTATAAAAAAAATTCTAAGAAAATCCACATTTTAAAAAAACGTGGATTAAAATCTAGTAAAATATAAGTAATAAAGAATTTACTATTACAAAAAAACAGAATTTACCTATATATAGTAATCAATTGGGGCCGTAGTACAAGAATATGCTATAAATAACGATATTCCATGAAAATGGAAACACTTACATCAATTCATTTTCATGTTCACTTGGTTAACCATGCCGAGTCGAGGAATCTCTAAGTAGTAGCTTTCATTGTCCCCATATCAATAGACTTTTGTCAAATATTTAGTTGCATACGCATCTCTCTATCTACGATTCCTCATAACACAACACAACACATACGAAACTAATATGATCCCTAAAGTATTTGTTTGTATAGTTTTTTCTGTTATCTTTTTTACATCTCATATGTATATGGTTATTATGCCTTTTCATGACTATGAACAAGATGTTATTACAAGTCTGCATATCATATGATGACTTCCACAAACAGAGCAAGACAAGAATAAGATTAAATTGACGTAATAATAAGAAAACTGCCAGTAAAAAAACCCGTAGAATGTAGGATTTCAGTCGAACAAATACCAGGTTTGTTCGGATTCACTATATGAAGTAGAGAAGGACAACAAGAAACGAACTAGACAACATAAACAAGAGTATGAGTCTTTCGCACATGATAATTGATAGCTTTCTCTTTATTATTTCAAATTTAATTTAAATAATCAAATTATTTTACAGGTAATAGTATTATTATTTTTAAATTAGATAGTGAATAAGATATCTAACCATGTTGATACAACATCTGATATTTCCCCAAGCTGAGATGCTTGTCTGGTTGCCACATAACATATTCTGAATTGCTGCCTAACGTGGCACCGTAAACTTGAAAATTGAGGTGGGGTAGTCTTAATCATTCCAACCAAACTAGATGTGTTCCCCATACTATTTATCTTCGAGTGAGCTTGAAGAGGTTGATTTTCCAATAACAACAAGTGTTGTCAGTAACAGACCATGGCTTCGTTTTCTTCTTGGTGTTAAAATTTTTTCTGCTGTCCCTTCCAGAACTAAAAATCTATCTGCCTTTGTACGTGTATAGACTTCACCGGAGAATCTCCATTCAGCCCATCTAACATGTTGGCTGCACTACCCATCTTTAACATCAAAGCAGAAACAAAACATGTCTCGTGATTCAATGTGGCTGTAACCATGTTTTCACCAGCAAATTAAGGAAGGTAAGCACAATTTCATCCTCTTATGTGTTCAATGCGCAATGGTACGAAGCTGCTAGCGAATGGTATTTTGGCGAACGAAAAACTAACCGCACCAAGTAACCGTGTTGACCGATGTAAGGAACTAGTCTAATCTCAATAGTTTATAACCCAAAATTGACCATCATTCACAATATATAATTCATGAAATAGAAGTAGAAGAAGAAGAAGATACTACAACAAAGAGTGTCTACCAATTAAGTCTGTAAATAAAAGAGCGATAAAAAAAAGTATGTTCAAAGACTAACATTGATAGTAGACAAAATATAGAGGTCAGGGTCCACAGTGAAGACATGATCAGTGCACTGGATGTTCCCCCAAATGTGGTGCAGCCGCCTCTCAAGTGAAATCTCAGCACACCAAACCTGCAACTTATCCCCGACGAGCACGGACCAGAAGATGACAATGTTGCCAGCGGATTTGCTGATTTTGAAGCCCGGAACTATGCCTAGGAGGCCGTTTGTGTAACCACGCTTGAGCATATGGCAATTCCACACATCGGCACACTCCCCATCGAAAATGATTGAATTTATGTTGGAAGTGTCAAACTTGAGGAAGCCTCGAAGATCATCCAGACCATTCACCGTGTACCACTCCATGCTCCCTTTCCTCATCCCACTCCAAGGGTCACACCACTTGATTCTCCCGTCAAAATCGCAAGTGAATAACAACCTGTCTATTGCACAACAACAAGCATCATCATCTCTTGCGTTTAAAAAGAAATCATTCCACAAACCTTCTTCACTCCGAAACTTGAACGAAATATTATAATTATTATCCGGCCCAACAACCCTGCAAGCCTCCTTGCTCATCACCGGATCAGGTATACACACACTGCTCCAAGTTTGCGTCATTGGATCGAAAACCTCTGGATTGTCGCGGGAGAATGGATCATCGCAGCCTCCCATGACGTATATCTTTCCGTCTAAAACCCCTGCGTTGGCTTCACAGCGAGCAAACCTCATGGAGGGGAGCTCGCTCCACGTGTGAGTCCGACAATCCAGGAAGGAGACACGCGATGTCGTCACGGCTTCTATCCTTCCTCCAATTACATAGATCCCACATCCCATGGAGACATAGGTAGCTCTACGCGGAGATGGGAACGAAGGGATCGGGATTGGGATCAGCCGGTTATTCCCTTGTCCTCCTTTTCTGAGGATGAACCATCCCAGAGGCTTTGTAATTGTGCCAAAATTAGTTCCCAAGCATACGTAGATGCACTCCTCCCTCAAACCCATTCGAGATCGGGTCTCGTACATCTCCGGCGAAGCCACCAGTGAGTGGATGCTCTTTGAGACCAGAGATAAGGCCCCTAGGTCGGATCTAGACACGCGGGCCAAGCAGTTTTGAACCATGTCATATGGCAAAGACATTAACCTACTACATGATGATGATGGAGACTCAACCCTTCTCCTCTTCTTCTTTCTGCGCAACTGCTCTACCGCCGCGACGGACATCATCATCCTCCGCGGGTTTTTCTCTCTCTCTCTCTCTCTCTCTCTCTCTCTCTCTCTCTCTCTCTCTCCTCTCTTCTCTCTCTCTCTCTCTCTCTCTCTCTCTCTCTCTCTCACAAAGTGCTTCTCTTTACTTTTTGACTTTTACTCTTCTTTTTGTCGTGAGGTTGTAATGGTGTTTTTTACTTATATATAAGATTTTCTCTTGTACTTTAAAAAAGGAAAAAGTTATAAATACCCCAAACTTAATTATGGAATATTCACATATTTGTACCCATAAAATCAAGAAAATTGTTTTCGATTAGAACCACACAATTTTCTTTAATTTTTTCTTTTTTTATCGCATGTACATATGCGAAACGAACTATAATTTAAATATCATTCTACGCTTTATGGTAAATAAAATAAACTGTTTTACTGTAAGCTCCTTTTTTTTTCTTCTTAAGCCTGTACAAGATTACCAAAATATTGATCTTTGAAGGTGGTGACGGAGAAGGACACTTGGAGATCGGAGATATAAGTCGTTAGTTTCTTTCATTAAACATGAGCAATATTTATCGACTGATTTTTAGACTATCAAAAAAGTTTAGGTTGGTGCTATAATTTTTCTTCATATAATTTAATTATCTTCCCTACTATTTCTATTTATATATTCATATATCTAATTAATTACAATTAAATATATATTATGCCTAAAATTAAGGAACTAACTAATTAATCTATTATTTTTAAACTAATGAATTTAATTTATATAAATATGTAATTTCAATAAAAAATATTTTTTTATTTATTAATGTAATAAATAGTTATATATGTCTATTAATTCATATATATACAACTATATATTAATCCAGATGCAAAAAAAAACAATTTCATCAAAACCCTCACTAAATACATAAAAATATAATTCTTATTAAATTAGATATACATATACATATCTCTATATGTATGTGATAAAAATAAAATAGTTCGATACTATTAATATTTAAAACAACGATAAAACATGTTACTTGATATTTTTATGAATATATTTTTACGGGTTATTCAAACACATGTAATATATTTATCAAATATTAACTAATTCAACATATATATTAACAAAATTATATCATAAGACATTACGTTAACATAAATCGGTGCAAGAGATTATGGATCAATAGTTTAATTAGTCGTAAAACATAGTTATATATATAATAAATATATATATAAAGATTAAAATTACTAAATATTTATATTTCTAATGCGAATAATGAACTTAAGTTTAAAATTTAAAATAAGTCACAAACAAAACATCAAAAAAGTCTAATAACATGTGAACAACAAAAGTAAACTAACTATGTAAATGAAAATTATATTTAAAAATATAAATCATTAAATTGTAATAAACATATACAAATTATTGATGCTCAAATATATTTAATTTTAGTATACATCCTCTCAAATATTGATCTATTACCCTTACAACAAGATGAAAATTTAATTTGACTATAATAATTTAAGTAAAACCGAATTTCATATTGGATCATCTATCAATTTAACTGGTAGTCATATCCCGGATTTAGTTGTTTTATAGGATTTTTAAATAATATATTTTTTTTGAAAACTAAAACCGAACTACATACGAGACCACACAATTTGTCAGTTTAACTGTGGGTCGGGTCAGATTTTAAAATACTCAATATAATGTTTTATTTATAAGTTTAAATGTATAAGAATACATATTTATTTCGAATTAATTTTGAAATATTGCCAAAAATAATCTCGCGTTTTGAAAGTGCGGATCAAAATCTAGCAGCATCTTATGTGTTTACGAATTATATCCTAAACTAGCAGTATAAAATTTCAGTTTAAACTGAAAATCTTTAAATATTATTAATGTCTAATGTGAATAAGAAAATTAAATTTTAAATCTAAAATAATCTAAATATAAAACATAATATTATAATAAATAATTGATAACAAAATAAACTAATGCCTAATCACAACAATTAACTTTGGCGTCTAAAGCGTACTAAAAATAATGCCCCTAACTATAACTAAAAAACTTTATATAGTCAAATTATTATTAAAATTATATTATTTTCAAATAAAGAATATACAAAGGATCAAAATATTATTTTTGAAAAGAATATATTATCATATATCATCTAGATAATCTTTTATAAATTCTATGACAATTTTATTTCTACATAAAAACTAAAATCAGACGATAAGAAATTTATTTTGCATTTAGACAACAATCACTTCTTTGTTTAGAAATTTCAGCATGTCAGCCATTTTTGTAAATTGCATTTGACAACATTCTAATTATAATCCTATTTTCAGTAGTTTTTTTTTTAAGTCCAAAAGTTATTACCCCAAAAAAAGAGATAAAATACTTAATAAATACAATTATTTGACAAAGAAAATTAATGACGATAAAATGTGTAATATGAGAAACTAATAATTAGATTTATTGTTTTTAAAAGAAAGATTGTTATGATGAAGGACTAGAGTTAAGTTTGGTGACATGTTTTTTAAATAAATATGGGGCATAGAAAAATAGAAAAGATTTTTTTTTGCCAACATTTGTAAAAAGAGAATTAGAAAGAAATAAAAATGAAATGGTCTAATAAATGGTGTTACCAAAATCCTACGTGAAAGAGAGTCATACTTATTATTAGAAAAATAAAAAGTCTTGCCAAAAAGAAAGAAGAAGGGATGTGAGTCGAACCCATTAACTAAATGACAGTAAGTTGAGAACACAAACCACCGAGCTAAAACAGATTTTCTGTAAATTTCGGCGCCTCTAATATTAGTACTGTCTCTGGCGCCCAAAGCCTACGCTTTACGGACTTTAGCCCAGGACCGGGTCTGTTCGTAATTAGAATAGAAACAGATTCTAATAATACAACTAAAAATCACATGCGTTAATAATTAAAAATTACTATCAACCAGTAGTTCAACTAGTAACCGGTTTTGAGTTATACATGACTAGGGCTGGGCGTTCGGGTACCCATTCGGGTTTCGGTTCAGTCCATTCGGGTTTCGGGTTTTCGGGGTCAAAGATTTCAACTCCATTCGGATATTTCTAAATTTCGGTTCGGGTTCGGTTCGGATCTTTGCGGGTTCGGTTCGGGTTCGGATAACCCATTTAAAATGTTTTTAAATTTTCAAAATTTATTATATACTTTAAATTTTCAAAATCTATAAGAAAGATAATATATTACATATAAATTATCATAACATATATGTCAAAATACCTTAATTTAACATATAAATTGGTTTTCTTTGAATATTTGGATAAAGAATCAATAGATATTTAACTATTTTTGGTGTTTTCAATATACTTTAGTTATTTTAAACATTTACTTTTGACTATTTGCATATATTTTTCGAGTATTTTGAAAAACTTAAAGGTATTTTATATATTTTTAATATTTTTAATATACATTATATATAAAATGATGTATATATTTAAGTATATAAATTTATTTCGGATACATTCGGATACCCAAAATACTTCGGTTCGGATCGGGTTCGGTTTCGGGTTTTTAAATACCAAAATTTTGAACCCATTCGGATATTTAATCAATTTCGGTTCGGGTTCGGTGCTACTTTTTCGGTTCGGGTTCGGTTCGATTTTTCGGGTTCGGATTTTTTGTCCACCCCTATACATGACTATTAAATAATATTTTTTTCCTAAAACACAACCAAATTACAAACTAGATTATTGGGTTTATCAGTTTAACTGCAGATCTGAATCTGATTTAAAAAAAAATTGGGTATAAGTCTATAATAATGCAACATCACAAACTCAATATAATTGTCAAAACTTCTTACTAATACTTTAAAAAAAAATAGTATACACAAATATGATTACAAAAAAAAAACACAAATATGATTAAAAAATACAAATATAAAAATTAAATTGCTAAAAAACTAAATTAAAAACAAAAATATATCCGCGCTATGAAAGACGGGTCGGAATCTAGTCATCAATACTATTAATTCTGCAGTATGACCCATTGATAAAAGTAGGCTCCAACAATTATTTCAGCAATACATGTATCCATCATTTTCGAAAGTAACCACCACTCCTTAATAGTTTGAGCATATCTTTTTTTAAAGTAACAAAACTAAGGTAACCACCACCACATCGTAATCACAGCGAATATGTAGGGAACATCCATTTCTGGACTTTACCACGATATTTACGACAGTTAATAATATGTAACCTTAGTTTTGTCGATTGTTTCCTAATAATATGGAGCATATATATTTTTTCTGATTATATATCCAACAAACAAGAACATTCCAAGAATCAAATTGATCAATGGCGTTGCTCCATGGTCGATCGTTTCTCTCCCTCCATATGGAGTGGACTGTAACCTGCAGCGCGTAATGCAGCAAAAATCTTGCTTTTAAATCCAGTGTCATGCCCATTATCAGTTGGAAAAGAACACCCCAAGTTGCAGAAAAGTGATTACGGAGAAGCCCTTTGGTTAAGAGGGACCATACATTCGTAGAGAACACGCATTCGAAGAAGATGTGACCACCGGTTTCAGTCGCCTGATTGCAGAAGATACATGAAGGGTTGATACTACTATTCCAAGCAGCCTTACGATCACCCGTGGTTAATCTGTTGTGAGCAGCTAACCAGGTGCAAAACACATATTTCGGGGTTGCATATTGGAACCAAATCCCGAGTGCCATTAATTGGACCTGAGGATGTACTTTTCGAATGAGATTCCACGTTCTTGGCCATAGACGTCATCAGGGCCGGCTCTAATCCATGGCAACATGGGCAATTGCCATGAGTCCATGGGTCCAAAAAAATTTTTAGTGTTATTTTACAAATTAAATAGGTCTATTTTTATTTGTTAAATTATCAATTAGTTGGTAAAATTATAATAAAAAGATTTATGATTAACTAAACCTTATTTAAATACAATAAAAACAAAAAAACTATCTTTCATCATTCTCAATTTTTCATTAACAAAACCTAATTTACACATAAAAGCTCATTTCTCTTTTTTTTTTCTGAGTACCACATATTTTTGCTTTAATTTAAAGAAATACAGTAAACAGAAGTTGAATTTTTTTTAATATAAAAGGGTCTTTATTTTCTATCTAGCCTAAGGCAAAAAAAAAAATTAAGACGGCACTGGACGTCATCACTCTGTTTCCATGGAGAGACATCTGCTCCGTCTGTTATTTTATTCCTTTGGTTCTCCAAAGCCGACTCAAACAAATTGTAGACATCCACACGATGGATTCGTTTACGTCGTACTACTGCAGACGCTACCGAAGCTGTAGCTCTAATGCACTCAATACATCCTCTTGCTCCTACCAGCTCAATTAGAGGTCCCATATCTGTCCAAGTATAATACCAAAACGAGGTTGATAATCCATTGTGAACATCTATTTGGTAAAAAGCCTTTGCTTTATCTCTATATTTGAGCAGTTTACGCCACATCTATTCTGTTATCTTTTTTAACATAACTCATATGTATATTGTATTCGACCAGAACGATCCATTGACCTGGTGACTTGGAAAATATTCCACTTCGCTTACCAGGTCGAATTAAAATACAGTAAAACACATTCAACTACATCTACTGCTATAAAATAAAGCCTAACGTTCCCTCTCCATTTCAATAGCCTCTCAGCTTCGCTTTATCTCTATGTTTCTTACGGTGTGAACCTTAAAAAAAACCCAGAGAACTGAGGTTACTACCGATGAAGAGCTAGTGGTTCATTATTTAAATCGAAGAGTAGCTGGTTTACCCTTACCAGCTTTCCTTATCCTGAAATTTCATGTTTGTAAAGCCGAAACATGGGATATACAGGTAATAAAAAATGATTTTTTTTTATTTTTCATTTAATCCACGCTTTGGATGGTTTTTTTATTGATGAACCGGGTAATTGTGATTTAGAGATGTATTTTCTAGCACTAGGGAAGCTAAATGCTCAAATGGAAACATGTCCAACCGATCAACCGGGTTACTGGAAAACCAGACAAAAAGAGAAGGAAATATCGTTATAGTGATTTAAAATGATGTAATAATAAGAAAAATTCCAAAGATTTTTTATTTGCCAGTTTACTTTCATCACTATCGTGCCTAACAGATATTTTGATTGAATCAGTCTCACCACCTCAAATCTTGTGATGAGTATTTTTTTTTCATTTGTTTTACACTATTAGGTATATAGTCAAGAATTGGATAGAGTTTTAAGGGTTTGACAAAAAAAGGATACAGTTTTGGAGGTTATTTTATAATGCGAGAGGGTTAATGTGTTTTTCTCATGCGGAATATAATATAGTTTTGTCAGTGAGTTTGTAGAAAAGTTTACTGCCACTGTTACTTGTAAGTTGTAACGCAGTTCCAACTTCCGAACTATCTGATTTCTGTACACGTATATCATATGTGAGCTAGACTATTTTTTTATCTACAAAGAGATTACTTTTATCCTGTTTGCTGCGGAAAAACGACCAATTCATATCTAACTTATCGCAATATATGTTCAAATTATAACCGATTTAAATTGCAGTGCAAAAACATATCCCATCTTTGTAAAACTCAAGTTTCAAACATAAATTTTCGTTTTGTGTGAAAAGTGAAAACTTAGCATCACCGTTAAATTCAAAACGTCCGTGACAGTAAATTATTTCGGCGTCGGTAGTGGAGAATCAAACCTAGGTCCACACCACAGTCACAATAAATCAGCCAAAAAGTAAATTGTATATGAATTGAACATTGTGTTACATATTGAGTATGAAATGACAGTTTTTCTGTTGCCTAGAGAAATACCTTTTTAATATCTTGATTCTACCAACTTTGATTTTCTTCTGATCAGCTTGTTTGCTACCTGAAATTTGTATAAAAATCTGAAAAATGGACAAAAGCTTCAACCAGATGAAAAAGTGTCTATTCAGTTCGATGACGAGCACGTAGGACTGATTGACATGGGTCGTATCCCTGGAAATGATGGTGGGTTGAGAATGTCATTAACTTGATTATCCTTCAAGGTATTCGTTTAGTAGCTACAATTACTTTCATAAACTTTATACTCGCTAATCATTTACCCTTGAAGAAATATAACCAAAGGATCTACAGAGGTGTGGTACGTACAGAGAGATGTGTGAAACTGGATTCATCGCGCTTTCCTAAAGTATTCAGTTTTTCTATTGCATGACTGTATGGGGAGTACGGCCTAGGGGAATGATAACTCAGTTAAGCGTTGGACGTGTTATGGGACTTGTTACTCGGTCATACTTGTCAATCAATTAGGAAAAGGAGATTCAAACGCTACATCAATATGTGAGTGTTAAAATAAGCTATATAACAAAAAATGGTGGATTAGTGTGGGTCACGTTACATACCATTAACTTATTTTGTAAGAAAAAATATTTAGAGGCCAGGGCCGTCTCAAACTTTTCACGGACCCTGTTCGAAAAAGAAAATAAGACCTCTTTTAATAATCTGAAATAATTTTGATTTTTTTTTACAAAATACCATTATAACATAAAATAAATTCATTAATTTAATTATTTATAATCTAAATAACACCAACTTTTTTTGTTACTAATGCAAAATCATTGATCAAATCATTGAACTTGATTATTTAGCATATTTCAATGCAAAATCATCGATCAAATCATCAAATTTATCATTTTCTATCTTTTTCAATTATTTTTACGTTTATTATATCCACAATCAGAAATCATAATCTATAAATATAATAAAGTAACAAAATCTGGATAGTAAGCTATATACCCTTGACTAGATAAGACATTCTTTTTTCTTTTAAACAGAAGTTGTATGCTAATTTTATTTTATTCGTGTTTGCTATTTTTAATTAAAAATGATGAAGAAAATGTATTTTGTTTTCCGTATTTATAATCACTAATTGATAATTGTTTCCTAAACATAATCAATTAGAATATTAACTTTTTATACTACCATTGAAAATTCTAACAAACATCAACAACTATTTATTACTTTCCAAAATATATAATTGATATAAATACTAATTATTTCCTAATTTATTGTCTTTTTAGTTGGTTATATAAACAAAATAAAAAATGGTAATTTACACTTATTTGTTATAAATACGAAAACTAAACTAAAATATAGTCATTCTGATTTTTTATAAAAATATGATTTTAAATCTATAACTATTAGTAAAACAAAAAGAAATTATGGACCCTCTAAAATTTTGGACCCTGTTCGACCGCTCCAGTTGCACGTGCTAAAAGACGGCTCTGTTAGAGGCAGATCCCAGGCACGTATACGTTGGTTCTTAACTTTGGTAGATACTACTTCAACCCCAATACAACTTTGTATTTTGGCTAGAACTCACAACGTTACAGAACTAGATATGTTGAGATAAGGAAAATTAAGAAGATTCATTGAACAGACGTTTCGTAAAGTACAACTAGCAATATGTACTTTCCGAACTATAAATGTATCAATTCAAAATTTAAACTGGTAATATTTTGTGGCCAATTTGTAAAACTTATAACCCCCCTAATACTATAATGTCTCTTGGGAAAATGTATGTATAAGTTTGAACATAACCATGAGACTCCAAAAAAAAAATTCTCGAAGCGAGAGGATAATTGAGGGTGGATTTGTTTTAGGCAATCAAGATAGTCTGGCGTTTTAGTGAAATTTGCAATGATGGTAAGACGAGAATGTCATTAACTTGTCCTTCAAGGTACGTTTAGTAGCTACAGTTACTTTCATAAAGGTTTTTTTTTTTTCTGAGAACTGGCTTTACTTTCATAAACTTTACCAAAGGATATTCTACCGAGGTTTGGTAGGTACAAATGTGTGGAAACTGGATTCGTGCATCGTGCTTTCCTAAAGTATTCAGCTTTTCTATTGCATGACTGAAGGGAGTATGATCTCAGGGGAATGATAATTCAGTTAAGAACTTTATTTCGATTTTAAAACGCTGTGTAAATATGAACTGAAAAACAAAGCATTGCTCAAAATCCTAAACAAACATTACAAGATAGTATTAAAAATTCTCATCTATCTCAAGGCATATACATTACACCAAATTGAAGACTGGCGAGACGATATCAAAATCACGAGAGCTTAAGACAAATCAAAACTACACATATGGTAAAAAAATTTACGTAACATTCGGTGTCGGTTGCGTTAGTTACGATATATGTCAACACCGAATGTTACATAAATTTCTATGCCAAATCAAAGACTGGCGAGACCATATCAAAATCATGATAGCTTGAGACAAATCACATAAACTGTCCATATCAGAATTCTAGCACCATGTCGAAACAAAGAAAGAAAAAACAGAGCCAATGGCAATGTTCGAAAGAATTAATTGTAATTATTCAAGTGAGGAACTGGATCCTATAAACTTATAATATTTCGACTTCTTTAAGCTCCCGAAATGATTACTTTTGTTTATATATCTTTAAAGACGTTACAAGAGCAACTTTTTTTTTTGGTAGATGCATTCCCTAATCAAATCATTACAAATATGAATAGTGGCATAACAAAAACTCGATCGTGCCACTTCATATTCAACAAACGGTCACAGCCTAAATCAAAGATAAAATAATAAACAAAATTCAATTGAGGGATTAAATACGAAAACAAATATGAATTTGTGTTCACTTTATTTTTATTTTTCCAATGTTGAAACGAGATTCTTGTAAAATCGTGAGAAATATGTCTAGAAGAGTAACTAATCAATGGAAAAACAAGCAAGCAGGTTGTTTAACAAACAGTTGAGAGATACTATAAACCAAATTGAAGTAGCAGAATGTTGTAAATGGTAAGCTATTTCAAAGGTTAATGAGGTTTTTAACCCTTTGAATAGCCAAGTGACGTGAAGAAAGCCTTGCTTTTTACTCACACTCATCAACATCAGAACCTTCCTTGTTGCCTTCCTCCTACAAGCCCCAAAGAATTATGATCAATGTGCTAACTGCTAAGGATATAAAAAAGAGTGTATGTACAGTTTGTTTGTTTACCTGTTTCTTCTTAGCAAGGTTCAGTGTGCAGAAACTCTCCTTTTTCTCTATATATAGATATGTTGCCGAAGTGAGTAAATTTTTGTTGTATGTAATATATAAAGAAATAATAAAGAAGCTGTTACCTTTAAGTAGATGAACACGAGCAGCTCTGTTCTTAATAGCCGGATCATAGACATTCTCCAAGAGTGAAACAGCGGCTAGATTGAAACAAAAAGACAACACAAGTCAGCTTTGTGAAGAATAACTGTGTAAGAGCACCAAGCGAAGGTTAATAGAGAAATACCTTTGAGACCCATTACCCTATCAGCAAGCTCCTCTTCAAGCTCAAGGAGCTCTTCTTCTTCAACCTGAAGCAACTTTTCACACTGCCAAATGCAAAAAAAAGAAGTCAGTTGCCATAATTAACTCTCAAAAACAGAGCTTTTTGTTTGTTTGTTCCACCGACCTGGTCTTTAGTTATGCTCATGATCGCCTGATCAAAGTTGGCTTGGTTAAGTGCAGCCTCTTCTTCATTCTTCTCTGGTGCCTTGAAGTAACCACCCTGATTCTTGAAGAGGGAGAACTGCACTGGAGAGCTCAGCCACAGCTTCCTCTGTGAGATTGGAAGCAAGAAAGGCTTGGGTTCTGTAGATGTAAAGCCTAGTGCACATGTCAACTCCGAGTTTAATTGCCGCTTTAGAATGCTTGATAACATCTGTCCACTCCTTCTTGTTGTAGGAGTCCTCGAGTTTCAACATGCGTTCGTATCATCCCAGCTGACAACAATAACAAAATCATCATCATCATCATCATCATCATCATCATCATCATCATCATCATCATCATATCATATCTATGTCGCTAAAATCACCGAGAGAAAGTCAGCTATAGAGCATCTAACCAAATCTTAACCTAAATCATCTTATATCGACAGAAATTGGTAGCAAAATAGAGAAAATCACCTCTCCTTGTTCTTCCCATAGAAGTACGCTATCAGCTGGAGCGCCGAGAGTCTGCCGAGATCTTCTTCACTGAGCGATTTCTGAGAAGACATCTTTGATGAAAGAGACGAGATACTAAGAAAATCCAACAAAAAGTTATATCAATCAAACAAGCCTAATCATCTTATATAGTAACAAAATAGAGGTGACTCACCTGCTTACTTCCATCTTCTTCCCGTAGCTGTACGCTATTAGCTCGAGACCTGAGAGTCCGCCGAGATCTTCACCGAGCGATTGCTTAGACGACATTTGATCAAAGAGACGATACGCTGAGAAGAAATCAATTTCAATTTGATGCTCTCGGGTGAACTTCGAATTTTGTTTTCAAATTTTTTGAATTTCTAAATATTTCTTCTTATTATTCTAATTTGTTTCGACTCAGGACCTTATATATCAACCCGCTGGCCCATTAAGCCCCTTCCTTCTTTTTTTTTTTTTTTAGCTTTTAATATTCATATATACACTTATACTTCAAATTTCTAAAAACAAAACTAATTTTATAACATGTAAACCTGAAAAATATATACCAAAATATCTAAAACTAACATAATTTTTTTTTTAGTTTGAATGTTTTGATTGAATATCAATTGATCTTTCAAATACTTTTGAACTATTTTTTTTTGAGTATTATTTAGGTATTTTAAATAAATACTTTTGATTTTTTTTATATATATTTTCAAGTATTTTATATAATTTCAAAATATCTTTATATTTTAGATACTTTTTGATACTAAATCTTAAAATAACTAATATAGTTAGGTATATAAAAGTTGATTCAAATATATTCGAACACCAAAATTATTTTGAGAAAATTGGGAAATAGATCCACTTTTTTCTCTCATTTGTCACATTAGGATTTTAGTTAGATTATTTAGGAAAATAGGATTTTGTATAATTAGATATGGTTATGTAGTCACTTAAATAAAAGGAATAAATAGTTGGACTAAACATTATCAATTGGTCATGTTCCAAAATTAATAGTATTGATTATCGCTACATTAACTTTTTCTTTTCCAAAGTACTTTATTATCAATAGATCAAATTAATCGTTTGACAAAACATGTGTTTATGATTATGAGTCTTTATGACATTCGGAATAAAACTATACTAGTAATTGTTATAAATATTGTAGTGATGTCCATATGGAAAGTCCTAGATATACTTATTCCCCACTCCAAGTTAAGCTTTGTCTCCAAGCTATTGTATCCTATATAAGGAGATCATTATTCATGGAATAAGACACACTAATTCATCTCTTCTCTTCTCTAATTCTCTTCTTACTTACAACACGTTATCAGCACGAAGTTCTAACGATCTTAAGCTAATAGGTATAGATTCTAATTCTGTTATTTTTTCTTTCAATTCTTCTTCAAATCATGTTTATTATCAATTCATGATTTGTAAGAATGAACTAGATCTTGACCCGCGCTTTGGAAGCGCGGAATATTTTACGATGAAAATTTTCACTAATAATTTAACAAATATTTTGGTAATTTTTAAAAGTGTGTATTTAAAATATTTTTGCATTTAAATCAGCGTTTTTTAAATTCAACCAGATTGTGATTATACCGGTTAATTCGGAGATCTGACAATTCAATTTAGGTTTTTAAAATATTCATATTAAAAAAATTACTAAACCCCGAGATTAACCGATTGAACTGTTGGATGACCGATATGTAATCTAATTTGATTTAAATTAATAATTTCATAATTTGTAATCTTATACTCCAAATTTTAAAGTTCATTATTTTACAATTTATGAAATTATGACGATTCTACAAAATTTTAAAAAGAAAATGATAGATATAACATAACTAAGATTAATTATTGTATTGTTTGGAAACATTGATAGTAGTATAAAAAATATATTGTTTGGAAACATTGATAGTAGTATAAAGAAATAAATATATTGTTTGGAAACATAGATAGTAGTATAAAGAAAGAAACATTAATGATTTAATGTAAGTTTAATTATAAAGTATAAAGGTATATTTAATTTAAAAACTTACAAAATAAATGTTAGGTCTAATAGAATGTTTCTGTTTTAATAAGATAGATTCATACACAATATGAGCTTAGGAGCTTTAGTCGACAATATTTATCTACCCTTTTTTCAAGGAAAGAAAATCGTTTGATTTAAAAGAGATCTTGTCGATGATCATAAGCTAATGCTCAACCTTGTTATGGTTAATACTCGTATATGTTCTTATATGTAATGCTTATATTTTTTTGATGTCATCACGTTAGAATACCCAACCTTATTATGGTTAATATTTTTTTTTTCATACGGCTGCATATGATCTTATATGGCTGTGCATTTATTGTTATTGATTACTTACATACGTATAGCTTTGCAGTTAATAAATGAGAGATTTACCATTTGAGTCACTTTATGACTTTCACTATCATCATAGGTCACTTATGTATACTAAGACACTTTCTTAGTGGCTAATGTCAAAAATACCCTAAAAAACACTAACTAAATGATTTCAGTTTCTTTTGGTCTTTAGGGTTCAGTTTCGATTTGAAATTCAAAATCCCATCGACTGTGAAAACTTTTTTTTATACTTTTTTGTAGAGATTTCGGGGTTTGGTCCTAATCTTTATCGTAGAGAAATCCAGAGGGGAGAAAAAGGCAAAAGTTTCTTCATCTCTTCTGATTCCCATCTTAGGGAGATTAGGGTATCATCGAGTTGCAGACATGCATAGGAGCGGGAGGCGAGCCGGTAAAGAGCACTGTTCCGGTGAGATTTGCGGTTGTAGCGATTAATAGGGTTTCACTTGTTTAAAGATCTTGCATCCATTGTGTTCTGAGGCCGTTTAATTGAATTGCAGAGGCAGATTTACTTGATTTATGCTTTGTTTTTTTTTTCTTTTTTGTTTAAGATCACAACGAGGCAGATTTTTTAGTTTAGAATCTTCTCCTTGCAACTTCTTGTAACTTCACGAGATTATCTTTGCAAAAAAAAATTTTTTAGAGTTGCAGACCATATGTTCGCTAAAATGCCTAACTGAACTTTGAAGATAACACAATGTCATACCTTTGCTTGATAGTTTCTTTTTTTTTGTGTGTAAAAGTAGAAAAGAACATGTTACTCTCTGGTTAAGTGTACTTTCCGCTCTTCATTGGTGTGTTCTTGTGTATGCTTATGCATCTTATACTTTCTCGTCAAGTGTGCACCCAGCTCTTTAATATGTGATTTCTTAAAGCTGTTTTGTTGTGCTCTTGTTATGCATGTTTGTTATGTATGTGTAAACGACTAGGAGGTCATTCATGCATGTGTTTTCTTTCTTTATGCAGTTGGTGACTTTAACATTTGATATCTGCACCATGATGTGTGTTGCTGACCCAAGAGACAAGCTTTACGTCGCAGATATGTTCCAAGACAAGTGATTAACCACATGATAAAGCTGAATTGTATGTGCATATTCTGATGATAAAGCTTACGGGTCATCCTCATGTACATTGTAAATTTGTATAAATGAGTAGTGTACATAGGTCTTGTTGTACACATGTACATTATTTTTGATGATCAAGCCATAGCCATATGTACAGTATCCTCATGTACGTTAAATTTGTTACATGAGTGGTGTACAAATGTCTTGTTATCCATGTGTACACGTTATCGTAATGTACATTGGTATTAGTAAAGAGTGTACATATATCTTGTTATACACATGTACATCTTTTTGATGATCAAAGCCACAACAACGTGTACATAGGTCTTGTTGTCCACATGTACATTAATCTCTATTTCTCTAAGCCCTCAAAAGCTTTTTCCATCTCATGATATTCAAACCTTACCAGATAAACAAAAATATATAATCTGAAACTCATTGCAATAAAGAATTTTAGAGTGAGTTTTTAAGGCTATTGCATTATTATCTATCCAAGTTAGTTAAACGGACTATGGATTGTTTACATTTATTGGAAATGAAAATCTGTATCATTCTAACCAAAGGTAATGGAGTATATCGAGGCTTTGATAACGGAGGAAGCATGGACGGTGTCACTGACCCAAGACACATGCTTTACATTGGAGCTATGTTCCAAGACAAATGCTGAAACAAGAAACAAGATTAGGAATTATAAATCAAAATTGTATCCTCTATGTACAATGTAGCTTTGTATAAATGAATAGTGTACATAGGGCTCGTTGTACACATGTACATTATTTATGATGATCAAGCCACACCACTTGCACACTAACCTCATGTGCATTGTAAATTTGTATACATGAGTAATGTACATAGGTCTTTTTATCCATGTGTACATCATCCTAATGTGCATTGGTATAAATAAATAGTGTACATGGATGTGTACATTATTCTGATGATCAAAGTCATAGCAACGTGTACATATAGGTCTTGTTATCAACATGTACTCATTCCAACAAATAATTTTACAGTGAATTTCTAAAGCTATCGCATTATTATCAAAGCTAGTTGAATGGACTATGAAATGTTTACTTTGTTGTTGTGTACAGAATATGCATAGGTGTGTCTGTAACCACAATCCTTCTCTAATTTCTAAAATATTATTCTTACATTGTCTCTGTTATGTGTATATTTATACAAGAGTTGTTGTGTACAAATTTTATTGTACACATGTACATTATTGTAAACAGCTTCCTCCTTCTAGAAAGTTTATTTCTTTCAATGGAATTCTTCACCCCTTCAATAAAGATGGCTCCTTTAGTAGTTCTGTGAGAGGATTCATGATTCTTGAAGTTTGGTGGGATGACAGATTCCTTCTTCCAGTGAATGGAAAATTCATATGAGCCGAGCCGAAGATTCCCATTCGCCGGCGATTACCAGACAGTACTCCGCCATGGCGACGCCTGAAAACAGAGTAAGGTGGGTCGAAGATTATAGATGATAAACAGTGAATAAGCCTTAATAATCAAGTTTAAGAAAGTCACAAACCTTAACACTGAATGATTAGCACAAAATTTTTGTGTTAGGATGGTGAACGGCGACGGTGAAACGAGATGACGAAGACGTGAAAAGGGATTTTTCTTCTACGGTGAAGACTAGAGGAAAAAGGTTTAAACATGTGGACAATCTAGGCCGTCGGTGACAAAATGACATCATCTAATCTAACGGTGCGTGTTGAAGAAAGAAAACTGTCCTATCTAGATATGAGTAAATCAATCTGAGCCATCTATGTTTTTAACATATCAATGGCTTATATTAAAGCCCGCCAGTTTTATTATTTAGTTAGAAAGGCTCATGGTTGGGAGTCAAATGAAACTGATTCTTTCCTCTTCTTTGTAACGAGCTTTTAGAAAAAAGTGCTCCAGTATAAAGAAGTGACTTTTTGTGATATTAACAACTACAAAAGTGACTTGAGGTGTAAATTTTTCTTAATAAATTACATATGTGTATGCATATAGTCTCAAGTTCTAGGATATAGTGAACTATTAAATAAATATTTTATGAAGGGTTTATTGATGTTGCTGGGTAATTAACATCTATGTATTGTTTAACTCTAGCATTCATCTTTCATATAAGTTAATAATTCATAGATTTTGTTTCACGGTTGAATATTATTACTTGGAAAAACGTTAATGCATTAATAATGGAATGTTGATATTACCTTAAAAGTTATATACATTTATTTTTTTCCTTATAAGTTTTATACATAAATCTATGCATATATAGTTATACTTTTTTATTACCAGTTATATATGAGAGTTTCAAATTTAAAGTTTGACCTTAAAAAATCTCTTAAGTTTTGGAGAACAATCCAAAGAAAAGTATAATCACTAGAATGTGATTATCTAAAGTTCATTATGTATTTTGCATCTAAAATTATCAGATCTGAATGTCTGTTAATGAGTACTCTATTGAGAGTTAAAAGGTTATTTTCCTGAAGAAAATATCAATGATGCAAATATACTAAAGAATACATATTTTCAAACAAGTAATGTTGTCCACACATGATTGAGAAAAGAGACTAAAGGAGTTCATACTTGTATCTTGTCTCTTTGAAACTCTGAAAAACAATGAGCTATGATATAAGGTCAAGATCCATAGAGTTTCTTTTTAGAACTCATAAAGATGGTAATAAAAAAGAGATATGATTCAATCATCTAAAGATGAAATAAAATTATTGTGAATACAATAAAAGACAATGAAAAGTTCAGGAAGAGGATATATATGAATGCTCCAGAAGAGTACATAAATATTGATGCACATAATAATGTGATTTAAAGCCTTTAATGGTTATATTTTTTTTTGTCTCAAAAAGTTTGAAGAATCTAACAAAAAAATATGTGACCCATGTAGAATATGTTGTTGATTCTAATATGAGATTCAATCGAGATTGATAAACTTGTAATATTATCATCTCGAGGGGAAGAGTTAAAGAATCTCACATTTTATGATAAGTGAAACATCCAGAAGATTATGTTTGCACTAAACTAAGATTGATGAATAATTCTCAAAGTAAACCTTTGGGATTTTGAGACACATATGTTGAGACAATAAGCAAAAGAAATGCTATATATATTTCAAATCAGAAATATTTCTCAAGGCAGTATAAGTATCTTAAAGAAAGTATATACAACTTCTTATAGATTGTACTCCACAAATATTAGTGTAATGGAGATACATATAGAGTAAACCAGAAGTTTACAAAATACTTGGCATGAACCAGTTAGACCATTTTGGTTCAGTGATGATGCGAAAAGATACATAAAGATTTATGTGAATATTCATTGAAGAACCAGAAGATTCTTGTGAAGGATTTCATATAAGATAGAATGAAAATACGGTTTTCACCAGCCAAATGAAGTTATTGGCATGAATAAAGGAGATGTTGGTGGACTGATCACCCACTATGCATCTTTATAGTATTGGTGAATTCATGTCTTAAGTCTTTGACGACTACAACAAATTCACTTTGATAAGTGTTAAATATTTTGAGCAATACTAATTCGCATCAAGCCAAAAAGTAATCATTAATTCTCCCCATCATTGGTATTGAGTCAGAAACCAACCATTTTCATCTAAGAATGTTGGATGTGCGATATACATTCTAGTTGCTCCACCATAGAGCTTTAATTAATATGAGTTTTCAAATCCGGTTGGTAATATATGTTGGATATGAATCTCCATTGATACTTAAGCATCTAGAACCATCCCCGAAGGATATAAATAAGGCTCGATATGGATGTTAAAAACTAAATTAGTATTTCCAACATAAGTGGGAGAAAATAAAAAGCTGGAAAAGAAAACAAGTTGAAATGAATTATCATTGATCCTCAGACTAAAGAGAAAGTGAATCAGAATTCCAAAAGATAATTCTATAGCTTAGTAAATCAGTTGCCAGAAGTAACTAATGACCCTAATATAGTGTGACAAAGTCACATATACCAGCTATAAATGCTCTAAATAAGAATTGATGTTCCAGAAGAACAATATCAAACTGCGAGTTACGCCTGAAGCATAGTAGACATATTGGTTCCAAAGACAAAAATTCTCTTATACGAAAAGGAGCATAAATTAATAATGGTCAAGAGGAATAAGTTTTGAATGATCTCTAGAAGATACATTAACATGACTGAAAGAAAATCCAGGTACCTGAGACAATGAAAGGAGATCTCAATAAGTTATGTCATGTATGAAATAAAATGGAACCCATAAGCAAATCGACGTCGTAGATATTTATGCATGCAAAGTAGCAGCTGATATGATAAATGAGAAAGAGGATCATGAAATAAAGTCTATTGAAAAGTGTACACACAGAAATGATTGGGCAAATCATAAAGAAGTAATAGACAAAGATACAAACTCTTGTGAAAGAGAGATGTATTTGGACCAGTAGTCCATACACTAGAAGGTGTAAAATAAATGGGATAGAAATGTGGTTGCACCAAAGTAAGATCAATATGAAATTGATTGTGAAGAGACATAGTCACATATGGTAGATGCAACTACTTTCAAGTTTCTTACTAGTCTGGCAATAAAAGAAGAACTTGAACTATACAACCCATTGGAAACTAATAATCTCTAAGAGATATAATCCTTGAAGGATTGATGATATCAAAATCATGTTCCCAGGAACTCTAGCTATTCGATCGAAATATGTTTTACGGGATATGTGAAATATTAGAAGTTAATCAGTACATCCATTTGTATTTATCAAGAGATTATGAATCAATAGAATCATTGATTTGAATAAAATCCAAACTCTTGAAGAGTTATAACAAATTGTTTGTTTGGAAGAAAAATCTTGAAAAGACTACATTGTTATGTGTTCCAAACTAGACATCTAGAATAAGAGATGTTATCTTAAAAAATTCTTAAATATTTTAAGATGATCATATATATGACTGGTCCTGAAGTACCATATTTAAACAGACTATATTTTACATATGATAAGACTGCAATGACTTGCAGCAGAGACCATAGCCGTGGACATGTGTATGACTGAGATCAGCACGCCCTAAGTGACATATAAGATGATCACAGAGAAAGACAAAGAGAACCATTAAGGCTAATGCCAAAGACCATACAATCAAAGGTCATATCCGGTTCCATTCCAGTCCAATCATCCATGAGAGATGAATAATATGCCAACCCAAAACATGATATGGTTTTGAGGTATCAAATATCATTATGCATAGTTTAAAGATATAGCAAATGGTAAAAATGGTCATGAGACGCCATCAAAGAAAAGTTGGACTGCGATGTTTAAGTAATAAGATTACACTGTGGGGCTGCAATGTAAGCACGAGCCCTTATGATTATATCAGTGGATAAAAAGGAACCATAATGGTCCAAGAAAGTGATCAGAAGAATGTCTGGTCGAATCCAAATGGATATGGCATTGCTAAAGGCTTTACATAAGTACCATTAAGGCTTATGCACATCCGACCAAAAGTACACTGTATTGATATGATTGGCGCCTTGATATGGCAAGCTATACTAAGTCGGATAGTCTTATGGATATGTTTAGATCATAAAGTATTGGAACTAAAGCCATACACGTCCCTTACCATAAGTTATTTAAGCAAGTTATTATTCTCTTTCATAACTGAAAGATGTAATTTCATATGACAAGAAAGAAAGTCATAATTATAATTTTTATAGTTATGAATGAATAACTCGTATGTACGAGGCGAATGTCCAGAAGACTGTATGTAAGATGTTTGGCTTAAAGTCTAAATAGACCAAGAAATTATTAGCTATATCAAATGAGAATTGTGGACCAGAAGTCCATAGATCTTGAATACTCTAATAGAAAGAGTTTATTATGATATTCTAATTTCAAAGGAAATTTATTTGATTGGAATGCATATCCTGAAGATAGTGCTTTCAGGGGAAGAAATATGAAAATGTGTATGGTTGTACTCTTTTTCCTTATCATGGTTTTTATCCTATTAGGTTTTCCCATGAAAAAGTTTTAATGAGGCAACAAAGAACACACAAATGATACACACCAGAAAGGAGTATTTGAAACTCTAATGCTGATTTAAAGTCTTTGAAAGCAAGAGAATCGAAGAAAATGATCAAGTCATAGGAGGACTCAAGCACTGCAGAAGAACAGTGTTATTCGTGTCCTACAAATTGGCTGATTTAGTCATCAAGGCGGTACTCTCAGCTACTTTCGAGAAGTTAGTTCACCTGATCAGATTACATCATCTCAAAGATCTCGACGAATGTACACATGAGGGGAAGTCATTACGCGCTGCACTCTTTTTCCCTTAACCATGGTTTTTCCCATTGGGTTTTTCTGGTGAGGTTTTTAACGAGGCAGCATCTACGGCGTTTTGAAAGCACTTCGACATATTGGACATCAAGGGGAAGTGTTATAAATATTGTAGTGATGTCCATATGGATAGTCCTAGATATACTTATTCCCCACTCCAAGTTAAGCTTTGTCTCCAAGCTATTGTATCATATATAAGGAGATCATTATTCATGGAATAAGACACACTAATTCATCTCTTCTCTTCTCTAATTCTCTTCTTACTTACAACAGTAATGAATAAATCTGATTTGTCTAGGAATGTTTTGTTTTCCAAGGATGTCTGCAACTATGTTGGAACTACGGTGTTAGTCCATTCGTATTGTTCTTCTTTAGAACCTTATGTACATAGGCTATATATACAGAGAAGAGTAAGTCCTAAGGAGGAATTGATTACAGTATATACGAGAATATATAGTTGACATAATCAGAGATACGAGGATATCTCTCTATACAAATAGTGAGAGAAGAAGAAGAGAATTGGGAAGATTGATTTTAGGGTTTTGTGGTGTTGGTTTCTGAGAGATCTAAAGTGGTGTAGCGAGTATGACCAATTACGCATATTCTGCATTCTACAAGAGTGTATACGCTGTGGTGGAGGATTCTTCACTGGATGCAGTAGTCTCGTGGAGCAAACACAAGAAAAGTTTCATCATTTGGGATCCGATAGAGTTTCAGAGAAGGGTTATGCCGACGGGCAGACAAAAAAGAATACTATGCTTAAATTTCCCCATGTTTATCGACGACCTTAAGTACTATGTAAGTTTCTGGATTTGCAAGATTTAACTCTTAATTAATCATCAACGGCGACCTTATAATGTGTGTTTTTGTTTTTTTTTTGGTGTTGGTATTAGGGATTTGTAAGGGTTAAGGGATCTAAGCATCGTTATCACTTTGGACATCCGAAATATTTTGTGAAAGGTAAACCTGAGCTTATGACAAAGATGTATGAAGAGGCTCATGAGAAGAGAATGCACAAATTTCAACAAGCCAGGGCTATGAGAAAGGCTATGAGAAAGAAAGCCGAAGCTAGAGCCATGGAGTTATCGGGTGCCTTGGGTGATTTAGCTCTTTGATGTTTAGCTATGTGCTTTTGTTTGTTGACATCTTTAATGTTGGGTCGATTGCGTTTTGATGAATCCTTATGTTGTTCCTTAAGACAACATATTTGCAACTCAAAGTTTTATTCTATTTGTTTGAACTTATTACAAATATTGCCATTCGCCTAGTGGCCATTGTCCTTGATTAATATCAGACATGCCAGTAGGAAGTAAGATGCAAACACACAGTCTGCACCATATAGTGCCTCGACTACATCTTATCAAATCTGACGAGTATTATAGTGTTGATCTCTCTATGATGATCAGTGATTACCCAGAGAGCCCTTGGGATTTTGTAGATTACAGCGAGCGCCGCTGTTTCTGAGGTTATCCGACCAAGGAGATGAATCGCGGAGGTCAAAGGAGCGGACCTGGCAAGCACACGCGGCGAACTAGCTCCAAGCAGAAGCCGGAGGCCTCTAGTGACGACGAAGGTGTTGCCTTCGACACCTTAGTTCTCGCTCAAATGCATTTTCTATCTTTCTCGATTACTAGTTTGACCGGCGATACTAGTTGGGGCCAGTAGGAGGTTTAGAAAATTTTAACTAGAGCTTTGTAATAGATAACCTATTATGTATGCTTTAGTGCACCAAACTTTAGCAAATAAAAAAAAAAAATTTGGACCACAGGAATGTGTAAAATTGGAAAAATTCAAGAAACAATGAAAACTTTCTCAAGCATTGACTTGTAGTCTCTCAGTTATAACTAAAAACAAGTTTACATTTCAATCTTCAATTTCGTCATGTATTCCCATAAAAGAATACACTTCCCTTGAACAACACAGAGAAATTACAAAAAAAAGCCTTATATATTTACAACTCACAACATTCCTTACTTTTTTGAGTAATGGAAAATTTAAACTGGTGTGACAACATTAGTGTAATCTATGGAAGAATAGTAAACAATCAACGACTTGAAGTCAACTAGTTTCTTCTTATATGCTCTGCCTCCAATGTTGAAGAAGTGCTGTTGCTGAATTGCAGATTTTTCGGTCTTTGTGCTTTGTAAGATAGGAAAGCTTCTTCATGATCCTCTTCGTTTCCGGAGCCGTTGAGCTGATGGTGAATTCGTCTTTGAGCAAAGAGAGTGTGTCTACGCAGATCGATGTCTCTTTTGTAGACAGGAGAATTCCCTTCGCACTAGCCTTATCTGCAGATTTCTCAGCTATTTCAAACAGCTCCAACATCTCTCTTGAGTTCTTCTTCACGGCCGCTGGACCAGACTCATGCTTCTTAATCGCTACCGCTTCATGAGCCACCGATCTAGGGTTTTCAGGTAGAGCAGCAGGTTGCTTCTTCTTCTTCTGTATAGGCTTCTTCGCTGCCAAAACACCAGCCTTGTTCGGATTATATTGTTTCTTGTGACAAACTTCAAGAACCCTAGATCTCTGATCTTCCTCTGCTCCAATACCACGAGCGGTCACAGATCTCTTAAACTTTTTCTTCTTCAAATCGGGACACGCTTTCGCAACAAGATCTGCTGCAGGTGTCTTCTTAACGAGCATCGTGTTGTTGTTGCAAGTAGAAGGGTCTCTGGAATAAAGAGTTCTCATCCAGGAGAGGAACAAGGCTTTAGCTTCCGTACTGATTTTAGGGTTTCTATGATCTTTGAGAATAACCAAAAGAGATATCTCTTTAGACACGCGGACAAGATCCTTTGCGCAGAAACTCAATTTCTTCAAGTAACAAAGGATATCAAAACATCGATCAGCACCATCGATGGTCTGTGAATTCGCGGCTCTGATTGCTATGGAGCACAAACGACGAAGATCGGACATCTCCTCCGTTGCAATTGCAACCTTCGTCATCTTATTGGTCAGGTGCTTTTCTTTCCTAGAGAATGTAAGAGAAGAGAAGTAGAGCTAGGGTTTTGATTTTGGAAATCAACAATAGAGATCAGAATATGGAAAATCAACAATAGTGAGCTCCAGATAGTTTATATAGAACCGTCGAGTGTAGAGACCCCCCAAAAAAAGGAAATTTCAGAAGCTTCCCGTTGGTCCCAAGCAATTACACTCGTGTTTCATCTAACAAAGAGTCCGAAGTAGCGTGAAAACGACGCCGTTATATTGAGACGGTTACGGTATTTCCATTTTTTTACTTTGCTTCAAAGGGGTAAATGCGTCAGGTAGGACATTTCAACGGTAACAAAATTACGATCAAACGACAACGCTCGATCTTGTTATCATTTTTTCTTTTTTTTTTTGACTAACGATCTTGTTATCTTTGTTGTTGAGTTACATCTGTCCGGTTAATTTTTCTGTTTCTTTTTTTAACAACAGAACTTTATTAATTATACTGTGAACATATTATACAAATACATACATAATAATGAAACCACAACAAATAACATAGATAAAATGATACAAAACCATAGAACACAAAGAAAAGCATGATAAGCTTCTCTTTGAAAAGGTCTTTGTTAATAGAGTTTTTTTTTTGTAACATGGTCTTTGTTAATAGAGTTATAAACTCATATTGCCTAGCCATCGATTTTCTTGTTAAGATTCAATTATTCAAGATATACATACTCATATTCCATATGCGGTGCTTAAGCTATTGATATTGAAAATTTAGTGAACATCCTTTGGTCACCATATAACATATGCCAATGATATATTTCATTTATGTTACAAATTTTTGAGATAGACTATAATGACAATTTTCATTTTATAATAGTTCAATATAATTTAAATATATCTACATCACCCTTAAAATAAATTATTTGCATCGTGGTTGAGCTTCTTTTTTTTTGTAATTTTGCCTCAATTAATTTTTTTAAAAAAGATATAGCATTTCTGGAAAACCACTCTGAACCTTTTGAATGTGAAATCACTAATTAATCATTTGGTCAAACCAATGGACGACTAAAACATATCACTAACATAGTAACATATCGTCTGACTCAAATATATTGTTCAAACAAAATGATAACCAATGTTAAAACATAGCTCAAAAACAGAGTTGTGCATACCTCAAAAACAGTCTTGTTTATGAGATGCTGCAGACATTCAAGAAGTTCCATTTAGACGAGTATTGGCGGTGTAGTTGAGGGAGGTTATCTTGTTGCGGATAAGCTTATCAATATTCCAAACGAGGTGAAGGATCCGAATTATAATCAAAGATGAAATTCGTCCAAAATACCATTTAATAGACCATAAAATCTTCTTTACATAATAAACACAACTATATATAGAGCAAGAAAAAGTCAATAGATAGATTACATAACCATTACTACCATTTACTTCACTAAATATAACTCAATGAATCCCTAGTGCCTGCATTTGTCTAACCATCAACATAGACGAATCATACATCTCCTTGCGGCTCACGTCACCTTCCTTTCCTCCTTCCTCTTTAAAAAACCTCTCACTTCCATCCAATGTACACACCACTTGGCTAATGCTAGGTCTTAGCTTTGGATCGGTCCTCGTGCAAAGTAATAGTTTGACAGAACATGTTTTGTGATCGTGACACTCGGAATAAAAGTATGGTAATGCAAATATGATTGTCTAGAAATGGTTTGTTTTTCAAGGATGTTTGTCTGCAACTATGTTGGAACTACGGTTAGTCCATTGGTATTGCACTTCTTCAAATTTGTTTTCCCATCGCCCCATGTCCCGAAGCCAATTAGCTATAGCAAATTTGGACGACGTCCTGTTTACCAAATTCACTACATTTTGATTGTCACCCTTAAAGATTATCTTTAACCGAGGAGCTCAGCTGTTGTGACAGCCACCAGTGGAAGAACATCTTATATTGGTCAGGACCAATATAGCCAGCAGCCTTCACATGCAAGCTCAGCTGTGACAGCCACCAGTGAAACATTCAATACCGTGGTGCCTCCTTATGCACACCTCCAATACATATTCATGTATCAACAGGTATAACAGAACGTCAATCTAGTCATCTTTTTCACTTCGTTTAGCTTTTTAATTTCTCTTTTTGCCAGGACCATGTTATCTATTATCTGGATTTCCAGTAGAAACATTTGTAGTATGTAACTATGTAAGGTAAAAAAATTAACTTTTATTTAACCGAAGTTTCTTATTTCATCTTTCAAGTCTAAACGTATCAGAGACACAAAGTTCGCTCGGATTAAAACTCATGTGGTTTCATGCTGAAATACTTGAAGATACAAACGGGCTCCACTCAGAGTCTTCCTCGCTATCACTGTCGTCGCCTCCTCCTCCTCCAAACATGGAAGCCATTTTCATGGCTAGATTTGCAGCTATTTCCCTCCTCTGAAAATCAGGCATCAACCGCAAGTTGTCACGGATGTTCCCTATTTCTGACATCAACTGTTCCACTTCTTCCAAGTCATAACCCAAAGGTTTCTCATCTGTTGCTATGTCAGTCTCACTCTGTGACCCTGAAGACCGCAGCTCAACTTCCTTTGGATTCACCATATTATTAATCTCTACATCTGGTGAGGTGTTGGATCCGCCAGCATCTGCGTAGTATGAATGCGCTTCACATAGATCGGTGGCTGAGCCTGATGATAGCACTTGGTACTCCAATTCATATTCAGATTCTTCTTCTTCTGAAAACTCTGACAAGGAGGAGGGGAATACAAAGATCCAATCAAAATGAGTCTCCTCCCTCACATATAGAAGAAAAAAAAACGCAAATAATAATAACCTTGGCCATGAGTAGGTTCATTAATCTTATCACCAGATTTGAGAATCATTCCAGGCCACATATGTGCCGAAAGTGCACCAAACAGACGTTCAACCCCTTGAGTATCCCCATCCACTGATAAACCTGCACATTGCAACTTGGTTAACTACATCACTTCATCAATACGAAGGAAGGGATTGTGTGAAACTACTTACACTTGTCAAAATCAGGATTAGATGCACAAGCCTCAATGAACTCAATGTTGTTGTCGCGGCACCAGTCAAGACATGTTCCCCTGACATCCAGTGATGCACTATCATGAGGTGGGAGAAGATCAGCTTTGTTCCCAATGCACAACAATATATCAAATCTGTTGATGATGATGTCCGCATGAGAAACCCATTCTTGAAGAGCAACAAGAGTTGACATCTGCAAAAATATATGTAAGGGGTGAGAGAGAACGAGGAGAGAGAGAGTGAGAGGGGGGAGGGGGAGTTATGAATCTCAACTCAAACCTGAGTCAAGTCGAAGACCATAACTAACGCCACAAGTGGATGATCTGAGTGAGGGAGAGAGTAGTCATCGTCGCAAATATTTGAAATCCATACAGATACATCCGCAGAGTAATACTTGGTGTTAATCGTCCAGCTGCCCCACGTCACATTAAAGAGTGTTAAGAAACTCTTCAGGAAATGGTATTATTACACACAGTAAAGGTCCTTCCTTACTCATGAACTTGTGTTTGAGATGTTGATGATGAATCCTCAAAATCGACAGAGAGCAATCCTGTGAATTTAAAAAAAAAAAACCCCAAAAAATGAGACGGAGTAACGGAAACGCTATAAGACTAAAGATCCAAAAGAAAGGAAGCACGTGCGTACGAGAGAGAAGGGTGCGCTTGCCGACACCAGGGGAACCGACGACGACAACTCCCGGTCTGCCTCCTTCCATCTCCGCCAATCAGACAGACAGACGCAGTTTCTGATTCAAGCTTCAGGTGTGTGAGTGAGATCACAAGCCAAACCCAATCAGGCCCATAGAGATGATTATAGTTTTCTTTGTAACACTTTTATAATACCCAATACAAAGGCCCAACAAAACTAGCTGTAAAAATTCCGAAAAGCTTGATAAGTTGTAAAAATCGAAGTTTCTTAAGTCTCGACTTCTCCAATATGATATCTTTTGCACCTAGATTGAACTCTTTATTTAGATTAACTGTTTCATATTCAGAGAGTTGAACAACAAAGTCGTTGTAGTATAGTGGTAAGTATTCCCGCCTGTCACGCGGGTGACCCGGGTTCGATCCCCGGCAACGGCGTTCTTTTTAACTTTTGCTCCTGTAGTTTGTTGTCTCCCTCCATCTTTCTTCCAGCGTCTAACATGCGTATTAGCTTGAATGAGTGTTTCGCTAGAGCTTTGTTTTTCAGTGTCTTATACACTGGATATGGGTGTCATCAGCGTTTTCTGCACACAAATATGTTCCGATCAAATGCCTTAGATACCCTATTGAATATATGTATTAGTGTAGTTATTAACCGTGTAATTAGTGTTTGGTTTAAAATCTGTTTTAATGTTTAGCTTAACCGGAGACACTCACTATGTAAGTAACAGATTGTATTTCATTTCACCATTAACATCAATACAAAAGTTTGTTAGACATCGGTCTTTCTTCCTCTAGCTTTTGTTTACACGACTTGTCTCTCAATTTTGTATGACTGTTGGTGCTATTTGCACCCATCGAAAGCCCGTTCTTGTAGAGTTCACGGGAATAAGCTTAAGCAGGACAAAGGGGTAGGTATACACTAAGCTACAAAATTTTGTTTATTTAAAATTGTATTTTAGAATAGATATGTATAAACTTGGTCAGTTCTTCCGATGCCATAATGTTAGGAAATTTTTTTCACTCTTCTATAAAAACTATAGCTATATAAATATGTTTTTTTAACCTACAATAACAACATATCCACTATCAGTTCATTTTAAACATATTTTCTTTTATTGGTTTTGGTTGGTTATTTCAAGTATGTTTTGAATATGAGATTTAAAGATACATATAAGAATCAAAGTAAATCGCATCAGTTCGGTTAGTCTTTGATTTGGTTCAGGTAATAAACTAGGAACCATAAAATATCCACAAAAGTTCAGCAGGTTCATTTCAGTTTTGGTTCGTTTTGGGGTAATTCAAATAAAAATATGAAAATTTGAATAAAATATTAGATATTTGTGGATTATTTTAGATGTTTCACATAATAATAATATTTAGACATTTACCAGATATTTTTGGATAATTAGGTTTTTCATATACTTTTGGACACTTTAGTAGTTTTTAAGTTATATCTATAAATATTTAGTTATTTAATATATATATATAGTTAATATTTATGTATATATATATATAAAATATCATTAAAATGAGTTTCCTTTTATATGAGACAAATAGATGATGAAGAAATTACGTAGTCAAAAACACATCCTAGTTCAATGCCTACTATTGTGCAATTTATTTGGACAACATTTATTTAAGTCTCCCATAAGTAAATCACTTTTATTTTCGAATAATATTGTTTCTTACCCAAGAAATAAAGAAAGCTAACGTTTGGTTCAAGAAATATGTCGAAGATACCAGAGAAACAAGAACTGCCACTAGAAACAAGTCCGTACACAAAGTATGAGGATATTGAAGATTACAAGAAGAACGCTTATGGAACATCTGGTCACCAACAGGTTAAGCCTGGCCAAGGTGGTGGCACAACCGACGCACCTACCCTCTCCGGCAGTGCTCCTCCATCCGCTATTGATTCAGCTAACCAACAAGCTAAGAAGTGAACCCCACAGTTTTTTTTAACCACTCAGTTATTACAAAACAAAAACCTGTTTCTCTTGCTTCGATTTTATTTACTATCCAATGTGATTATGCCTTGTGAAAATTAACTTGTTCTTTTTTTGTTTCTTTCTCATAATCCAATTTTTGTCAGTCTTAATCCATTGTTATGATCCATGTTTCATCAGTAAATGTCTTAAAATATAAACGTAATTTTTTTTCCTATCTCTTGATAAAAATAATTTGGCAAATTATCACTATCTTTAATTTGAAAATTACCATTTAAAAGAAATTGTTTTGTACAACAAAAAGTGTTAGTTCGTCATAATATTTTAAATGCTTATTCATCCTAAACTCCCTACACGATAGATAGTGTACACACTTGAGTTATAGCATAACGTATCTTCCTAACTTCCTCTTCCTGCTTGACGAATTTTGGGAAAATAGATGTATAAGCAACATTTTAGTTAAGTTTTTGGATATAACATTAGCTAACTAATACTACCATTGTCGTCCCTATAATTAGATAGATACCAATTTGGGCTTTTATCGGTTTTGGATAAGTTCCGTCCTAAACCGGAAACAAATTTCCCGATAGTTGATCACAGCCAAATACGTAGTTTTTTTTTCTTTTGAAACTAGCCGAAATATATTTTCTCAAAAAAAAAGCCTAGCCGAAATATTAGTCACAGCCAATGAAACAACTACGATTTGGTTTAAAAAAAAAAGAGAGCAAGAAGGCATCTAACTCATGATTTTAATTTTATCCAATTAATCATATACTGAAAAAATTGTTATAAAAAATTTCCATGCTCGTGTAGTTGTGGAGGCCAGCCAACTACCTAACGAGTCCAAGTGATTCCTTAGTCACACAGGTCGATTGGGTTACGCTCTTCGTGTATTTAACCTCACCTACCAAACTTGTAACAATATTTGCTTTCATTAGGCATCATTAACTGTAACTGCAAACTAATATGTTTTCCCCCGACAAATGAAGAAGATTTAGCTTATGCTGGTTTCTTTACTCGGTGGTTCCTTTCAAACATTCAACAAAAATTGTGACTTGGTCTTCGTGAAACCCATATATATAACGGGCTAACTATGATGCTATTGGGCTATGGAGCTTGTATTAATACATCACTAATTACGGGCCACAAGTAAACGTCGACGTTTAGCTTCTTTTTTTCTCCCACAAACCCCTTAAAGAGAGTCATCTCTCTTCCATGCATCTTCTCTAACAACTCTTCTTCCTTTTCGCTCTCGAGAGTGTCTGTACAAAACCTTCCCTAAGTTCCTTCTAGCTACTTGCAGGTTTGTTTCAAAATTTCACTTTTTTTTTCCATTCTCTTTTTCTTTATTTTGTTGTTGAAATCTGAGTGTAACGTTTTGGTGGATTATTGTTGAAATTTTTTTTTTTTTTTTTTCAACATTTTTATTGTTGAAATTTGCCATGATAAATTGTCCGAAGTAAGTCCTGGATACAATCTAGTGACCAATAATCAGATAAAAATCGAAACTTTGGTCTGTCTACTTAGTAATTGTTTTATGAGTAAACCTTAATCTTGTTACCCATTACTTTTGTGGTTTGTGGTCTTGGAATCAGCTTCTTAGCAATTCACTGTTTCGTCCTGCTTACTTCTTCTGTCTTGACTTGGAATCAGCTTCCTAGCGATTTACTCTTTCTTCTTCTTCTTGCTTGAGATGATATGTCTGAACTTGAAATGTCTGAGACTTGAAAATGTTTGAGATTAGAATGTGTGAACTTGGAATTTCTTAATATGAAATGTCTGAACTTCCTGTCTTAATATGAAATGTCTGCACTTCCTGTCTTAATATGAAATGTCTGAACTTGGACTGTTTCTGAACTTGAATGATGTCTCTGAACTTGAAATTAGCGAGCACTCTTTTGTCTTGTAGGCTAACCAATAACATGTTTCCTTTTTTTTTGTTTAGGTATTTTCTGACTCATTCAACCACAGCTGTTTTCAGATGTCTGAAAACATGGAACAGTTCTCTCCGGAGCTGCCATCATCATCCCCTCTGATTCCGTCGCTTCCAGACGACGTCACGGTTGATATCGTGGCACGTGTACCCATAAGCCATTACCCGACACTCTCCCTCGTCTCCAAGAAGTTCAGAAAACTCATCGCCTCCCCAAATCTCTACAAGAGGCGATCCTTCTTAGGCATCACCCAACACCGCGTCTATGCTATCCTCCGCAACCGCAGCTACTCCGGTGACTGCCGTTTCTACATCCTCCACCGGAAACTCGACTGCTGTAGTAGTAACCACCACCGCTTGGTCATCGTACGATCACTCCCTCCCATGTCTTACCGTGCAAGCTTTGCCTCGGTGGGTTCGAAGATATATGTGTTCAACGAGGTTGATGCCCTCAGCATCGACTGTAACTCGCACACGGTGCAGCCCATCTCCGACATGCCTCAGCGCTTCTCGTCGTCTCCCATGTCTAGTATAGTTGCTAACGTCATCGGCGGGAAGGTTTACCTGATCGGTGATTCCGCAGTCGTTACGAGTGGTGGGATGTCGTGGAGGAAAACAGTGATGGTGCTTGATACAGAGACGCAGACGTGGGAGCCAGTGGTGATGGTGAAACAAGACATGCGGGTTGGTGCGCTTTGGTCTGGTGCTGTGGTGATGGAGGATAAGATTTGCATGAAAGGTTATAGGAATAAACAACGTTCTTTTGTTTATGGACCAGAGGGAAACAAGTGGGAATCGATGGGGGAGGTGATGAACTCTAAGGAGTGGGGGGAGGGTGCATGTGTGGTTGATGATGTCTTGTACTATCTTGATTGCTCAGAGAAGGCGTTGAGGGCGTATGATCCAAAGCAGAGCCGTTTGAGTGTTGTCGACGGTTTGGAAGAGTTTTTGGCGTGTGAGTGTGTCATGTCAGAGTTGCCTAATGTGGTGAAGAGCGGTGAGAAGAAGATGGCTCTCTTCTTTCCTAAGAAACATGACGGCAAGGAGGTCATTTGCTGTGCGGAGATTGCTTTGGAAAGGCACCAAGGTGGAGAGATTTGGGGTAAGGTCAAGTGGTGTGATGTTGTCGTTGAGGATGGGCTGTTTGACATTGTCAATTGTGTGGCTGTCACGGTTTGATGATGCCAGCATAATAATAATTAATCATCTCTGTTTGTAGATCCCTTCATATTTTTAATTATCCTAAATGACATCTCGTGTGGTTGTAAGTTTGCTAACATCGTTTATGTTAAAGACTAAAAACTTGTGCTATGTGCAGTTATGTTTTATTCTTGAATCGTTTCCTTGGACATGAGATAACCCCACGCCCAAACCACCTATCATTTCATGGGCTGAGCTTTTTTCTTGGTGCAGAATACAAACGCAATCAGCTCCTCCCACCCTTAGGAAGCTGGCCACTCATACGCTCATTTATCACGTATGGAGGCAGAGGAACAATGCTCTCCGTAACAACACTCACCTCTCGCAAGCCGACACTTTCAGATTACTGGACAGAGATGTGAGGAACACCATCACTGCAAGGCGCAACAAACGCTCATTCACCAACCTCATGACCCTTTGGATAAGATGACTAAGTCTTGCCAATAGTCTAGCAACTACTTCCTTTCTTGTTTTACTTTGGTACAAAAAAATTTCTGATCAAACTATTTCTTTTCTTGTTTTTATTTAATTTTGCCAATAAAGATGTATGTAAAGGTCATTTCCCTTGTAAAAAAAACGCTCATTTTAGTTAATGATATTTACAATTTAGCAAAAAAAAAATTAACAACCAGCTGGTACATAGGACTGAAAAAAATACTGAGTTTAAAAACACTTAGAACAATGAAGGCCACCCTCCTGTTTTCATTTGGATCACATGTTTATTTTGAATATATATTAAATTGAATTGCATTGAAATTGTATTAGTTAACGTTAATATTTAATAGTTGTAATTTTCTGACAGCATAAGTGTAAATATTTTAGAACCTAAATGTTAGTTTTCAAAGAAACATATACAATGAATAAATTATTTTGATTTTTAATGTTAGTATTTTTTTTTGTAACCTAATATTTTTATCTATATATTTTTAACATTTTTATCTATATATGTTTAGCATGTTTTTCCAAATAATATTTTTATCTGTATATTTTTATCTGTTCTTCATGTATTTAGAAATAAATATTTCACTTTTTTTTAGAAATAAAAATTAGATAATTTCCAAATAATATATAGAACATTTTAGTAACAATTTTTCACTTTAATGATTAAAAGGTTTTGAATCAAAGTTCACATATCTTTTTAAGCCCATAATCCAAATATTTCTTATATATTAAAAGAAGAGCATTAACTTTAATGCACTCACAATAACAACATTGTCACGTGTCGCTCTCACAATCAAATTAAAAATCAATTGAATATAATTTCTATAAATTGTTTTACCTATTTTCCTAAATATCCTAAAACTCTACACATGAGTTGTGTGACCAAGAAAAATGATTTAAAACAGAGTATATTGGTAAACAAGATCTAGGCACAACTAAAGCAAATTATCGATCTCCATTCTTTTGAATTTGGATTTGTCCAACGTAGAACCAAATTGATGTCCACATTAAATAGACCTAATTTCTTTTTATTTTATAAATAACAAAATTAATAATTTCACTCCGCGTAAGACGCAGATTATCACCTAGTACAAAATGGTTGCAGCCTATATGACATCAAATCCGATAAACTTGTTTTTTTGTCAACTACTTATACAAAGAAATCAAGTTTTGTCTGATAACAAAGTTGTTCCAAGAACTATCTACTTTATTAAAACGGAATAAGTTTTGAAAATTTTACTTATAAAAGTTGTTTTGGACCCTTTTATTTTTTTTTTTTTTTTAGTCTTACACTCTATATTATAAATATGCTAAGCCATCTAACGATTAGTTCCTATATTTATGCATTTCATCATTTATTATCTTTACATTTATTTTATCCTCACAAGATTTCAAAATCTATTACCCATACATTTTTTTTACCTAAAGGTCAAAACTAAATGCCACCAAACTACATTATTACCATACATGCATACACACATTTCATCGTAGTGATTTCAGGGTGTCAGCATTTGTTTGACATCCTTTTCTGAGAAATCAAGGTTCATCAAAAATGATAAAGTGTCGTCATTCTCACGCAAAAAGAGAAGAAATGGAATACATGTGTGTAGTTTTAGTTGATGATGCTTATATTTTCTTTTTACTTGACTTTAGATTGTATTTTAGTTTGTATATATGTTTATGCTGACCTGTTTAGGATTTAAATATTAATATTAATATTAATATGAACGACAAAAAGAAACACTAATAGCTTTTACAATATTATCGATGTATTGATACTGTAATTGTTACAAAACTATATAATACATTTTATATCAAGCTTAATACTATATACTATGGAAATTCTTAACTTTTTATAATTTAGATTATATCTCAACATCCAATAATATTGCAGATAGTTTATGTACGTGTTTTTTATTTGAAAACATATGTTACCGAAATTATTATACAAAAACAAAACTAGATTAATTTTAAAACATTTTATTTAGTTTAAGATAGTATACCCGCCGCTGATACTGAAAGTATATTATAAAACTACATAAATAAAATTTTGAATATTAATTTTTAAAAATTAATTCTTCAAATATCTACACAAACAATCTAATTTTTTTTTTTTTGAAAATTGATTCATTTTCTTTCAAATATGTATCTAAACAAACTATATCTACAATATTAAAAATGAATCATTACCCAAAAATATACATAAAAAAATTGTTGGATCCTTTCACAAACTAATTATTTTTGGTCCAACTATTTGAAAAATCAATTTGCGGATGGGGTTATGAGTTTTTTAATGCAGGGTGAGTATGGGTTGGTAAATTTTGGATCGCGGCTACCCATCGACCCCCAAAGTATTAAAAAATTAAATATTTTTAAAAATACAGGAATTTAAAAAATAATAATTTAAAATTTAAATCATGTATAATTTTTTATTACAAATATACTTTTATAGTAAATAAATTAAATAATGATTTTAAAATATGTATACAACCCGCGGATGACCACAAAATTAAGCGAAGCAGATGCGGACACAAAATTATTTGTTTGCGGATTGTGCGGAACATATTTTTAACCAAAACAAAACTGAAAATCTGTGGGTTAGCGGGTCAGCGGGCGAGTTCGACCCGCAACTCAGCCTTAACCGTGCATATACAAGATCAATTTTTAAATTTTCTATTATTTAATAAAATATATTTTGATTTAAATTTATACACAAATATTATTACAAAAAAATACAAATATAAACAGAAAGAAAAAAGAAATATCAAAATTAAATTTAAAATAAAAATATACCCGCCTTTAAAATTTATACATAAATATGATTACAAAAAATACAAATATAATCAAAAAGAAAAAACAAATATCAAAATTTTAATTTAAAATAAAAAAATAAATCTGCCCTTTTAAAAGCGGATCAAAATCTAGTTTCTATTATAATTGGTATGATCAACATGTGAAAATGACGCTTTTGTATTATGTTTCCTTTGCAAGGAACCTGCACAAACATTTTTGCTTCATAGAGGTATGAATAGAATTGAAAACTTGAAAATTTATGCCATTAGACAAAAATAAACTAGCTCTAAAACTAATATTAACCAGTCAACCAAATTATTGATTGTATTCATCAAATCGGAACAGTCTGTCTCACTCCGAGTTAAATTAATAATCGATTATTGGATAATATGGTAATTCAATTTGAATTCAACAGCATATTAAATCGGTATAACAAAAATAGTCAACAAATCTCAAACTAAGGAAATATAGTAAACATTTTTCGGAATATGAATATGGAAATTCTGTAACATGAGTACTATAACAAATGAAGTATGTCATAAAAAATCACAGTATAAATAAGCATACCATGAAAAAACAATCCTACAAATAATTTGTTTTCTTAAATACTTTTTCAGATCGTTTCTCTAAATTTCATATTGTATATCGAGTGGTGCAGGTTAGTTCTTCAATTTCTTATTATTATCGGCGTTATATTATTAACATTGTGCTTATTTTTCATTGTTGTAATTTTTTATTTTAGATATTAAATATATTTATACGCAAATAACATGATAATATATGTAGAATTGCTAAATAAGAGTCATTTGACACATTTTCGAAAAATATTATTTGTCACACAATATCCGGATGATTTTGGGTTTCAAAAGTATGCAGTGTTTCATTATGATTACTAAAATTGATATCATGAAACAAAATATCAATATAGTGATTCGATCAATTGTTTATAATGAATTCTGATATGTTTTACAAATGTGAAAATCTAGATAAAGTTTTTTAGTCACATATATATTTGTAATTTTGAGCTATATTTTGGATTTTATCTTGCATATTATTTTGTATATATAAGTTCATTTTAAGTATATTAGTATACAAAATTATCTATTTCCCATTTAAATGAATATTGTGTAATTTTAATGAACCTATATAAACTATTAAATAAATATTAATTGAAATCATGTGCTAAAATTTATAGAGATTAATAGATAATTAATATAGTTATCTATTATATAATGATTCTGAAATGGAAACTTTTTTTCTTAAAGCAAATCAAAGTCTTTTTGTTAGCGTTTTTAAATATTTATTCGGTAAAAGTTTATATATAAATGCAAACTATGAGTTTTTATTTTCGATCTCTCTATTTCGGTTTATATTGTTTTATCAGAAGAATGAAAAAAAAATGCAAATTATGCGTTCATTTAATTTAATTTATTTATTGAACTCAATTATTAAATAAAAGAGCTTTGATCCAGCTACATAATTTCAAATGACTTTTTGGTCACTCGCTCTCTATATTGCAGTCTTGCACGGTGCAGAGGAATTGAACCAAAATGAACCAAGATCCGCAAAATTTAACTCAGGACGTACTTTCCTTGATCCCCAGTGTTGTCACCGAGATACCTCCTGTTTCAGAGTCAGAGACTGATTGCTCCGTGACTCTGTTTTGTACGACCCAACATGGCCTAAGAGTAGTGATGATGCCAAGATATCATGTACTGAGGAAAAACAGACCTCGCTGATGAAGCTTAAGCTTCTCTCGAAAGAAGGAAGAGAAGAGGAGGAGCAGTACGGCGTCTCAACAGAGTTAACTCTCTTCACCGATCCATGGACCATCAAGAAGAAACTGACTGCAAGGGATCGTAGCCACCAAAACCGTCTTCTTCTAAATGCCAGAACCGTCGATAGCCACTTAGTGAGATATCTCCCTGAGGGTAACCGAAAGATGGTCCAAGAAGGCCCGGGGTTAACAGTCGACGTGTATGATCACGATACTGACTCTACGCACCAGATTCTTCTAACGAAACTGACCAAGCGTGGATCCTATGTTCTCAGCGGTGGATGGTTTTTTGATTTTGTCATCAGGAGGGTGTTGAAGAAGAAAGATGAGATTGGAATGTATTGGGATCGTTCTGATTCGAAGCTTCATTTCAGCGTGCTGTCTCGTGCACCAACTGGAGTCAGCTCAGGTTCTGTTCTTGCAGTGCCATCTCAGGCACCAACAGGAGTTAGCTCAGGATCTGTCACCATAGCATCCTACTCTCCCCTTCTTGCAGATCCATAGAAACCTAAACTGGGTCTGCTAGATTCTTCTTTCATATGTTGTTGTTTTTGTTTTCGTTGTTGTTGTTGTTCATGTTTGCTTTTGGTGGTTGCCTTGGTGTCAGAGTCGTAAACATATTCTCCTTTGTTGCATCATTTGGTTTCTTATGCAAGTTATAAACAAAAGCATTGATTTTTTTTTAATGTGAAAAAAGCAATGGAAAAAAAGAAGTTAAGTTAAAAAAGAAGTATATGAAAAAAGACAGTATTAATCAAATAAATAATTAAACTATCCCACTTATTACTGCTTCCTTCACTATCAAACCACAAATCGTAAAAGCTACAACATGCGACTAAAAACCCAAGAGATCACTTCAAGAACAAATCCAGAGCCTAGCAACTCATTTTATATAGACAGTGTCACTATGTCTAGGGGGTCTATCAGGAACCGTACCTGGTTTGGATCTTGACGCTTCATGTCTAGCCAGCTCTGGAGGCACCGCACTGTTGCTCTGAACAAGAATCTGCTTAAGATCATAAAACACGTCAGTATCACAAAGAGTCAAGAACGTAGTAGCAACACCGCTTTTCCCAGCGCGTCCTGTACGCCCGATACGATGTGTATACATCTGTATAGGTTTAGGCATGTCATAGTTTATGACATGAGCCAAATCTTGAATATCGATTCCACGGCCTACAACATCGGTTGCAACAAGAACGTTGTACCTCTTTGCTCTGAACCCTTCCAAGCTGATTTCTCTCTGCTCTTGCGACTTCCCACCGTGCAAGGTCGTGACACGGTACCCTGCCCTGTCCAAATTCTTAGCAATAGAATGGCATTTTATCCTTGTGTTGACAAACACAAAGGCGGTTTTATCATCGCCGAGCTCTTCGAGAAGTCTCTGCAGTCTGGAGAACTTGTCAGATTCTTTCATCATAACCACGCGCTGCGATATCAAACCCTCCGTGGCCTCTCCTCCTGCAGTACCAATGGTGACGACAACAGGGTTCCTCAAGTACTTCCTAGCTAGCCGCTCTACACCAGGAGGCATTGTAGCACTGAACATATACGTGGTTCTGTAAATCTTCTTCTCCTCAAGCGCTTCTTCTTCCTTCTCCGGCTTCAAGTTACTCGAAGGCATCGCATCCAACACAGCTGCAACCTGAGGCTCGAAACCCATGTCTATCATCCTATCCGCCTCATCAAGAACCACGTAGTTGCACTGGTTCAGCACAACAAGCCGTCTCTCGAGGCAATCAATCAAACGACCGGGAGTAGCAATCACAATCTCGCACCCTCGTGCTAACTTCAACCCCTGCTCCTCAATAGACTGACCACCCACTAAACAAGTCACCCTAAACCCTAGAGAATCCGCAAACCTAACAGTTTCCTTCTCAATCTGCTGAGCAAGCTCACGAGCAGGCGCCATAACCACAGCATAAGGACCCTCGGTTTTACTCTCTTCACTCATAGGCGGCAGTCTAGTAATGTAATCTAACATTGGCAAGACAAAAGCGTGCGTCTTTCCAGAACCAGTCTTTGCAACGCCGATGACGTCACGCTGTTGTAGACCTAGCGGTATAGCTGCCATTTGAATCGGCCTGGGTTCCTTGTAGCCGGCTCTCTCCACAGCTCTTAGAATCTCGGAGCTTAGCTTGCTCTCTCCCCAGCTCCTAATTGGAGGAGGAATCTTGGAGCCTTTGTAAGAGATGTCGAAGTCTTCTTTAAAGATGCGCCAGTCTCTTTCGGTCATCTCCTCTAGTCTCTTCTCCCTCCAATCAAACGCATCTTCTGGTCTCGTCTCTCTCTGGTGCTTGGTGGCTTGTTTTTTCTGCGCGAGGCGGTCCATGCCGGCGAGGAAGCCTCGGCCGAAGAGGAGCTGAGCTTCGTGAGGGTTTTGGTAGAGAGCGTTGGTGTCTCTTGAAGTGTCCTCTGTGTTTTCCCAGTCGAAGGAGAAACGGGACTTGGCGTTTGGTCTTGCGATGACTCTCTTCTTGCCTCCGACTCCGAGGTACTGCTCTTTGATGGCCTCGAGAGCCTTCTCACGCTCTCGAGCTATTGTCTTCTCAACACGCGCCGCCTTCTCTTCGCGAGATTTGGCTTCTTCTTCTTCTTCTTCTTCTCGCTCACGGCGGTTACGCTCACGATCCCTATCTCTATCCCTCCTCCCACTATATCTATCTAGGTCGCGATCTAGGTCCCGATCTGTACTGGGATGGACGTTTGAGTCTTCAGTGTCGGGAGTGAGCTGTTCGCGGCGGCCGAGACGGTGAACGAAGGTTTGATCATGGCTGCGTTTTAGGGCAAACTCTTCGCGCTGAGATTTGGTGAGGAAGACAGGTTTCTTAGCATTGAAGGAATCGAGTGAATTCGATCCGATGACTTCGATTATTGATCGCTTCATCGGTTCCCTGGTGAAGAATAAGAATCAGAGCTACTCTCTCTGCTGAAGAAGATGTTTATACAACCAACCAAACGAACCCTCTTCTCCCCTTCTCTTAATTCGTTTGATTTATACCGGGGATTTTAGGCGGTTAGGCCCAATAGTTTTCTTGGACTTTGTAAAGTAGTCACTATTTTCTCAGGTTGATTTTACCTTTACTATTTTTGGAAATAATTAACTTTTCCTTTTTCGTATACTTCTTTTCCAAGGTAAATAAAAATTAGTAGACAATCTTATAAAAGAAGACCTTTCACAACACAAAATTACTAAACCCTAAACTGAACTGCCGATGATGTCCTCCGCGGTAGAGCAATTACGCATAAAGAAGAAGAGGAGAAGGGTTGAGTCTCCTCCATCATCATGTAGTAGGTTAATGTCTTTGCCATATGACATGGTTCTAAACTGCTTGGCCCGCGTGTCGAGAACCGACCTAGCGGCTTTATGTCTGGTCTCAAAGAGCATCCGCTCGCTGGTGTCTTCCGCTGAGATGTACGAGACCCGATCTCGAATGGGTTTGAGGGAAGATTACATCTATGTATGCTTGGGAACTAATTTTGGCACAAACCCTCTGGGATGGTTCATCCTCAGAAAAGGAGGACAATGGAATAGGCTGATCCCGATCCCGATCCCTTCGTTCCCATCTCCTCGCAGAGCTACCTATGTCTCCATGGGATGTGGGATCTATGTAATTGGAGGAGAGATAGAAGCTGTGAAGACATCGTGTGTCTCGTTTCTGGATTGTCGGACTCACACGTGGAGCCAGCTCCCTTCCATGAGATTTGCTCGCTGTGAAGCCAATGCTGGGGTCTTAGACGGTAAGATATACGTCATGGGAGGCTGCGATACTGTATTCTCCGGCAACAATCCAGAGGTTTTCGATCCAAAGACGCAAACTTGGAGCAGAGTGTGTATACCTGATCCGGTGATGAACAGTAAAGTTGGCAAGCTGGTTGGGCCGCCGGATAATAATATTTCTATCAAATTTTGGACTGAAGAAGGTTTGTGGAATGATTTCTTTCTAAACGCAAAAGAGGATTGTTGTTGTGCAATAGACAGATTGTTATTCACTTGTGATTTTGACGGGAGAATCAAGTGGTGTGACCCTTTGAGTGGGGTGAGGAAAGGGAGCATGGAGTGGTACAAGGTGAACGGTTTGGAAGATCTTCTAGGGTTCCTCAAGTTTGACCTTAGCAAAGATACAATCTTTTTCGTTGGGGAGAGTGCGGATGTGTGGAACTGCCATATGCTCAAGCGTGGTTACACAGACGGCCTCCTAGGCTTAGTTCCGGGCTTCAAAATCAGCAAATCCGCTGGCAACATTGTCATCTTCTGGAGCGTGCTCCTCGGGGACAAGTTGCAGGTTTGGTGTGCTGAGATTTCACTTGAGAGGCGGCTGCGCCAGGATGATGGCCAGATTTGGGGGAACATCCAGTGCATTGATCATGTCTTCACTATGGACCCTGACCTCTATATTTTGTCTTCTATTAATGTTAGTCTTTGAACATACTTTTCTCTTTTATTAGCAGACTTAATTGGTAGATACTCTTTGTTTCTGTTAACTCTATCAAGTGTGTTTCTTCTTGTTCTTCTATTTCACGTAATCTTCATTAATGTGACATTATACTAGTTCCTTGAATTAGTGCTGTTAGTTTTTCGTTTGCTCTGACATTAACAGATCGCGCAATACAATTCTCTAGCTAGCAGGTTTGTACCATTGAAGACATGGATATAAATGATTTTTGTTTTGGTAAAATGTGAAGGTTGGATCGATATAAATGATTTGATTATTCAGAATGAAAATTTGCTTACCTTTGGTGGTGAAAACGGGGTTACAGCCACATTGAACTACGAGACAGTTTGTTTCTTCTTTGGTGTTACGATGAATGGTGCAGCAATGTTTAATGCCACAAAAGCAGATGAGATGACTAAAATTGCAACCTCTTGATTCTACAAGAATCTTTTTAGAGGTGAAAATGTTATAAAGGGAAGATGAAACTTTCACTTCCAGAGTTCTTCCACGGGGAATCTCCCACGTTCACTTCCATGTTTCATCTGTTGAACTGATGCAATGGCTCTCGCGTTGCTGAGAGCATTGTTGCTTCCTAGCTGTTTCTCCAACGCGTTCTCGACTCCTGCCATTTCTAGCTTCTAAAAATAATTTAATTATCATTTTCGATTATAATTTTTATTTAACTTTTTATTTAGTTAATTGGATTATATTTTAATAAGAATTTTTCTTTTTTAAAAAAGAATATATATATTGCATATTTCCCGACGAAACATTTCGTAAGGAAAAAGTGTCGAAATTCATCAAAAATTTCTCTTAGACAAGATTCGTGAGAAATTACGGATAAGAGATCGTCGTAAATTAATTTCCTGAGGAACAAAAATTTATCGGGAATCAATGAAGAAAGGAAGCTTTGAAGCTCATAGCAAACTGAAAAGGTGGCAGAAATAAATGAGTACTGTACTACAAAAGGCCCCACGCAGAACACAGAATTAACGTTGATCGTTGCTGTCACGTGGAGAGGTTAAGGTTCCCCTGCCACTTCTCTTATGTATTGTCTATTTCTTTTTTTTTTTTGAACTTAACTCTATTTCAAAAGTTAGTTTTTAAGAAAACTGAAGCACATAATTTTATAAATCTATTCAACACGTGGTTTATTCTATCACATTGTTCAATGTTGTTGACACATGAATGCTTAGTTTAATAAAATATAGACTTCATGCATGCATATTTCTTGTCAATAAAAAAGCAGAAGTTTACAGTTTTACAAACTTGTAAACGTAAGAAACAAAAAAGAAATCTGTGGTCAACTTGATTAGCCTAAACTGTATAAGATAACTCTGATCATCCAACTAGACTCCAGACTTGAAGAGTTAGTTCTATCTCTACAGATATTACAAAAATAGAGTTATATAGTAGTAGCATAAATACTGCATACTAATCCATCATCAATACTATTAATTTTGGATCATGTCCAATTAATATTAGTTGGGTCTAAATAAAATATAACTGCATCTATTTTTCCTGAATTAAATAGTATATTTTACATCTAATTCCATAACTATAATTACTTTTTACTAATCAACATATCCTTTGTAACTTCCAACCCCAAAATTTTTGGGTACCACCTTTTTCTTCTAATACAAATAATGTCGACATATATATATAATATATATATATATATATATAATAACAAATATTCCTTCTTTTTTGGGGTTTATCAAATCCAAAAATGTGATGACATATGTCATCAAACATAACATATAACTATAGAAACATATGTCAATAATTTAACTAATATTTCCATATTTGTTAATAACAAATGCGGTTACATTTGTTTCTTTTGTCATCACATTTTATTTGATTAATATAACATGTTAGTTTATATGAATGATTTATGTATATAGTTAAGTTATATGTTAATTACTCTTTATAGCATCAGCTAGACATTAATTGTTCAAATTGTGAATGTTATATACATAAATTAAATTTATAGTTTAACAAAGTACATAATGTTAAAATGGATTTTAATGGGTTTTAAGTGAACTTTTAATAGAGTTAACTAATATTAATTGATGGTGGAACGGGTTATTAGTGACATTTATTTTATATGCTTAACGAAATTTAACGGGTTTAACTAGACTTTTAATAGAAATAAATATTCATATCAATTTATTTAATTTAATAGGTTTTAAATAGATTATTCGTTTAAAATATTTATTAAATATGATTTTACTTAAAGTTAGCGAAGACCATATTAACTCATTTACATATATATATATTTAACTGAATATCTTAGAAAAAAAAATTTCAAACATTTTTCAAAAATTATGTTTGATTTTCGTTGCGGGTTGGGTTTGATATTGGTTTTGGATATAACACTTTTAAGAACCGTTCGAGTATGTAGACCAGATTTAATAGAATATGATACTTTGATTTTCGGGTCCTCTCTAAATTAGAGATTTTGGATATAAATATTTTTAACTAATTATGTTAGGTAACTAATAAGAAAATATAATATGTTATAGAGGTTAAGAATAAAGTTTAAAAATGATTTCTAAAATGTATATAGCACAAGGGTATAGTTATGTAACTTGACATATTTAATATAATTAACAAAATATATATTAAATTAATATTAAACATTTATGATTATAAAAACAAAAATATAAAATTAAAACAAAAATATACCCATCTAATACTAGTTTAAATAAGGAAGAATATATGGAAAAAGAAGAGAAGAAGAATGAGATGCTAAACAAAAAGATGCAATCAAAATTGACAGGCAGTACAATAATGTGTAGTAGTGTGACAGCTGAGTTGTCTACTACCCATTTTCGACGTTAATGTTTTGACCCTTTTATCTCTTATATTCGAAAATGTCTCAACCTAATAATTTAATCAAGACACCAGAAAGCAGAAAATAAACTTAGTAAGAAACCTATTTTCTTCCTTATTATTATGAGTGTTATTTGAAGATATTCTGTATCAGTTCGTGAAGTACTACATGAGGTAGTACATGTGTGTGTCATGAAGATGGGCTGAGTTGGAGTTCGTGTTTTGTGATATCGGTGGGCTTGATAAGCTTGGAGAAGAAATAATATATTTACTGGAATATTTACATTAAGTGTAAACGGTATTACTTGAAGAGGAAAAGGCAAGAGAGTTATTTCCTAAAGAGAAAATGGAAAGTTGCTTAAGTTGCTTTTGGAAGAACTTGTGGAGAAAGTTCTGGTTATCTACATAAGAAGGACGTGCCTCCATAGAGAAAGGTGTCTCTGCTAAAAAGAAGAAAAGTTGAGAGATCGTTCTGGTGTTGCTTGTGTGATCAAGTCTTTGGTGTCACTGCTCTGCGTTAGGTGTTGACGTAGTTGGTGAAGTACTTCCAAGAAGTGGAAGATTGAAGTCTGAACTCAGGGGGAGTTTAGATCGGGGTTTGGAGGATCCTGATAAACAAAAGTTTAGACTCTAGGGTGAGTTTTAGCTTAGGATTGGGCTAATCCTAAAGGATTCTTGTAATAGAAAAGATTGGTGTAAGACTTTCTTGTTCTAGTGAATTCGAAAAGATAAACTTGTGTCTTTTACTTTCTGCACTTTAATTCTCTGCTCTCACTACATTAACAAGTGGTATCAGAGCGGGTCACCTAAGTTACTGGTGTGATCTGGGAGAGTGAGGACAGAAACTGGTTCAGAAAGAAGGACATAGTTGCAAGTAGATCTTGAAGATCAATGGAGAGAGCTAAGTTGCCTTTCAAGAAGCGTTTTTCAAGGAATGGGCAAAACAGATCTTCTATGGAGTTCATGGTTGATGATTACATGAAGGAAAAAAGAACAAGAGGAAGATTTGGTAATTTCCCAAAGGTTCCACAGTGCCTTGAATGCAAAGGTTTTGGGCATGTACAAGCTGAATGTACAAATCTGCAGAAGCGTAAGAAGAAGATAGTCACCAAGAGTGATTCTAATGATGGTAAGGAGTTGAAGAACTTGGTGGCGTTCACAACTTTTGTTCCTGGTTCTAAGACAAAATCTGCAACGGGATCTGCGTCAGCGTCTGCATCAGGGTCTTCATGTGGAGGTGATGATGATGCTGTAACTGATGATGATGATGGAGAGTTTGATCTTGCTGGGAATTATGAAAGGCTGTATGAGAATTGGCTCAAGCAGGTTGAGACGAATTCAGAGCTGGCTAAGGAGAAGGTCAAGCTAGAAGCTCAAGTTGCTGAAGCACTTAAGTATGCCTCAGAGAAAGAAGAAGAAGCACGACAGGCTGGTGCTCAACTTGCAGAGACTCAAAAGGGTTTGAAGATGCTGAATGGTGGGACGAAGCAGCTAGATCATCTCCTCAGTATTGGAAAGAGTGATCGATGTGGCCTTGGATACCAAGGAGAATGTTCTACAGCTGAAGGTGTTTTTATATCAGCAGGGAAAACTGGGGATTTAGCTACGTCTGCTACAGAGCCAGAGGTTAAGGTGTCTGCAGAGAAGACATCCAATGGAAAGACTGCAGTAAAGACTGCAACTGATGTGAAAAACGCGACTGCTACGCGTACTGCTACGGCAACTGATACGGTGACTGTTCCAGAGAGAGTTTCTGGATTGAAGAGTACATCTCCACGAAAGTGGCAGCCTGTTTGTCATCACTGTGGTGTGGTTGGCACATTAGGCCAAGGTGTTTCAAGTTGCTGAGGGAGAAGAATCAGATGGTGCAAGCTTATGGTGTTTATGGTATGAGGAGTCATGGTCCTATATGTTATTCTTGTGGAGTTCAAGGGCATATTCGACGTGAGTGTTTCAAGCCAGTTCAAGGAGCTAATCATGGAGGATTTGGGCTCAGGAATACGTGGTCTAGGAGATTTGATCACTATTTAGATGGTGGAATGAGATTTTCTCCTTACTTTGGAGGATATAGATCTTCATATTAGTTTTTGACAATGATGTGACTCATAGGGGGAGATTGAAGACGTGGTCTTTTGTCCAGAGGTGATGAGTTCACATGCATAGTCAAAAAGGGGGAGATTGAAGATGTATATTCTGTATCAGTTCGTGAAGTACTACAGGAGGTAGTACATGTGTGTGTCATGAAGATGGGCTGAGTTGGAGTTCGTGTTTTGTGATATCGGTGGGCTTGATAAGCTTGGAGAAGAAATAATATATTTACTGGAATATTTACATTAAGTGTAAACGGTATTACTTGAAGAGGAAAAGGCAAGAGAGTTATTTCCTTAAGAGAAAATGGAAAGTTGCTTAAGTTGCTTTTGGAAGAACTTGTGGAGCAAGTTCTGGTTATCTACATAAGGAGGACGTGCCTCCATAGAGAAAAGTGTCTCTGCTAAAAAGAAGAAAAGTTGAGAGATCGTTCTGGTGTTGCTTGTGTGATCAAGTCTTTGGTGTCACTGCTCTGCGTTAGGTGTTGACGTAGTTGGTGAAGTACTTCCGAGAAGTGGAAGATTGAAGTCTGAACTCAGGGGGAGTTTAGCTCGGGGTTGGAGGATCCTGATAAACAAAAGTCTAGACTCTAGGGTGAGTTTTAGCTTAGGATTGGGCTAATCCTAAAGGATTCTTGTAATAGAAAAGATTGGTGTAAGACTTTCTTGTTCTAGTGAATTCGAAAAGATAAACTTGTGTCTTTTACTTTCTGCACTTTAATTCTCTGCTCTCACTACATTAACATTATTCTCATTTTTCATTAAATTGATAGGCTTCCCACATGCAGAATATTACTTTTTCACAACCATTTCAGTTATATTTTATCTTCATATCTAGATTTCTTCTCATAATGAGATGAATTGTGTGGACATAGTTAAGATCATGTCATGTGAAATCATTTCAGACTTTAACTTTACCCCCAGGTTATTTAGACAAGTTGCTTGATTAATTCGTCTTTATATATGTATAACCTATGATGATATTGTCTAGTAGAAAGGTTTTTTTTTTCGTACAATGTTGTCTAGTAGGAGGGTACTCCTTTTTGTAGTAAAAAGGTACTCCAATCACTTGTTTTGTGTTTATTGCTCTCTGTGCATGGTAACTCTCTCCAATGGTTGATTACAAACCATGAAACCAAAACAAAACAAAGCCTTGTGCTGTTTTGATCGTTCAGTTTCGCTAGCATGTCTTCATTTTACATATTACTAGTTGAAAAGTGAATACGTTCAAGATTGGACCATTCTTATATATGTAGTTCTGGTTTCGTGGCCCCTAGGCTAACTTGATTATCGACATTATCATCTACACCAGACGAAATTAAATTGGAAATTTAATGTAGCAGTGGCCCTATGCCATAAATCAGAAGAACCTCTCCCTTTGTACCCAAGTTTCTTTTACGACACCAAGCATCATCAGTATGATATAATAGAAAATTAATCGTCGGCTACCACACTATTTACGAATAAATCCAGGTGACTTTTTAAATTATGTGTAGCTCATATATACAGGTTATATTTTTCAGTTATCTTTTGGTCAAACATTCTTTTTTTGGTCAAACATTTATTTTCAGTTATCAAATATTCATTGTAGAAACATTAAATCAAAAGGAATTGGACATGGAATATGATTCATAAGAAAGCAATGAGCTATGTGTAGTCAGTTTCTACTTCGAATATCAACTTCTTCACTGAAAAAAGTCATTTCACATTGTAAAACTTAAGTTTAATAACTGCTAAACCTTGCTTTCGAATCAACATTAGCGCATATTCTACACATATATTTTCTGTACACATACAGTATTTACACTATGCCACCTAATTATATAGTAGATACATAATCTGAATTATGGATGGTTGTAACGTGTAAATATAAATAAATAAATAAACTTCTCTGTGGTCTAGTGGTTTCTTTAAAAAAAAAATGCATACCAAAAATAATATTACTACAGAAAGGTGTTTAAAATATTAGTACTAGTTAGAAAGTGTGGCTTATACATAAATGTTTAAATGAGTAAAGGTTAAGTTTTATAAAATGTAAAATCAGACAACGTAACAACAAAACTTCTTATCACTCGAGCAATGTGAATCCATGTTTTTTTTTCGTTCTCTTTCTAGGGTTTTTTTGTCGAAAAATAAATACAGTAATAATAGAGCACTAAAGCTTGATCGTACTTTATTTTACACAACATGCTAGTACATGAAGAGAAACAGATAAAAAAATAATGAGTGAATTTTGTGGTCCAACAACTTAAGCACCTTAAGATCCTTCCCACTTCTGTTTTGAGGGTCCTTCTCTTCCAACGTTTACTTTCACATCTTCTCCTCTTGTTATATCATTCATGTGAGAGAAAGAGCGAGAGAAAGAGAGTAATACTTTGAAGATGAGTGTGAGAAGAAGCAACGCAGACGGAAAGAGGAGTTTAAGAGAAATGAGTGAGGAAGAGGAAGAAGACGAGGATGCATTTGAAGAAGAAGACAACGGAGGAGAACAGGAACAAGAAGAGGCTATAGAGAAGAAGCAGAAAGGCAGAGCTACAAGTAGTAGCACTAGTAGTGGAGTTTCTTGTCAGGTCGAGCGATGCACTGCGGATATGAGCAGAGCCAAACAGTACCACAAACGACACAAAGTCTGCGAGTTTCATGCCAAAGCTCCTGCTGTTCGGATCTCTGGTGGTTACCAACGCTTCTGCCAACAATGTAGCAGGTAACATCTCTCTCTCTCTCTCTCTCTCTCTCTCTCTCTCTCTCTCTCTCTCTCTCTCTCTCTCTCTCTCTCTCTCTCTCTCTCTCTCTTATCAAATATCTTCACCTCGTTGCGACAGCCACCAAAAACAAGAAAAAGAAACATTTAACTTTGGTTTTACAAGGTTTCACGAGCTGCGTGAGTTTGATGAAGCCAAGCGGAGTTGCAGGAGACGCTTAGCTGGACACAATGAGAGAAGGCGGAAGAGCACAAATGAATAAAACGGCCGTGATTCTGAATGTTAATGAAACAGGCTTTGCTTGCTCTCTTCTGTCACTCTCTTTAATTAAGCTCCTTGTAATCTTATGTGCCTCTCTCTCTCTGTTTCTCAATAATGTATGCAATCAAAAGCTATCTGCTAAACCTAAGACATTAATAAATGCATTGAGACCAAGTAAATGCTTGAAGGTGAACATGTGTAAGAAAATGTATTCAATCAACTTTTTTATTAATAATGTGGGAGAAACTTTTGATTCTTGACATCTGTATTCTGTTACAAGAAAGCTCAACAAATATATATTAGATTCTAAAACTAATCTTAGTCAGGTTTGATTCCCAACAATTTCATTAAGAACTCCCAAGCAACGATTGATGCTGCATTAGCAGGAGGGAATGCTCTCAATATGGTTAGACGCAAACCTGCATAGCATCCCTTAAGTCCAGCCCTCTTGTGAATCTGCATAGGCGCCAAAATAGTATTTTATTTAGTATCATTGAATGTTTAGATTCAAAGGAGACAAGGAAAAATCAAAAGAGCTTACAGACTGATCTCAACACTTTCAAAGGGTTTTTCTAGGTAGTTTAGTCTGGATAATGGTTTTTTTTCTTTTTCTTTTTTGGTCGATGATAATGGTTTTTTTTTCTTTTTTGCTATATCAAGAGGGGAAACAGCTGACTAGCACTGTATCATAGAAACAGTAGCAAGATGATTCCAATAGCAACAATTTTTTTATGACAGGAGTTCATGCAAACACTACAAGAGAGATTCTTACAGCTATGCCTCCAAGACCACCGGTGAGAACTACTATCCCCATGTCAACCAAAGTAACCATGTAATCAGCTTAGAACACTCTAATCTCGAGTGGATTTTCAGCACACTATATTCCGTTAACAATGTTGCTGAACCACCGCGAAATATACCTGTTACCTGAAAGACATCCCCATCAAACCTAAATGCTTGATTCGATGTATAGCCCTCTCAGCAATGACAATCAAAGAGGACTGTTGTATGAATATGTGCCTTGGATCTGCATTCTACACTGTAGAAAACAAATGTCCTAAAACTCCCAAGGAAACCATCAAAGATATTAACTAAAACATGTTACAAAAACAGAGGTTTCACATTAACTAGCTCTGTTGGACATGATACAAAGCTAATAACAGCTCCACCAAACATAGCAGATGGGACAATGGTTTCTAGTCCGTGGCCCATCATCTCGTCAAGTTACCTTAATAAAACAATGCAAAAAATAAAATCTGGAATGCAAAAAGAAAATAAAAGAATTCAGTGAAAAGATCAGCTGGTCTGCGATTTATACCCGCAGGAAGAGCTTAGCCTGGGAGTATATTCCGAACATCAATGAACTTTCAAAGGCCATTCCAAAAAACTACTAATGTTGCTGCTCCTCTATAGAGTCCTTTGACCTAAATGTGATTACAGTGGATCTTGTAAGTTCCCATCGACACTGAAAAAATACAGTCTTTCGATATGTTTGCTAGGTGCTAAAGTGAAGAAGGAAAGAGATGAGAATAGTGCAGAGAGAAACATACTCCTTCAGATTCAGGATTATTGAAGCACAATGCAGACCGTTTTTGTATCTGAGCCCTTGCACATCTGTGTTATGTTTCTGAAGTTTTACCTGAAAGAAGAAACAAAAGACACGCCAGCCCTAAAGAACAAGCTTCACCTCTTAAAAGGGAAATAAAAGAACATGAGTGATGCTAAAGAAATGATTTTTATACCCTCAAAGCTCATAAGCAACAAACCCAAGTATAGAAGAATGCTCATTGAGCTTGGGTTATGAGCCAAGTACAGCCAACACGAGATGTTCTTATTATCAAAAAAACAATATATATATATATAGTAACAATCAACACACAAGTGACATATATATAGATATATATATATATATATATATATATATATCGATGCATACTACTTTGAATTGAAACACACATAACCCCACTTGGTAATATATACAGTTGTGAAGAAGTAAAAACAAAGTCACAAAGTCGAAACTGGGATTGAGAATTGAGTACCTTGATGGTATCGAAAGGGTGGCCGACGGCGACTGTGGCGAGACAAAGCCATCTTTCCGGCGACGTATTCCTTGTAAAACCCTAAACCCTCTCCCATCGTCGTCTTCCTCCTCTTTCTTTCCCACCACGCCACCGACCAAAAAGAAGCCTTCTCTTGAATTTCATTAAAGAAACAGAATCAAGTTGTTTATTAATAACGACAACCATAGATACACAGAGCCGTCTTAGCTCAGTGGTAGAGCGCGTGACTTTTAATCCCGTGGCCGTGGGTTCGATCCCCACAGACGGCGTCTTGTTTTTCTTCCCTTGCGAAATAGACCTTTTTAGTACAGAAAAGTGCATAATTATTTACAAGTAGGATATTATTTCTTCGCTCGAACACAAAGTAGATTATACTTTGAATCCTGGATGTTACAACTTAGCCACTCGGGATGATAACACATCAAACATGGTGCAAAAACACTTTAAGCAATATGTATTTATATTGTTTTCGATATTCGTACACAACCTTAAACTTTAGGATTATATATTTATATTTATATATGAGCATGAATATAAATTCAATTTGTTGAACCGCCTAGAACTCATATATATGAGTAAAAGATGCTATCGTAGTTTTGGTTTATATGTTCAGCAAGATATGGTATCATTTCATAATTTCACAAGATGAAGTGATGCCAAATCATTTTGCTAACTAAACTTCAGGAGGAAGTTATGAATCCTGATTGGATTTGCTTATGATCGTGTTCATTACGAAACATTCACAGCGTAATGTATAGATGGTGAATCTTATTAATTATCCTCTTAGTGATGATATACTGTTATGTTGTGACTTGTGAGTTCTGAGCAAAATATGAAGCTCAAGAGTATCGCAAAGTTTCATTGGGATTGAGATCGTTACTACGGACGTGAAGAGCCGAAATCTGCAGTGCCAATGATTTGCATCAAAGCCAAGGCATCAACATTTCACCGAGTACTATTTTATAAGTGTTACTTTTTTTTTTTGAATAAAATGTTAAATTTGATTCTTATAAGTGTTATTTTTCCCAATACCATATACGATATATATTTAATGTCCACTACACAGTCATGCAAGCACTATCATAATTGCTTGTTCATTCATCTAACCATATGTTTAATTAGGTTTTCTATAAATGAGTTCATGGTAGATACCCACATCATTTTGTTATATCTCATTAACATTCACATATAGATGGAGTGTGTATGTATATGGTTTGAATCTTCTTAACCTCATTGATTGACAAGTTTTTTTTTTTGCCTAAATTATTGATTGACCAGTTATAAACAATAATTAATCACTATCGAAATTGATTGTCACACTAACTATGATTAAACTTTTTCGGTATAATAATGACATGAGACCCACTAGTTAACCATATATAGTTGAGTTATATTTCATCTTTTAGTTGAATCATTCGAAGCTAAAAGTTAAATATATCTATTATGAAACAGTAGAAACATTAAAAGAGACAAGAGGACGCATTACCACCGTTAAAAACCAACCCAGATGGTGGAAATCAAACGGTCACTAACAACAACAAACAGAAAAAAAGGTTGCGAATACAGCCATAAACTGAAATTAAACACGTGGCAAATGGAAACAGGATATACTACATCACCGGCATGCACTTCTCCCTCTCGGTCTCGGCTCAACGGTGCTGGCTCCTAGTATCGTCGCTGTACAACCTGCGAAGCAAAACGGTTAAGACATCTTAGATCTGATCTGAACTGTCCGGGCAACGACAAGAAAACTCTAGATATTTATAACAAAGTTATTGTACCAGTCGTAGACGGTGGGAGCGTTTGGGTGAGAGGGCTTGTCGAAAAGGTTGGTGCCCATTCCTCTGGTGGCGATGTTACTTCCTGGATGAAACACACTCCTCCACACGTTCTCTTTACGTGCCGATCCTGGCGTCGTTGGAGTTCCAGGACTCCCGGCCACCGCAGGCATAGCCTTGCTGCTGCTCCCTTCTCCTGCACCTTTTCATGATCACATAATTAACTTTTAATTATTATATGCAAAAAACTGCATACAAAGGTTCAGAGCTTGACTCGTTATATAATCACCAAAAGCATACATATGCATGCATGAATATATTTGTATACCTTTGATGTCAATGGGTTGGGCGTTAATCTTGTTGCGGAGGCGGCCAAGGCCATGCTCCGGCTTAGGTCCAGCTACAGTTTCATCCCACATCTTGTTTTTCTTTTGTTGATTAGTAGTGAATGATGTCAAGTGTGATGTGCATAGTGAGGCTTCTTCATCTCATTTTTAGAGAAATATCTTATTTTTCACCCACAAAATATCTACAGAAATAAAAAAGAAATAATTGGTAATTCAATGGAAAAATATCAAAGGACTTTTTATATTTGCATAAAGTAGATTTTATTTATCTAGACCATATTGTCTGAACAAAATGGTCTAGATAAACAAAATAAAGTAGATTTTATTTATCTAGACCTTATTGTCTTATTTTCACTTTCCTATTTTTTGCATAAGTTCTTTCAGCTCTTTTGTTTTACCAACTAATTCTCATTCATTTCCTTATCTAATTAATTAGGGAAAATTGCCAAAAGAGAACAAAAAAACAAGGATGTTGTCTCCTTGGTATAAATTATTTTTTGTCCAAATTTTCTCCTTTTTACCCTTTGTATTTCTGAAAATTAATGAAATAAATATTTTTGTGAAACAAAAAAAATATCAAAAATATAAAAGTTAATAAAACACCTATATACACATGCTGGTATTTTTTTTTTCTTCAAAAAGTTCATAAAATAAAATTTTGAAAATACGTTCTACTAAAGGTAGAAAGTGCCTTCTACGGAAAATGGTATAGTAGAAAGCGATTTCTAAAATAAATATGTTCATCTACTATTTTTAGAACGTACATTCTACTATTTACTAATTTTCTAAAAATGTAGAATGCGCATTCTACCAATCCTAAAGCTATCTACTTTTCGTCTGGAAGCATCTTCTACTTTTATTAAGTATTCTAAATTTCGCGGAATGTGTTTTCTAAAGTTTACTCTTCCGTCTATTAAAAGTAGAAAGCGTGTTCTGGATTTTTTTCAATGTTCTAAACTTTTAGAAGGCGCCTTCTACGGATAAGATTACCTGATTTTTGCGAAAATTAATGAAAGTTTTAGTTAAGGAAATATTCTAAAAATCTCCTAAAAATATTCTAACTTCCTAAAACGTGTTATTTTCGATTTTACTTGTCAAAGTTTTTTAAAAATGATTCTCCCTTGTCTTTTTCATTAATCTATGGTTTTTCCATAGTTTTTCTTTTGATTTTTTTTTTTCACAAACTCTTGTTCTCTATGATACATATCTATACAACATGTGGTGTTTTGAAATTAGGTACAATTTTTTGTAAAGTTTTTTCTTTTTTTAATAAAGTTTACAAATTTTATTTTTATTAAAATTTTTATTAAAAACATTTTTAAAAGTTTTATTTTTATTAAAAAGTTTGATAAAATTTAAAAGGTTACAAACATTTTAAAATTTATATAAAATAAACTTTGTAAAATGTTTTTTATAAAGTTAGTTTAAAGTTTTTATCAAAAATATTTTGTAAAGTTTTATTTTTATTTTTATAAATTTTAAAATTTTATTTAATTAAAGTTTTATTAACGTTTTAAACATTTTATAAAAATAAAACTTTGTAAGCAATTTTTATAAAATGTTGGCTATGTTAAAAAGAATTTTGTTGGCTATGTTAAAAAGAATGTTTCTACTCATTTCTTTTGCTTTTTAGAAATCTTTTTATATAGTTTTTTCATTATAAATGTATATAAACCTTTTAATTTCGTTTTAATTTGATTTTAAATTACTTAAGGAAAGGTTAATTTTGGGATTATGAAAAGATTTATACCAATAGGACAACTATGAGATAGATTTATACCAAGGGGACAACACCCTTGTTTTTTTGTTCTCTATTGGCAATTTTCCCAATTAATTAACCCAAATAAATTTTTTCTTACTACTTCAGCACTTTTAACCATGTTTTCCTAGTAAAGTAGCCTTTGCAGTAGTATCATATACTTCTCTTAGGATTTGTTTGTTTGCAAATTGCAAGTTTCCAGTGCGTCAAATCTAGAATTAAACACACACCATCCTTGGGAATTAGGGTCTCGGATCCTACTTAAAATTGTGTAGTCCATAAAACGTATACAACCTTAACTTAAAACACTAATGTTGTAAATAACGGGAGTGAGCAATGAGATAGGAGTGTGGAAATATATAAAAATGCAGACATATGGATAGAGGTGGAGATGTGGATAAGGACGAATGAGTCATGAAGTAGGACCCTTGAATCAAAGTATCCTAGGCCTTCGTGGAAAAGAATTATAGGAAGAGCAAATGAAAAGTAATATATAGATAATGATAATGGATGAGAGATGCATAGATGATGGAATGAAAATGAATAGAAGCCCACAAAGATAATCAACAGCGTACCTCAACATCATTCTGTTTCTTTCTGTTTCCCCTTCGTCTGCTTCCAAAGCAGCCACCAACCAGACTAATAACTACTTTCTTTCTTTCAATTTGTAAGTGTTTTTGATAAAAACACTAATATTAAAAAAATTATTATTTAAAGTCATTTGATATATAAATTCTACCAGTTATAAAAATAATATATTAGTTAGATTTTGAAATAAAGTTTATTTTTGTTAAAACTAATTGCAATATGAAATGGAGTATATAATACATGAGCCCATCTCTATAAGGCTATAATCAATGAAAATAACCCATGATCTTTCTAAGGTAATACGCTGTTTCTAAGCATTAACCAAGCTTTGATGAGTTCTACAATGTATACACATCTCCAATTCCAACCCTCTTCCTCTATTGGTAAAGGAAAGAAAAGAGATCCAAGAAATTAGCTGCCAAATTCCTAACTAAGGAAAAGAAGAATGACATAATTTACAAGAATATCATTAGCTTGCCCTCATGCCACCATGTAAGATGGCGTTTGATTTGATGATACCTTAGGGCTTAGGTTTACCATACTTTTCAACATATCCCTGCAAATGAACAGAGGTACTGTCAGACTAATGCAAGACTCTACTACTTTAAGTTTTTTACCTGCTTGAAGTGTATAAGAAAGAGATTCACCTCCACAAGCTTCACAATCTTGGTAGCAGACATACTAAGATACTGATCAACGGATGCTGAGTCAGTCGGCACCTGATGGGACTGGACAGCAGCGCTGACTATCTTTTCAGAAGCTCTTTTAACTACCATGTTATGCACTTCTTTGGTAAGACGGCCTTCACGCCACAAAGGTTTCACCATGTCTTTGATGGTTTCCACAACTGCAGTCCGGAATTGTCTCATTGCCTTGGTCCCTGCGTCTGACCTCACTTCACCATCTCTCTCATCTGATTTCAACAACTTTTGATGTGAAGAGCCGTCACTTCTACGCCAAGATCCGTGCCCTGAAGGTCTGCTTCGTTTTAAAACAACAGCTCTATTCTCTGCTGCCGCTGAAGAAGAAACTTCTTTGCTTGGTGTTGTTTCATCATTTTGATCAACAACCGAAGTGGCCACCCCTTCCACTGCTTCCATATTCTTCCTCGTTACAGTTTCTTGGTATTGAGTTTGACTGCATGAGCTGTTTTTATCATCGTTATTGCAATCCTGTGATTGGGGACCACTACTAGAATCACCATCTTTCTGCTGTCTTGCCCTTGTCTGTGCATCTCTCCCTTTACTTGACGATGGAGCAGTAAGAGATCTGTCTTGTGGAATCTCTAAATCCGGGAAATGATCGTAGAGGGCATCAGACGAGGGAAGTATATAAGGTGGAATCGTGAAAGATGGTCGAAAAGGTTCAGAAGGTTCCCAATCATTTGAAGAAACCTTCTTCTTGTTGCTAGTCCTGTGGTCTTGAACGGATGAAACAGATACGGCTTGCACCATCGGTAGTGATCCAGAACCATTTATATCACTCCTGTTTTCAAAACTCCCCAAGTTAGAAGCATCATACTGATTCATAGGAGCAGAACTGAACAATGATCCTGTCCAGGCTGGTCCAGAAGATCCCACGTCTGTTTGTCTATAAGAAGTGATAGAAGAAGATCCATGTTCTTGAACAAAGCTGCTTCTCACTGGGAAGGAGGAACTGATACTATTAGCAAATACAGGCCTGTTCTCTCTGAAAACAGCACCACCGTTTTGTAGACTCCCTCTTCCAATGTTCCCCAGTGAAGGCTTCTCGTTCGTGAAAGGGAAAACTCTCTGACCACCTGATGGATTCACCAAAGAATATAATCCCAAAAAAATCATATTCCCAAAACATTAAAAAAAAAATCAATTACAAATCGTTAATTAAGCACAAGAATGATATGCGTGTAGATTCTCTCTCCTTCAACACCAATTCATCCTCAAAAACAGAGTCACCTCAATTTCAATTTTTCATGAACTTTGAACTACACGAAATCGACGACAACGACGTGTGAAACAATCACGAGAGGATAAACACTACTAACCGTTCTGTGAAACGGAAGCTTCGAGTGGTTTAGCGAGCAGCAATCCAGAGTCTCCGGCAATCGTATGCTGAACCTGTACTGGGACGACGTCGTCGTCAATGTCCATATCGGAATCAGACATCTCGTAGGTTTTTGAGTAGCACGTTTACCGGGCGAGCGTTGCTGCGGCGTGCGTGATCGGGGGTGGGGAGGGGAAACAAGCTCTCAGGCGAGTCGAGGGATACGTGTTTGATATCGGGAGACAAAATCGGCGATACAAATACCTTACTGTTTTTTATTTTATGGGCCTTCCCAAAATCTAAAAGCCCATACGAGGTTCTCTTATCTTATCTGTGTTAATTACTAGTGATCCTCAAATATATTATAATAATTAATCGATATTTTATTTTGAAATTTATATGTATGACTTATTATACATAATTTTTTATATATATATGAAATTAGATAAATAATATAAAATCATTTTAACTATTATTATTTGGATTTATTGGATTACATCCTCTCCAATTTAACCATAATGTATTTTTGTTCTAACCAATTAAAATTTTGATTAATTTTTTATTTAGTTTAGATTAGTTTTGTTGTTGTCTTAAATTTGTAAATGTATTTTAGTGAATTTATGTATCTATACTATTATTTGGGAAGTAAATTTTCGCAACGGAGCTCTCACGTTAAAAGTTAGAGTGGTTAATATCTATACTACCCTTAATGAATAATTTATATATACTCTTTGTTATTATTATTTAATTATTAAATTTATAAAGGCGTGGCAAAATTTTCTATATAATTTGATTATATGATTATATGATTTGGTTGATCTCAACATACGTTTGTTTCTATCTTTATTGGTTATAATTATCCTAATTTTCATTGGACTTATCTTCCTGGATAAAACAAACCGCTTAACCAAGCTTGTATATATATGCGTAAGTAAGTCTCACGTCCTCCAAAGCTTCTTTTTAATATCTAAATAATCACCTTCTTACTTGGTGCAAAACATGTCCTATACGTAAGAAGGCATTTGCTTTAATGTTTATTGATGATATTAAACCATGGAACAATATTTATAAATTGAAGGTGCAGGTTATGAAATTGTGGAAGATGTGAAGATCAAAAAAGTTGTCTCCATTGAGATGGTTCTTGAAGATTCAACTGTGAGTAAACTACAATACTATTTTGATGATTTCTATTTTTAGTTTATGTATGATTATCTAACTTTTTCAATTGTAGGGAACAAGGATACATGCATCCATTGATGAATATTTGATACAAATATACGAAGGAAAGGTGTCTGAGGGTGTTGCTTTTTTTATAAGCTATTTTACACTTGTGAATTATACTTTAGTTCTTTTTAAATAGATTGGTTTTTCTGACGGTTTGATACTAATGTTTTGTGGTAACAGAACCTTCCATACTGTTAGAAGAAATTTTACTAATTTACTTTTTCTGAGAAACATTTTACTAATTTACTATTAGTTTATTCTTTGCAGTTTTGTCTAATGTAGTATAATGTGCAGCTTTTCATCATTCAGGAAGACATCAAGTCCAAGAACTACTGGAGATAAAATAGAAAAAAAATATGTGGTTTCTGCAGTTTCTATCGCTTTCGTTGATTTACTTATAATGTTGGTAGATCATTTACCTCTTTTAATCATTTAATTATTAAATTTATTATCTTTGAAATCCTATGACACTACAGTTGATACGATTGGTAGAAAACTCCAAGCTTTTGCTAATGCTCAAACATTAAATCGTTCATATCAATGGATCTCGTGTTGGATGTTTTTGTGGTACTTTTATGGCTTTGCATTTATCTTTCCATAGAAAATAATATTTATTTTTATAAGAATAAAACAATACTTTTTTCAAGAAAAATGAAGCGATACTTTTGTTTCTATAGACCAACTAACTCCAGCAGATGACTTCAAAATACTTTGTAATTTATAAACAACTCTATGTACAATTAATCATTGCTTGGTTTCTTAACATTGTATACTTTTTCGAGTACATGATAAAAAATTTATCATTATGTTCTTCAAAACAAAAATGCACGTCAAATATTCTCAAAATCATTGTGCCCGCGTACGCGGGCTGGACAACTAGTAATTTAGTATACAATATGTTGATCTGAGAATCAAATGGAAAATAAATTAAAGTGATGATCAATTCAAAGATACATAAATAAATTATAGCAATAATATTTTGAAATCTTATGCAGAAATATAATTTTTTATAAGTAAAGAAATTGTAACAATTGATTAAAACTTTATTTTCATGTATTAATATTTTTGAGTTTCATTATTTATATGGTAAAATAATTAAATATTTTTCTAAATAATATTATATTATTATTCTATCTAAAATTTTAATTTGGATATAAGAGTTTGTATTGGTCCAGTTATTTCATTTTATGAGTAGACAAAGTTAGATATTCTTTCAAATTGAAATATAAATATTTTTATTCTAGTTATCCCACATACATCATCCATTTCACATTAAGAATGGTTTTATTTTTGGCAATTTCCCTTCATTATAAGTGTTATTTTATATCCTTTCTTTTGCAAAAAAAAAATATGTATTAAATAAAAATAAAACAGAAACTTAATCATTTAAAAAAATTCATATGTAAAAAACTTTAAGTGACAATTATAATAAAACAGAGGAAGTATTAAAGTTTTCACATCTGATAAAGTCTCAAATATATCGAAACTTGGAAGATATTCTAAAGAAGATAAAGCATTGAAAACATAAGCCATTAAAAGCAGAACGTGGCTCATTTAAGGCTGGTTATTTTGCTGCCAATCACGAAGTTCTTTCGTAAGTTTTTATCCTGACATAAATTATAAAATTTTCATGCAGAAGCCGATGATCAAGCAATATAGTATATTGGATTTGGGACTTTGAAAGAACGATCAGCTATAGCAAAGCCTTGCAGGTCGCTCCATTGATCACCAGTATTACCATGGAGTTTGTAGCCTTTCTTAACCATTATTGATCGCTGCTCTGATTTGTACTTTACAGCTTCTTTACCTTGATCTTCGTGACCTCTACATTAATCACATTAAAAAAATCCATTACTATATCTGTTCCTAAAAGAAAAGAATATTTTTTTGAATATTCAGTATATTGAGAATATAATGAATGTTTACAATTAAATTTAGGAATAATTTGTAAACTACTCTATTTAAGATTGAAAATTTGAAAAATACACTGTCATAACAATATTTTGCAAACTACACTTATTTATATGTTATACGACTTTTTTGTCCGTATTTAAATTTTTATTTTTTTAATAATATATACTCAAAATATTTGTATTATAATTATTTTGAGATAATTCTACGAATATTGAAATATTTATAGCTTTATTTCTAAAACATATCTTTTATAAAGATTATTCACGAAACTTTTATCGTATTTTTTATTAAACGTTTTAGAATATACAATAATATATTATTTGAGTTTTGAGAGATTTAGAAGAGTAACTCTTACTTTTGATGGAATATGAAAACTGCGATGATCATACAATGTATTTAGGAGTAAATTATAACAAAAAAATCATCAAACTCCAAAATTACGTATCAACGAGATTGTGTCTTTTTTACTCAGATATAACAAAAAATACATCGATTAAAAAGGTAATAAATTAAAATAAAATAGTAGCAATCATTTATATTTATTTTTTCCATTTTCATTAACTTTTTATTAAAGTACTGAAATTATTACTCTTAATTAGGTTAATCTAGTCACTTCACTTATAAATAAGTGTAGTTTTCAAAAAAATAAAAATATGGTTTAGTTTTCAAATTATATTCTCATCTGATAGAATTTACCCATATTTTACCTTAAAGTTATTTTACTTTTACTAAACATTTTCTAATAATTATCAAAATAATATTTAACTAATTTAAATAATTTTAACAAATTCATTTTTATAAATTTACAACTTATTAATATTAATTACTAAACGTATTTTAAATATTTTGAAAAAAATATTTTACAACAAAAAATAAATATAGAAAATTTATCATTTTAGGAACAGAATCATTATAGGAACAGAATGAATGATTAGTTGTTTTCCTCATGAGACCTGTTTCCTAAGTCTACGCGGTGGTAAACATTTTTTTTATACTTGTAGAGATTTTAAAACCCCTTGTACTCTTTTTAACAGCCAAGTATTGTTTATAGTAGTAAGCTTTACTCCTTTTTTTTTGAAAAAGTAGTAAGCTTTACTCTTCCTAACATATAATTTTCAAATCAATAGTGACCCTTTTAGCAAAAAAATCAATAGTGACCCAAGTTCTCTTTTTGTTTTAGATGTTATATTACGACATGAGTCCAAGATCGATCAACACATAGATTTTGTCTGGTAATGACAGTGTTGATTGATTTGAAAATTTACCGTTATATATAGGAAAGTCATGGACCTAGTTTTCAAAGAGAAATATTTTGGTTTTTTTTTTTTTTGGATCAAAAAAGAGAAATATTTTGGTATAACTTATACCTCAGGAGAAGATGTTCCCAACCAGAATAACCGGCGTCCCGGAGATTTTTCTCGGTAATACTCCTCTGGGCTTCGTCTCGGCCAGTTAGCAGAATGATAGTGAAACCAAGGTTCTTGAGACCTTTGTACAGTTTCAAGCTCGCATCAAAACCTGGAGCTGCACCTTGTACAACCCATTCATTGAATTTCTTCGAGTTGTACGGCTCAGACCTAACTCCACAAGAAACATATCAATAGGTATGATAGAAAAAATAATGCAATTAAAATAGCAAGAAAATCTTAAACACGAGAACCAGGTTTGATTACACAAATCTACCAGTTTGGTCATGGCAACACAGTTAGTCAAACGGACGGTTCATATAAAACACATCCATAACCATCAAATGATAAACAAAACCTAAAGGGCTAGTAATAGAGAGAACTTTACCCATAACCATTAGCCTTATAGTACTCGAGGTTCGATAGAAGCGTCTCATCAATGTCGAAGACCCATGCGTCCTTACCATCTCCACCAATTTTAACCGTTTTAGCGAAGGCTAGAGCGTAACGAGCGACTGCATTATAGTCATTGTCGAACTGGCCTCCTTTGTAATAGGTTTCAAGGGAGCTAACACATTTGGATGGAACCACCTTCCATGTTCCTGCATTGTTGGTCTCGACGGCGTACCTCCAGCTCTCGCAGTAGGAAGCAACCAAAGAGCGAGACTCACCCTTGACCGGACGCTTAGTGGAGGACAAGACGCGAGAAGAGATGGCCGGACTGATTAAGACGGTGAATAAACCGAGGATAAATAACGAAACCGAGCTGGTACGAGAACACGCCATCTTTTTACAAGTTATTTGTGTTGTGCCCGAGATGATAGAAGATTAAGAAGATGGTTGAATGTAAACTAAAAGTGTCGTATACACCACGTGATTTTTGTTGTGGACGTCCGATCAGAAGCCCATGTGCATTTCTTTGGAAAACGTCGACGTTCCAAATACACAGGCTGGACCAGATATGGTAATCTCTTGGGTAAGTAAATGTTTCCAGAAAAGATAACCTAAACTTCAATTACAAACTAATATAGTATTTCTTTAGTTATTCCTCGTTTTCCATCTTTCTAATTATTGTTGTTATTTTATTCGAAAACGTAGCCTTATTAGTTATTAGTGATTTGTCCGCGCTACGCGCGGAACGGTCAATCTATTGTATTTATAAAATGTTCTGTTTATGCTGTACAATTTTTTATATATTATGGAGGTTAATATTTGTTGTTTTAGTTAATGAAAATCAGCAGCCAACATTTTGGCTTGTGCGCTGATGATGAGATTGTTATGGATTGAGTAGTGAATATATATATTTAATTTAGGTAACATAAATATACTATTAAGTATCATTTTCATAGTACGTATTCTTTCTGTTACAAAAAGTCTACGTTTTAGAGAAAATGTTTGTTTCTAAAAGGTATATATTTTATATCTTTATGTATTTTTATTAAATAATAATGGTAAATTGTAAATTTAAAAAAAATAGTGTTTATTGAATTTTTATTGGTTAAAAACTATAGAAAATAGTTAATCTCAAAAAATACATTTATAGTTATTGAAAAACAAAAAGTAAACAATTTTTAAAGTAGTTTCTGGTTTAATTTTTTTTAAAGATACTATAAATGTATGTGTCTTTTTTAAGTTTATAGTTTATTGAAAACTGATTTTTTGCAGTTGGAGTAAACAATTGATGCAACAAATGACAGAAAAATGACAGATACATTTTTAAAGATACTATAAATGACAGATACATTGTTTTATTTTTAAAGATACTATAAATGTATTTAAAAATGTATCTTTAACATTTATAGTTTATTGAAAACTGACTTTTTGCAGTTGAGTAAACAATTGATGCAACAAAACTTTCTCACGATTCACAGCATTGGCTATGAACATGCTTTTGACCATCATATTTATAAATTTCTAACAGTTATCAGCGAATACAAAACTATATTAATGTTTGGCCACCCCAGATTGAGTATGTAAAACCTAACCCAATAACCCAAATGAAGCTACAAACAAAACTCAGTTGCACAAAGGGGAAAAAATTGATCACCAAGATAACACATGGATTATGATGAAAAAGCAGAATTAGTGGTTTTGAATACTCACAATGTCTCCATAAAGTGCACCAGTATGGAACCGTTTTATATAAGTTTCAGCGCTGGTCTCATATTTTTTCTATATTGTAAATGGGAGCCTTTATCTTGTCTACCAAATCCGGGTAGAAGATGTTAAACTTGTACCCTTGAAACACATTTGGAGGGGAGATCGTCGTAGTGTGTTTGTTTATACTTAGTCTTGAAAAAACTGGGTTGAGCAGATTAATAGCAGTAGGCGTACCGCATGCATAATTAAGGTTCGCATTACGTTCCTCCGTTGTTCCCACTGCTTTAATCTCCAAGTTATCTTCTTCCCCAGGTTCTGGTTTTGAGATCATAGCCTCTTAAAACCGCTTCTCCTTGGGAGATGAATGACTGGGTACTTCTTCACCTTTCCATCATTGGCGAAAAACCACATGATCCGCCACAACAGTGTCTTGTATTGTTTATAACAAATATGACCAAACAGATTAATTCTAAATTGTCTTTGTTTAAACTTTTTTTTTAAAAAAAAACACAAGGTGAAAATATGGCAATTTACCTCCCAGCCGTGAACTCTAGAGAAAGTTCTTGAGTCTCATTCCAGAACATACTCCATGTACTTGGTTCAAGCAAGAGTCTCAGGAATTGTCGGGAGGCTTTAGGTGTTCAATCTTGCAAAGATTCGGGATCAGACACCTGCATGAAGTTCCTTCTGAGTTAATCATCGCAAGAAGACATCAAGAGTGGTTCTTTCTAGAGTTCATTAAGAAGGTAAAATTGTCATAGCGCATATATATTTTAGGCAAACTGAGCCATCAACGACAACAATTAATGAGAAAAAATTGATTGTAGGAACTGTAAAAAAGTACCAGTAATTCCTTACGATCATCACCGTTCCTGAGCTCTGGGGAAAACGAACCAGTCGCTTCTCCTGGACATAAATTCTTCACATGTAACTGTGGAACTTAAAGATTATGGGTTCGCCAATGTAGCTTAAGGTGTTTTTTTCGTGGTGGTTTGAGCAGTGTGAGGGCTTCATATGGCGACATCGTTTTATATAAAGTGGGATAGGGAAGTGGAAGGGTGTTGTGAGCTAAGCTGTTTTGTTTTGATGAATGAAATAATGGTTTGAGTTAATAGGAGAATAAGATGGAAGAAGAAGTGGAAAAGTCAGAAACATTCAACAGACACGAAGATAGAAGAAGAAAGAAGGCGTTAGGTTAGATGGAATGTATTAGTCGGCCTTTTTTGTTGATTTGTTTCCAGAGATTTAAGTATACTAAACAAACATAGCCCAATAAAGTCCAAGAACGAAACTCACTTTCGCGAATGAAAAATACATAAAAACAACTTGCTGACGTGTCACAAAATGCCCCATTCCCATTGCTGAGGTGGCAGCATAAGGAGGTAGATTTCTCAACTTTATTGTATTAGATTACTAATTGATTAAGGAATCATGTGTTCAACTATAACAAAAAAACTAGAGTTTAGAGCTTGATTCGCACCTCTGTGCGGGTACTTATTCTTGTTATATATATATAAATATTATCTAATTGTTTACCATATTTTAAAATATTCATAAACACAAAAATTAAATAGTTTCATGTTGTAAAAAATATTGATCCTTATGCCATAAAATATATTGAGAGCTTACACTTTTTACATGTTGTAGAAAATATTAAACCGTACGCCATACTTAACTTTCAACAAATATTGACCGATCCATATGTACAAATAATATGTCTTTTAAAACGAAATCAATTTCCAAATGTAATAATATTTTAAATATTTTGATGAGATATATCATATGGTGAGATTTAGATATATCGAAAAAGAAATATTCAGTTATAAACATTAAATATTGATCTACAAGTAATTCAAAAATATTTAAATCTTAGTATAGATAAGTTTTGTTGTTGAAATTAACTAATAGGAACTGAAATGGTTAAACATTTTTTTAAAAAAATTGAAATATATATATTTTAGGCGAGATTTATATATATTGAAATAAGAATATTTGGTTATAAACATTTCATATTGTTCTAAAAATAATCCAAAAATATTTAAATCTTAGCATAGATAGATTTTATTGTTAAAAATAATTAATGATAACCGTAATGGTTAAACATATATATTACAAAAATTTGAAATACATATATTTTAATCATTACAAATTAAATTTGTGGGATTATATGATGCTTGAAAAATATTACACAATGTTGTTAAAATTCGTTTTAAAACATTAATATTTCTATAATTTAGCTAAATCGTTTTAGGAAATATTTTGAACACAAAATATTAGATAAAACTGATTTAAGAAATAATTTAATTAAGTTAGGAAAAGACATTGATAGCTTAAATTTAGAGTTATTTAATGCTTCAGTGATATTTTATTGTAAATAAGTAGTAAATCTTAGAATGAATCTATATTTGTACTTCTCTTTTAATAATATAGATAGTATCTAATGGTTTTTCTGTTTCATAAAAAATCCTTACATATTTTAGAAAATATGTTTTCCAGTAATCAATACCATTAAAACATGATCATTCCTGAATTATACCCTTAATGAATATTTTAAATTTTCCAAAAATGTCCTTAATGATATGAACAAACTAAAAAATTCATTAATGGCATTATGGTCTTTCGATTTTGTGGGCCTATTTCAACATTTAGATGGACTTGCTAACTAATTAAATGGGTTATATTTTTATATAATCAAATTCAAATTCCATAAACTTTTAATATCAATACCACAAATTAAAGTCTGCAATAATTTTAATAAGTTGATATCAATACCATTAAAACATGATCATTCCTAAATTATATCCTTAATGAATGTTTTAAGTTTTCCAAAAATACCCTTATTTTTACAAAGGATTAATAAAATTCATTAATGGCATTTGAGTCTTTTAGTTTTGGGCCTGCAGAAATATATTTAAATGGATCAACAAATAATGGGCTTACACATATTTATAAACTATGTTACTTTTATTTAATATAAATATTTTATGTTCAAATATTAGATATATATATTCTGAAACTAAATTAATAAAAAAACATAATGACATTATAATATTATTTTCTTAAATCTATGTATCATAAAATTAATTTTAAATTCTAAAATAGAAAAATAGAAACACACAAACTTATAATAGGTTATTAATAACAAAAATAAACTAATATTGTCATATTAATAACTTTTTATATTATCTTTTTATTTGGATGACATAATAAAATATCATCAAAGTTTAAAGACCACAAGTTTACGTAGTATTAAAAAGTATATGATTAATTTAATAAAACATCAAAATACTATAAGATATTTTATGTTTTATTTGATCATTGGTATTAGATCACAGGTTAATAATGAATTTTTGGGTTTTACGGGTTTTATCAGATTTTTAATTAACGATTTTTTCATTAAATCCGAACTAGATTATATACATGGTACGGGTCTACCAGTTCAGCAGATCTAGGTCGAATATGAAAACACTTCTTAAAACTCAACATTATTTTCAAAAAACTTTTAGATTATATGTTCTTTAATAAAAAATTATAAATTCATTGAAATCACTCTTGACGAAATATTTTTTCTATTTATTTTTATTTTGAAGATAAAAAACAAATAATAAAAATATAAGAACTCAATTGTTATGATTTGAAACAAAAACAATAGTAAATTGTAAATTAATTTTCGGTTAATAAGTGAAAACAACCCGTGCTTTTTAAGCAATATTTTATATAATTATAAATCTTTAAAATTATATAATAGCCCAAGTAAAAAAATTGGATTAAACATTGTTTAACTTATTACAAACATAAAACGGTTGTATGACGCATTTTAAATTTCGTCATACTGTACACACTATTACAAACCCGCATAATTGAAACTTGATCATGTTACAGTTTATATAATTAAAACGAATAATAATTAATCTTTATACTGAAAAAAAAGAAACAAACCCCGCCCTTCTAGTGATGCTTTAAGGCTAATTCCTTTTTAATTACACCACTAGACCATGACCCGCCCGACCGGGCGGGTGTTTATTTTATTTTTTAATTTTTGATTTACACTAAATGATGTATTTGTTAATAGTTACTTGTGATACATTGATTTTTTTTTGAGTTTTTAGAAAACAATCAAATGTGTGAAAAATATTTTTTATTATATAAAGAAAGCTTAAAATGAAACAATGATAAATTATATATGAAATATATAAATCAATTTAGTTAATTTAAAATACGTTGAAATAAATGACTTTGAGTCATATATAAATAAATTTAATCGGCTCATTGTTATTATATTTTTTTGTTAGGGCCATAGTGTTTTAGATCAAATTAAGTTGGTCTAGTGGCTCATGACCCCTCTCTTATTCTAACCGACAATTTTGTTTTGTAACCGTTCGGTGTTTAGAAAAAAATTGTGAAGAATAAAAAAAAGAAATATCTCGACTTCGGTGTTCTCCCATGGCGATGACGATTTCAAAACTCATTAATCGAAGGTCTAATGTTTTATCTTTGTGAATCTGATGTTTTTTCTTTACGAATCAAGGTATGGAGTAATTAAATCTCTTTTGAAATAATTGGTTTATTTTTCATTATGTTTCAAAGTTGTATATTGTTTGGACTTTTTCTTGGGTTCACTCCCTACCAATAACAAATTGTCATTTTAAATCTAGTATCTTTTAATTAAGGAAACAAAATAACTTGGCAAATTATATTATGCTTTTAAATAAATAAAAAGATTAAATAAATAAAAATAACAATAGTTCTCAAAAAAGATTATTTAAAAAAATATTTATTTATAAGATTTAGAATTTAGTGTTTAAGATTTATAGTTTAGAATTTATCTAAATGTTTAGTGTTTTTCCAAAGGTTAAGGTTTACCCAAGGGTTTAGGATTAGAGTTTAGGGTTTAGTGTGTTGTTGACAACATGTTTAGTGTTTTCCAAGGGTTTAGGGTTTATCCAAGGGTTTAGGGTTTAAGATTAGAGTCTAGGGTTTAGTATTAGAGTTTAGGGTTTAGTATTTTGTTGACAACATTAATTTTTTTCAATTCGTTTTTATATATATATATTTTTTTTAAAAACATTTTATTTTGAAAAGATAATATAATTTGACAAATTATTTGTTTATTTAATTAAAAGATAATAAATTTAAAATGACAATTTTCTATTGGTTGGTGAACCTAAAGGTTCACCATAGGGGGTGAACCCAAGAATAACTCTATTGTTTGCATGTCTAGTTACACCTAGTTAATTAATAAATGTCCATAACATTTATAAAGCAAATCAATTGTTTCCTAAAAATAATGTAGTTAGCAAGAATATAGGCAATTGCCTCATTCTTAACCATTTACTTAATCTTATATTTAATATTGAGTACTCTGCAAGTTCAGTTAAACAGATTTTACTGGAAAAAAACATATATAATTTATTATTTATTAGCTAAATGTAGATAGTTAGCGAAAATCATGTCACTATATTAAAGTTAATTAATATTTGATATTGATTATAGATTTGATAGAGTAATAAAGATATTTTGTTTGTGTTCTAAAATGATTGATTTGGTTTGTTGTGAAAGCATAAGAAAAATCGATTTGATTTGTTTTTTTTTTTTGAGAAAAGTTAACAACAGTCGATTTGTGTAGTTGGTTGGAAGCGTAAATATAGATAAATATATATGTAGATCGGTAATATTTTACATAGATTAATGATTTACACTGATTTTTATACAGGTACATCTTAATGTTATATATGAGAAAAAGTTGAAACTATACATATAACATTAAGGTAGAAAATTTATTCATACGATAATTTTTTAGACTTATTGAGACCTAGCTCTATTTGAGGTGAATAAACATTGGTTTACATGAAAAGGGAAATTCAATTTTATCTTGAAATTATTTTAATAGAGAAATGGATGTTAAAATTTATTTTACGACAATAAATAATTTCGAAATTAATATCTTAGATTTTTTTTATGATAACAAATATATAATTTCAAAATTTATTTAATATAAGAGAAGTTAAATTTTGTTTTAGGACAACACATTAACTAAACTGAAAAAGACAAGTATTAAAATAGAAAATATCTATAAGAAAATAAAGTGATAAAGACACATTTAATAAACTGGTTAAAACAAACATTTTTATAGAAAATTTAATTAATATTCTCAGTGGCATGTCATTGTAAATAACTTGAAAAATTAAGGGGCATTTTTAAAGTGTACTTCTCTTTTAATAATATACTAGATTTTGACCCGCACACCCGTGCGGGTATTTATATTTATTTTTATTTCGAAATAGTTACGGTATTTGTTTTTATAATTAGTATATATATATATTTTAATGTTTACCGTATAACTAATTATGTATTATTATATTTTAAATGTATCGTGAGAAGGTTTGTTGGTCGATATTGACCAATGCTTATGATATAGAAAATGTTTGTTTGTCGATATTGTCCAAATGATTCAATATATAATAATAATTGGAATTATTTATGAAAAAAGTATTCAAATTATAAAAGTTGTTTTCCTTAGTTTTTATGCTTACTTTGTAATCCGAAGAATAACGAACTAATAATATGTTCTTAGTTGAATTTCCATTGACTGAATATATGATAATTATATGGTTTATATTTTCCATAAAAGGTTATAAATTTATAGTGGAACAGTGTACGATAAGAAGATGCCATTGTATTTTTGGTGTGATTCCAAATTTATAAGACTCCGTATTGCTTAAAGAAATGGGTGATGAGTGGTTAAGGCTTTTAATTAGTTATGGTTTTAGTAATGTGATTGAATTGACCTTTGTTTGGTTACTTATTACTACGTACATTTTGGTTAGTTATTTAAGTTATATTTAAATGGTTTGATTTAAGTGTTAAACATGGTTTAAATTAGTGACATAGACTTGTAATATTTAAAGAATATTGAGGGCGAATTTCAGTTTGTATTATATAATTATTACTCCATATGTACCATTTTAAGTGGTGTTTAAAGATTTTTATTTTGTTTCATAATAAGTGATATTTTCACTATTATAGATAATATTTATTGCAATTTAAAATTTGTAACCAATTAAAAAATGCTGTAATTTTTTTATTAATTTAATTAGTTTTATTTAATGTTATTTTTATGTAACCAAAATAAATTTTATAGAAATATGTATTTTCTTAATATTTATGGAAAAACTTTAAGCACCACTTAAACTGGTACAAAGGAAGTATATTTTAGATTACATTGAGTAATTTTATTTGGTTGTGTTTTTTCATATACTTTATCATCGATATTAGATATCATATAACAATCCAACATTTATATATATAAAGTTATATATGTATAATATATATAAATAACGATTGCTTTGAATTAAAAGTACGAAAAATAGTTAATATGATACATAAGTTTTAACTATTGTAACAAAATAAAATAATTGTTCAATTTCCATCTACTCTGTAACATATAACAAATTAAGATTATAATTTGTAAGAAAATAAAATGAAAATACCAATTCAATTTAACTGATAACAAATTACTATTGGGCTTAACTTTGTGTAGATTTTTATTATTAAATTAGGTTATATTAAATTGTTAAATGCAAAGGAAAAAATTGATAAATGCCCACTACCCGAATAGTTGAGTAATTATTTTGTAAACCCTATATATATATATGAAACCTTAGAGTGGAGAATATATATTAACCCATTTTGCAGGGAAAATCACGTGAATTTAAGTTCACAAGATATTATGTACGTAGAATATATTGGTTAGCACAAATTTAGGCAATATTTTGGATGCTAATTATTAACAGTGTTTGATATGGAGATTTGAGGAACTAATTTATAGCTGATTTTTAGTTAAAATTCAAATTAGGAAATCATAAATTAAACAGGAAAAACAAAAAAAATATTTAATTAATTCAATGGCATTCCACTGTAAATATTGAGCAAATCTATGGGGTATTTCTTATTTGTACTTCAGTTTTAATAGATTAGATAGATTAGATAGATAAGTACGGTTCTGCTTATACCTCATGAGGAGATGTTTCCAACCGGAATAATCGACGTCCCGAGAGATTTTTCTTGGTAGGTTTTTCATGCGGGGATAATAGTGAAACCACTTTTCTTGAGACCATTGTACCATTCCAGTTTGCATCAAAATCTGGCGCTGAACCTTGTACCCCTCTTGACCTATTCAGAGTCATACGGCTCAGACCTAAATCAACCAAAACCAAATCAACGGATTTGGTGGAAAAATAAAAATACAACTAAAAATAGCAAATAAATCTTAAACCGGGGTACCTGATCTGATTACACAAATCTACTGGTTTGGTCAACATAACAGTCATTGTGCACACACTAAAAAGGTCAACATAACAGTCATCATAGCAGTTGATATTAATAAACACACTATATAGATAAATGAAACCCAAACGGTTAGTAATAGAGAGAGCTATACCCGTACCATGAGTCTTATTATAGTACTCAGTTCGAGAGAAGCGTCTCATCCATGTCGAAGACCCATGCGTCCTTACCGTCTTAACCCTTTCAGCGAAGGCTAGCGCTAGCAACTAAATTGTAGTCGCTGTCGAACTGGCCTCCGCTGTAATAGGTTTTAATGGAGCTAACATATTTGGATGGAGTCACGTTCCATGTTCCAGCATTGTTGGTCTCCACGGCCAGTCTCCAGTGTTTTAAAGAAGTGTTATAAAGTGATGAAAGTTTAATGTGATAAAGACTGTGTTATGTTTAGGGTTTGGTGTTTATAAGGTGATGAAATTTATATATATGGTCCGGACGAAGTAGTCCAAGTGGTAGGACGGGCCTTGGTGGCAGACACCATCCGGGTTCGATCCCCCCTCCATGCGGAAACTACCCTACTTCGCTCTAGACACCAAATCGGTACTGGGTTCGATCCAGCCCAGGTAAAGCTTTCCCGGGTGAAGCGGACCGCTGCCTGACCGGGCCCATGGATTGATCCGCAAAGCGGGGAACCCTGGATTATCAAAAAGAAAAAAAAAATTTATATATATGGTATGTAAAAGGTTAAACATTTTTAAAGTTTGAAAGTTATAAATAAGTGTTGGATTTTAGTTTTAGGTAAATTAGAAGTAATTATATTTAAAATTAATGTTTGAAGTTTAATATTTACTAGATTTTAATCCGCGCACCCGCGCGGATGTATTTTCAAAAATATATTGCTATTTGTTTTCATGTCAATATTAAGACTGGACAAAAAATTCAAATCCGAAGAATCGAACTGAACCCGATCCGAAAAAGTAGTATCAAATCTGAACCGAAATTGATCAAATATCTGAATTATTCAAAATTCTAGTATTCAGAGAACCAAAACCAAACCGAAGTATTTTTAGTATCCAAATGTATTCGAAATAGATATATAATTAATTTATATAAAACGTCCATAATATATATGATATTTTTAATTTGGTTTTAATACTTGAAAATATAGACAAATAGTAAAAAGTAAAATCTAAAATACTTAAAGTATACTCAAAACACCAAAATACTTGAAAATTATTGATTTTCTATCCAAATATTTAAACCAAACCAATTTATATGTTAATTTAGGTATTCTTACATATGTTAGTCAAATTATATGCAAAATATTATTTATAAATTTTGAGAAAATTAAAGCATATAATGAATTTTAAAAAATTTAAAATAATTTAAATGGATTATCCGAACTTGAACTGAACCTGTAAAGATCAAAATCGAACTCGGACCAAAATTTAGAAATATTCGAATAGGGCTGAAATTTTTTGACCCCGGAAACCCAAAACCCAAAAATGCCCGAATCGTACCTGAACGTCCATCCTTAGTCACTATTATTTATCATATATGTGTCATCATATAATTAATCGTATTTTATATGTACTGTCGTATAAATAATCATAAATTTAATAGTATTTTATACGCACCATCATATAAATAATCACATATATTATATTTTTAAAACTTAATGTGAAATATAAAAACTCTAATTTAAGTTGTTATATTAAATTGGGTTTTGTATTGTATTTTTTCTTATATATATTAAAAACGATTTTTTTAATAATTATTAGTGGAAAATATTTTAATAAAATTCAATTTTTGAATATATGTATATTTCTCAATTTTTGGATACAAATCAATATTAAATTATCTTCTTGATTTGAAATATGTATATAAATTTTAAATTTTGTTTATGATTATTTTAGGCAAAAAAATTAAGTAATTAAATTGATCCATTTTTCGTATTTTTTTAAACGGGTTCAGATAGATATTTTCTGATAATATAATGAACTTTCAATTTTTCTTAATAGCATAAACTTTTTTTTTTGGTAAGTGACAGGGGAAGAGAGTCCCCTGCTCTTTTATTTAAAAACTAAAAACAACTACAAGCAAACATTCCGAGGCCTAGAGACCCCGTTCGAGTCCTCCAACAAAACAGAAACTACAGACTCCGGAACAGTTTCAAAGAAATGCAAACCAAATGGTAAAGAAAACGCATAGATAGCTAATCCATCGGCAAGATAATTAGCCTCCCTATACACATGAGAGATTTTGACTAGCCAGTCTCTTGATATAAAGCCATAGCACAAACGTACTAGGAACGACAAGGGATGAGCATCATGAATCCCTGTCTGAAGAAAACCCACCACACACTCCGAGTCCACCTCCAACTCCAACCTTCTAATGCCACGATACCATGCAAAGTATAGCCCATAATATACTCCCCACAACTCTGCTAACCGGGCCGAACAAACGCCAATATTCAGCGCAAAACCCCCTTTCCACTCCCCGTGCTCATCTCGTATGACGCCTCCAGCAGTAGCTAATCCAGGATTGCCTCTCGAAGCCCCATCCATATTCAACTTGAGCCATCCACTCGCAGGACGTTGCCATGATATCTGCTTCTGCACACGAACCCCAGCAGCCGAAGAAACTCTCAGATTCTTGTTTGCTAGTGTCACTTCCTTGGCTTTGTCCTTAACAAAATGTACTCTATCCCGACACTTCCCTACTTCACCAAAGACATACCCACATCTCCATTTCCAACACCACCGCACAGTCATTGCAAAGAGTGTTGCCCAAGGATCTCCATTGTAGGATGCGTCGTGAGCGAGATTTTCATATAGCCATTGATGTAGAGATAGACTAAAGAAACGTTGCCTCTTGCTAGGACTGACAATTTTCACCCATATCCCAGCAGCCGCCGAACAATCCCTAAGAGCATGGAGAATAGATTCATCCCCATTCTTGCACAATTGACACACTCCAGTATCACTTAAGTGTCGACGCCTGCGTTCCATATTCGTCATGATAACTTGACGAGATACCAACCACAAGAAGACCCGAACTCTTTCTGGTGCACCAACACTCCATATTCGTTTGTAAAAATCTTCCATGTTTTGTTTCGGAAGCCCATCTCTAGTTAAGAAAGAGTATGCAGATTTCACGGTGAAGAGACCATCTTTATTTGGTCCCCATGACATTCGATCTTTCGCCCCAGTAACATCATCCACCACTACTGAAGCCAATCGCAAACGTATCTGCAGCGGCATGTAAGGCTCCAATACTTGGGTTAACCAACCCGTTCCACTCTGCCATAAGTCTCAGGCTTTTGCCTCCAATAACTGAGTCGGAATAGGTACCATACTCGCTTCTTGTAGTGCCTCATTCATTAACCACTTATCTCTCCAGAACCGGACTGTACGACCATCACCCAGAACCCAACTCACACCAGGTACCACCACTTCTCGAATTCCCAAGATCAAGCTCCTCCAAGTTGGCGACCACGCACCTTTGACTATTAACCATGTTGGATCATGTAGATCACCCACACGAAATTTCTTACGCAATATCTTCACCCATAAACCATCATGTGTACTTAGCAGTCTCCATCCAAGCTTTGCTAGTAACGCAAGATTCATTTCTTTTGCTGTTCTTACCCCCAGCCCACCCTCTCTTTTTGGTTTACAGACGCTCTCCCATGCAACCAGGTGTTGTTTCCGACTTCCCTCACTACTCCCCCATATGAAGGACCTGGCGATCTTATCTATCTGGTCCAAAGTCGATGTCGGCAAGGCTATTGTACTCATCGTATGGACTGGAATTGCTGAGAGAACAGATTTTGTTAAGGTTATCCTCCCTGCCAGGCTCAGGAACTTCCTTTTCCACCCAGCGAGCTTAGCTGAGACCTTCTCAATAACTTCCCCAAACGTCTCTTTATTGATTCTCTTTTGCAGCTCCGGCATCCCTAAATATTTTCCCAGCTCCTTCATACCCTTGATGCCACTCTCATCACTAATTGAGGTTGCAAGATCTCGGTGAACATTCTCAGAGAAAAATATTAGTGATTTTTCTAGGCTTACTTTCTGCCCCGAAGCCTCGCAGAATCTCTCCAAGACACCACGTATTATCCGAATCTGCGATATAGAAGCTTCTGCAAACAAGATCAGATCATCCGCAAAACATATATGTGATAACTCTGGTCCCCCTCTTGATAATCTAATTGGCTTCCATCTCTTTTCTGCCACCGAAAATTCAATCTGGTGACACAACCTTTCCATGCATAAGACAAAAAGATATGGGGACAAAGGATCCCCCTGTCGCAGTCCACGCTGGGGCGTAAACGTTTCTGTTCTTTCTCCATTCTACAACAAGCTCATTCCAGGGTTTTTAACACATTCCATGATCCATGTAATCCATATTCGTGGGAGCTTCGCAGCATGCAGAGTATCCTCAAGGAAGTCCCATCGAATCCGATCATAAGCTTTCTCGAGATCTAGTTTGAGAAGCATCCACCCCTTACGCCCCTTCTTTCTTCTCATTGAATGCACCGCTTCCTGAACAACGACAATATTATCGCTACTTAGTCTACCCGGTATGAAACTAGCTTGTGCTGGTCCAATCAGTTTCGACATAAGATTCTTTAGTCGCATCACCATCGCCTTTGTTACGATTTTAAAGAGGACATTACACAAGCTAATAGGGAGAAACTGCATAATTCTCTCAGGTTTAAGAACCTTCGGTATAAGTACCACCATCGCGTCATTCATACCCACCGGAAGAACCCCTGAAGCGAAGAACTCCAAGCCAAACTTGGTTACTGAATCTCCCACGACATCCCATGACTCTTGATAGAACACAGGTTGGAATCCATCAGGCCCTGGGGCTTTAAATTTGCCCATAGAGCGAGCCGAAGCTTCCACATCTACTGCTGAGAAAGGTTTACTCAACAACTCTAAGTCATCACGTGTAAATTCCGTGAAGCCTTGCTGGGGGAGATTTTCCGTGTCAAGGTTAATGTCCTCCGTAGAGTACAATCTCTTATAATAGGCAATAGCCAGCTTCTCCAACTCTTCTGGCTGATCTATCCAACGGCCATCGTCACCTTTTAACATTTCAATTCTATTTCTCTTCCGTCGCACTATCGTATTTGTATGGTAGTACTTTGTGTTTCTATCACCAAAGACTATCCATTTATCCCGTGACTTCTGATACCAGAGTATTTCCTCATGTTCCAGAACCACATCCAAGTCCTTTAGCAAAGCCGTTTCCCTTACCAGCAAGTTATCATCGGGGTTCGTCTCCAACTCCGCCTGGACCCTTTTGATCTCCTCCAGCAATTTTTCTTTTCTTGCATTCACATCCCCGAATATTTCTCTGGTCCATTTCTTGAGCTTCCTTCTCAAATGATCCAGTGCATCCGGAGTACTCATCTCTCCATCCCAAGAGGCCACTAAAAGCTCCTTGAAACCTTCGTGTTTAAGCCATGCCGCTTCAAATCTAAACGGCCTCCTCCTCGGGTTACCTTTTTGTTCCGGCGCAAGCTGCACATATAATGGTGCGTGGTCAGATGCTAGAAAAGGAAGATGAGAGACCACTGCCTCCTGCCATCTCACCCTTGTCTGAGCATTACACAACACCCTATCCAAACGCTTAGCTACAAAGTTCCGCGTCTCCTTCCCTCTCTTCCATGTGAACGAGTTGCCTCGGAATCCCATATCTACCAGGGCTAACTCATTAATCCATTCTCCAAAAGCCAACGAGTCTGGTGAAAGTCTCCCATTACCACCAGTTCTCTCATCCAATCTCAGAATAGTATTAAAATCACCACCCACCAACACCGGCTCATCAATACTTTCTATCACACGTTTTAACTGCCCCCAAAGTCCACTTCGACGACTCACTGTTGGTGCAGCATAAACAACAATCAGATGGATCACTTCCGATCCTATCATTACTCGAGCATGGATGAACTGCTCTGATGACTCCAAGACCGTAATCACACCAGCCTGATCTCTCCACAGTAACCAAATTCCACCACTCTGACCAGTTGCATCAACTCGGAAAGAGTTATCAAACCCCAAATTTTGGCAGATCCTTCTTGCTTTATCCCCACCTGCATGGGTCTCAAATAACGCAAGAAAATCTGTGTTATACTTCTTCAAAATGTATCGAATAGAACGTCTGAAATTGGGTTTATTTGCCCCCCCCCCCCCCCCCCCCCCGGCAATTCCAGAATAAGCAATTTATCATCTTTAATATGATTTGATCCAATCGAACTACCGGGGCACCCTGTTATGCGAGGGACAAGACCCTCTCTTCCCCCTGCGAGCTATTCAGTGTATCAGTTTCTCGCTGTTCCTTCTCACTGATACTCACATCCATTGGGTTCTCCAATTCCTCATCCCACAGCTGCATACGAGGCATGAAACCAACCTCCTCACCTCTATCACTGAAAACTCCACTCGATCTCCCAACATCAGCATTCTCCACTCTCAAACGCTTCCCCGACTCTGATAAACAAACTTCTCTCTTGGTTGGTCCAAACACTAAACCCCTCACCGGCCTATTATTAATCTTTTTGGTCTTACTTCTTGCTTCCTCCAGCCCTTTCTTATTTCCGGTCCCTCTCATTTTAGGTCCCCCCTTTAGGTTAGTTGAAACACTCTTGTTCCCACCAAAAACTAGAGTTTCCTTTCCATGCACGGTTCCCTTCGTCTTCTCGTTTTGTATATTCATATTCTGGTTCTCTTTATCCTCCTCCTCGTTTACTACCTCCTTACTTGATTCCTCTCCACTCGTGACCATCTCCAAGCTTCCATACTTATTTGACAGCGCAATCGTCTCTCTACGACCCGCCTCCACTGCCAATTCTCTTGTTGTTGCACTTGCCATTCGAGGTTGTGAGGGCATTGTTCTTCTCGGACCTCTCGCCTGAACAAAGCCATCTCCCTGCACTTGTTGGGCTTGTTTCGGTGAAGAGTATGCCAGTAGCGGCGTTTCCGTTTGGGTTACTGGATTGGCCATTCTTTCCGCGATAGTTCTTGGACACCCATGGACCAGATGACCATAGATCCCACACTTAGAACAGATTTCCGATAAACCCTCATAGGCTACAAAATATCTCTCCCCATTTATCAGAACTGTTCCCTTTAAAGGCTTTGCAAGATTAACTTCGACACAAACTCTCGCAAACCTGGCTCTCTCAAAATTCAATGTAGTCAAGTCCACACGTATTGGTTTACCCAATCCTTTGGCAATTCCCATGAGAATCGATCGATGATAGAAGTTCACGGGAATATTGGTCAGTCTGATCCAGACCAGTGTTGTCACAATATCGTCTCTTAACGGGTCAAACTCCGGTGACCAGGCTTTCACCATAAGATAACTACCAAACACCCTCCATGTACCTCCTGTCAACGCCTCCAAGTACTCGCTCTCCTTCTCAAAACGAACCATGAAGAATTGACGAGGTAGATCCATCACATACATCGCACCCGTCGGGCTCCATAACTCTTTTAGCTTCTTCCTCAAGGCAGCGATCATCACGTTTCTTCCCAAAACCCTAACCACCATACACTGTTTCCACATCCCATTCATCGCTTCTAGCACCTCCGACGCTATCGTAATAGATGGTTCCCCATCCTCCCCATTCGGAAACTCAACTCTGAGTCTTTCCGATACGAAGGCATCATCAATCAAGCTCTCCGGCACCGGCATACCACCCTCGCTCGTACCCACAACCTTCGCGACCCATGAAATTTCCTTATCCGGCGGATCCCCTGGCGGTCTCGCTCTCGCATCCAGCATGGTCGCGTCCTCCTCCGTCCCCTTAGCATCACTTTTCGCCAAAACCCTAGAGTCACTCATCGCCACCTTCTACTACTCTAGTCTTAATAGCATAAACTAATTACTTTTTATAATATACTACTATCCAAAATAAAATATTTATGTAAATTAATATGTTATCCTTTTAAAATATTAGACATGTCTCTAAGTTTAATAATATTGACAATAAATTCCATTTCTATATTTATTTTTAATTTTTGGTTGTATTCTTATAATTCAAAAATAACTTTCTACGTTTTAATAAAACATGTATATTTTATATTTTAATTCATTTAAAGATTGTACTTTCATTTTAATAAATTTAAACAGAAAGGTTAGATTAGCTGTGAATCATTAATTATAAAATCATCATTTTGTTAGATATATAGAGATTTTAGGAATAAGTTAAAAATATGTTAGGAACTGTTAGGGAATATATGTTTCTTTTTATAAATCAAATCAATAGCAATATTCAAAAGCTTTATAAAAAGAAAGTTTATATTAAATGTATCTCGTTAATCGTAAAAGTTTGAAGTTTATCTTGGCGTTACTCACCTTCTTAATAAGTCCAGCCATCTCTGTTCCGACCCAACCTACATCTAACTTCCGGTCAACGTTGGGTGTCAGCGCTAGTAAATTGTTTAAAGTTGAATTATTATTTTTTTGAAATGAAACGCATATAATATAATTTCAAGTTGTAATCATTAAGTTCAAATGCAACAAGAAGTCATTTTAATTTCAAACATGTCGGTAAAAACTTGGTTGATGTTGTTGACAAATTAGCCAAGGAAGCTAGAGTTAATAACAAACCTTATGTAATTTCTTGGCTATATAATTAAGCTGTTGTACTCAACTTTTAAAGTAATAAAAATTGAAAAAGTTGACAAAAAAGATCATTAAGTTCAAACATCATCATTGTGGGGCTTTTAATGGTTCTTTCTTCCTATGATATCACGCCATTGGATAAGTTAGGTTATCAGGATATCTCTAACTTCATTCTATTTCTCATTTTAAGATAGAATTTAGAATAAAAATATTTTAATGGTATTTTATTTTTACTCTATAATAAAGTGAAAATATGTTTACTCCAAATATAAACTAATTTATTGATCTTTTGTTTATTATTCTATTTTTTACTTTAAAATAGAATACTATTGGACAAACTTTAATTTTATTATAGAATTACTCTATTTTACTATTAGAATGAAGCTTTAATTTTATTATAAAATTACTCTATTTTACAGAAAAATAAAGTAAACCACCAGATAAAAGTGAAGAATAAAGTCCCGTTTTTTTGTGCTCTGTAATGCGGCTGATGAAACCAGGCAACATTTATTCTTTGATTGTCCCTTTAGTCGAGCTATTTGGTCTCATTTTACAGCTAAAGCAGGTGTGGTTGCTCCCATCCCGTTTGACAACTCCATCTGCTGGCTGAACAATGCCTCAAGAAATAAAAACCTTCTCCTTATCCTCAAGCTCTTGTTCCAAGACACAGTCTATATGGTGTGGAAGGAAAGGAATGCGAGGATCCATAGCCAGAGCTCAAGGTCACCAGACTCGATTATCTCGGAGATTCAATCCATCATTTGCTGCCGACTTGACCCGCTATCAAGAGAGCAGCGAAACATTCCATCAGGTGTTACTTACCTCGGTACATGGTTCTCGGTTTTTCAACCGGACTAAAAGCCTCTTCTCCTTTTTATTGTTCCGTTTGAAGTAGGTATGCATGTGTGTTTTGTGTAAGACTTTTTAATTTTTAATGAATATGGAATTCCAAAAAAAAAAATCCCATTTTTTTTAGCAACAGTGTGAATTTATAGTGTCGAATAAACCGAGTGATTTTCAAAAAAAAAAAAACCCACGTGATTTTCTCTGTTGAGGACGTTGTATTAAAAGCCCATGTGCATTTTCTTTGAAAACGTCGACGTTGTCACAATGCAGGCTGGACTAGATATAATATTCTATTGGTTAAGGTATTTTGCCCATACATGTAGCATAATTTTTTTACAAATATTAATAAAAATTATATATTATCAATTTAAGTACCATTAAAATGTATTATTGTTCATACAATCACAATCAAATGATTAATTATAAATAACAACAAATTCTTTATATGTAGAATTGTTTTCATCATGACATAAATAGATTTTATTACGATAATAAACTTAAAACATTCATGCGTTTCAAATATTTATTAGTAAACTAAATATCAAATTCTTTACATATGACAAAAAATTTCAGTATAACACTATTGCATAAAATTAATTTGAAAACAGTATCCAATATATATATATATATATATATATATCTTTTTATTTTAAAATATGATGTAAAGTATTTTTTTGGATAACACAATATAAAAAATTATATTATGATAATTACCGAATTTGAATGAAATTCGTTTTTAAGTTATGGTTAATTATATATTAATAAATTATTTTTCCATTAAAATTAATAAAAACTTTATAATTAGATAATGATAATTATCAAATTGATGAAATTCGTTTTTTATTTATGGTTAATTATCTATTAAAAATCTAGTTATTCATGAACGAAATAAAAATTTTAGTCATTATAACTTTTAACATGACCGCTAAGAGACAGAAACTTTTCCCAAGACAATAGTATTAATAAAAAATCTCGAATCCGTTAACTCCTAAATCTGTATTAATAATTTAATATTGGTTAAAAAAACTTTTCTTAACGATTACTCCATTGTTTTATAAGAAATGTGCTTAAATTATTTGCATAAATATTAAAATGGTTAAATTTATATTTATTATTAAGTAAAACATTATTATGTTTGATTTTTATTTAATGGGCTTAAAACAAAAAAATAGAATATATATAATATGTGTATTAAAATTTTAAATAACATTTATAATAAAAATATATTCTCTCTGTTCCGAAAGGATCTATATCTTAGCTAGAAAAAAATGTTTCAAAAATATATATTTTTTACATTTTAATATATTATTTAATGATAAATTGTAAACTTAAAAAATAATTATGTTTATTAAAATTCTATTGGTCAAAAGTTATTGGAAATAGTAAATTACAAAATAATGCATTAAACCAAAATTTGATATGTTATTTTAATATATATGAAAATTCTAAAATGTAGATCTTTTGGAATAAATAAACATTTTAAAATTTAAAATGACTTAATAAATTTTAAATTTTAAATTGGTAATATGGGTTTAAATACAGCAAGATAAACCTCTCAGCTACATCAAGCTCCATTTTTGTGGTGGATCTCACGCTTTTGATGACCCTATATGGGCTTAATGCAAAATCGACTCAAAATTTTAGGCCTGCTAGGTATATTTATTCCCATGCACATGGTCTTTGCTAAAAAGGTGATTCTTTATTCCAATTGCAATATCAAAGTTTCCACATTTCTTTTAATCTGTAACGTTTCAAACTTTCAGTACATCAAAATAGATTGCTTAAGAAAAGAGAAGAAAAGCTTGTTTATGCACATAACCGATCCTGAACATATTCATACTATTCCCCCTATCTATATAAATCCCCTTCAGCTCTTACTCGTCATACTCAGAAATTTAAGCAAAAAATGTCTAACAAGCAAAGTTTTGTTTTCCTCAACGAAGTGAAACTCTACAAAGACAGTTCGAGAGTACACGTCAAGGAGTGACAAGGTATGCCATTTTAAAGACAATTTTAAGTAGTGAACTACTTAATCTCTTATAAGTAATCGTTTTGTATGATGTAAGTAGATTCGAGTAGGTTATATGAATAAAATCATGTGGTTTTTTATCTAATAAATTATTTGATTATTGCAGATTTCACTAAAGCAAGGATCTGGATTGTATGTTTAGGAGGAACTCAGACTGATTTCATTCTTTCGTTTTAGCAACATTTATATTTTAGTGAACTAATGCTTTTATTTTTCTAAGTATTCATGTTTTAGATAAACTAAAAATTACCGTCCAATATTATATCAAACACAGAAATTCAAGTACCATTAATACAGCAATAATCAGTGACAAGCCAAGCAGAAATTGTAAGGCAAATGTTCAATCTTAGTTCTAACCGATGCTGTTTCGAAATTGATTTCTTTTTATTACTAACTTAATTTTAATTTGAGTACTAAAAAGGCGAAAGTATATTTCTAACTTTTTTCCTAACCTCTTTTCTGGATGATGTTTGGAATATATATGTGTTTTGATCTCCAACACACACGAATGTACATTCTCTCTTTTCCGACATATATCTTACTGTCTAAAAAAAGACACAGATATTGTGAATATTACTAATATGTTAGTTCATACCCAAAGAGTAAAAAGAAAGACTGAAATATAATTAACTAACCTGCACAGTTAGTCCAATATATGATCAAACAGTTTGTCGTTCAATGTCTATGTGAGCTTAGGCATTATCTTGGTGGAGATCTGCCCAGTTAAACCAATATGGTACTGTTAAAACATTTCTAAACAAAGCATTAGTTCAATGGAGATTTGCAATATTCCAGTGAAAATTACAGGAAAAAATGATACCTAACCTGCTTATTATCTATAGAGATTCGATCTACATCGTCTTATTATCTCTCTCCCTTTCTTCCTCTTTGTCTTCAATGTTTCGTGTCAGTTTCTCTTGTTACCTTCGTATGTTAATTCTGACTATCTCGAATCATATATGTTGGAAATCTATTTGTATTCTTCACTTAACTTTTGTGTACGAGGTGAGCTTGATCAGCCATTGATGATCTTGCATGTTTAATCAACACCTTCTATAGAGATTATTTTTCATCTTCGATTTGAAGTATATATCCTTCAACACAGCTATGATCAACATGATTTGGATCTAATCTATCTCAGTAACAAAACAAAACCCAAATTTTGATATAGAAATCTGTTGTTAGATAAATACGAAACAAACTCCAAACCTTGAGATCGAAGCTATATTGACGGATGATCTTCAAATACTGCTCCAGTTTAGGCTTCTATACATAAGCTCTGTCGATCTCTATGTCTGCGGTTCCCTGAGGAGAAGAGAAAGTTGATGAAGATTTACTCTGTTTTGATAGGAAAAATCATCTTTTTTGTTACGACAACAGTTTGTGTTTTTCCCGGAAGAAAAACTAACAGACACCTAATAGGTTTAGTTTTATTTAAATAAAGATTACTACCGCCCAAAGTACCATTATTATTTGTTTTGGGGTTTTGTATCATTGATATTACTTCTTTTATGAAAATCATTTATAGATATATACTCATGTTTTAAATGTATTTAGAATAAATCAAGAATAATATGTACCTTATTTATATACTTTATATTGACTATTCTTAAGAGTTATTAACAGTGATATACTAGCCTCTCAATTCTTCAGTAAAAAATCAATTCAAAAATTTGACTAAATTGTTTAAGGTATATAACTTTGTAAAACTCTTGCTACGGTGTTTATGGTTCACAAAATTTCATTGACGCCCCTGTTACAATATAATAATGAGATACAATGATTAAACAGTATACTTAATTAGTAAAACTGAAACCATTAGATTGATTTTTGAAAATTTTATATATATCATAAAAACAAAGACCCGCCCAGTCGGGCATGTTATGATCTAGTTTCTTTTAATCTGTAACGTTTCAAACTTTCAGTACATCAAAATAGATTGCTTAAGAAAAGAGAAGAAAAGCTTGTTTATGCACATAACCGATCCTCAACATATTCAAATGAAACATTAGCTTTGGGCTCCCAAAATTTTCCGAGTTAATAAATAAGAATATAGGTTCCTAAACTGTAAAAGAAAAAAAAACGTTTGCAAAAGATTTTACTAAGTTTTTTAGAACCCTTTAAATTTTGGGGCCGGCCCTTATGTTGAGCAGCAACCCGCTTTCTTGACGGCTGAAACATCATCTTTGCTTCCAACATTAATCATCTGTCCTTTAGGCAAAGCAGTGGTCGGATCATCTCCACCTTCAAGAGCATTCTTGCTAACAACTCTGTAAATCTGAGTGAGAACCTCTGTGAAAGCGTTTTCGACGTTTAACGCTTCCAGTGCTGAAGTTTCCATGAAGAAAGTGTTCTCTCTCTCTGCAAAAGCTTTCACTTCTTCTGTGGGGATGGCTCGAAGGTGACGCAGATCAGCTTTGTTACCTACAAGCATTATCACAATGTTTGCGTCTGTGTGGTTCCTTAGCTCCTTTAACCATCTTTCAACGTTCTCGAATGTTACGTGCCGTGTTACGTCGTAGACCAATAAAGCACCAACGGCTCCTCGGTAATAAGCACTCGTGATTGCTCTATACCTAATTGCAAATACTCTCTTAGGTGAATGCAACATATACGAGAAATGTTTGCAAGAAATTTTATTTGGGTTATTGGTTTAGCTTTTTTCATTTTTGATTTCTTGGTTTTAAAGAATCTAAAACCAAATACACTGCCATTTTTTTTTGAAAGTTGGCTTTATACACTGCCATTTTATCGTGTCATTTTGGTTATATATATGAAGAAGTTTGATACTCCTTTTCTAAAAGACGTATTTTTGTTTCACACATTAAGAAAACATATAAATTTTGATAATATTTTCATAATTTTAAACCGTTAGTTATTTAAAAAAAAAAAGATAATTTCTAAATTTATATTTTACCTTTTTTTTAACGTCTCGACTAGTATGTAAAAATATATTTTAAGACTAGTAATTTTTATATAATTTTTACCATAGACTAAAATGGTAAAAGATAATATATTTTACCATTTTAACTAGTAAAAATTACATAAAATAGTAAACGTGTATATTTTGAAATATAATTTTATTTTAAAATGTTTATTTTTCTTAAACAGAAGAAATAATATTTATGTCATATCATGAAATCAAGTTTTAGTTAATATAAAAATTATATGAAGCTTCAGTTATTCTCTTTAGTTAAGACTAAAATGGTGTCGGTTTTAGATAATAACCAATCTAACTAGATAAAATAATTTTGGTTTAATGTAGATTACCTTTCTTGGCCGGCAGTATCCCATATTTGAGCTTTGACAATCTTGTCGTCGACTTGAATGCTTCGTGTGGCGAATTCAACGCCGATGGTCGAGCGTGAGTCGTGGCTGAAGTCATTTTTGGTGAATCGGGAAAGCAGATTTGATTTTCCAACACCGGAATCTCCTGTTAAGACAACTTTGAACAGGTAATCATAATCATCCTCAGATTTATATGCTCCCATGTCTGATCGATAACCTTTTTGCCAATATGACGTTTTCTCAGATAAAAATATCCAACATAGATTGTTTGGCTGTTCCTAGAACTTTGGATGAAAAGGAAATCTGTACTCTTCAAATTGTTTTCCTTTTTGAGTTTTGTTTATTTTATATCTTATAACTCTGACGTTTCCTAAATTGGAGAAGAGACCAATGTTTACGAATGTTGAATTTATGATGAGACCAAGATGATTCAGAGAATCAAGGACTCTCATCTATTTTACTTGTCATATCAATTTTTGGGATAAATCTAAATATATACTTTTTGTGATGATCTTTTGCTTAGGCTTCTAGCTTAGTTTTTTAACCTCAAGATGTGAGTCCTAAAAATATGGAAATGAATATATTTGGAGAATCAAATTAGTGACTAAATAGATATAAAGATATATTTAAGAACTGTGTAAGTGAATCCAAAGCATGATCGAGTCATGTTCAAAAGAGCCCAAAAAGATAAAAAAGAAAAAGATTTGAATATAAGATATAAGATAGTTCATAAATAATTTACCCTAAAACAAGAAAGTAAATATCTGAAATTGTTCTAGGAGATCACTAGTTATTCATATCAACGTGACTGTCAAAAGCTCTGTTCCTGATCACTTTGATATGTTACGTATTTCTTTGTAGCAAATTAATTTATAGGGGGTAAATATTTTGTACTTAATTCAATTTGAACATACGGATCTAAATTGTTTAAAATCATTTCCAGTGGAAGTCTCTTATGTGATTATTTAATAAAATGAAAATTAACAATATTCTAGTAGACGGATATTTCAGATAAAATATATCTTAAATCCAAAAAGGAATGTTTATCTCAATTATTCGAGATATTCATTAAAAAGGAATGTTTATCTTAATCACTAAACATAACACATGATGTAACGCCGGCCTAATTGCCTTTCATTTGGATTATGATTTCACTATGTGCTATAGATGGTATGTTAATTTTTGGAAACTCGAAAATCATGCCTATGACCATAACATTCATTCCTAGAAATCGAGATATTACAATTCACTTCCACTTCAAAATACAGCGTTTTGTTAAGCATCCTGACATGCCTCAAAATATCTCTCGGATTAGAACTAAGACAACTAACAAGCTTTGATATCAGTAACACTCCGACAACCTACATTTAATGGGTAATTTTACACGTCCACTAACTCGGTTTGTGGGTTATATTCCGTTCGACAAGTGTTGTATTAGTTTTACAGAATCTCAAAAAACTTATTTATTGACCATGTAATCACTACATAATCTTTTTAATATTTTGATCTCATTCACACGAAATCATAAATCATAAATCATTTTCCAATGTATTACCTATTCTTCCATTATTTCAAATCAAATGATTTTAACTCTTTAATTTTTTTGGATGTGAGACCAAAAAGATAAGTAGATTTATCTATATCAATTATTTTAAAGCCTTTCAACAATGGAGCATTACACCTAATTTACTTTCACACTGGGCAATGCGAAGCTTCTACATTACTCATCACCTTAGTATCATTTAACAATTCCCCGTATTTATAAAAGATCCAGACGAAGAAACAAAAGCATTATAGATTAAATGAAATCAATACGAAACGCGCACAACAAAATATTGGTCAACAATCCGTCATACATCACACCGTACCGTCACAAAACCAATATGTGAATGTTGTCCCAAACTCATACATCACACCGTACCGTCACAAAACCAATATTTTCTAAAATGTAACATTTAAGCGTCGTACGAGATATATATAGTGAAAGAAAGAGACAGTTCTTTAATTCATCTTCAAATCCATATCTCTCACACGGCTAGATCTGCAAAGGTAAAAAGGATACTCAAAATTAACTACATACATAAGTATACATTATATACACACACATGCATGCACAACCTCCAAAATATATTACTAGAATTTATACTACAAAAGTCAAAAAACACGAAGGCCAAAAAGGAAAAAAAATGCCCCAATGAATGCTCCAAAGCAGCAAAATAGGTACTCCCTCCATTTCACAAAATTGTATATTCTAGAGAAAATTTTTATTTCAAAAATATCTATTTTTTACATTTTCAATGTATATTTCATTAACTAATTGTAAATTTAAAAAAAAATTGTACTGATTGAATTTTTATTGGCTTAAAATTATGAAAACAAAATATTCACAAAAATATGTAAACTTAATCTGTTTTATGAAAATGTGTGAAAAATCTAGAATGTGTAATATTTTGAAATAGAGGGAGTATGTAACTAAATTAGACGAGTCAACATTGTTGACCTAAGCCAAACAACATGTCTCTAGCATGCAGTTATCCATTTTAGATCCCAATGAAGAAATAAACTATACTACTACAGATCTGTAAACGAAGTTTATATAGCCATTAAATAATGATTTCTTGTACTAGGTGTATAATCTAACCTATAAAAGTATCGAGCTATTGAAGTGAATGTATAAACGTTAATTAGCGTAACTAAGAGGCTAAGAGAGAAAACAAAACCAGATAGTAGGAGGCTCCATGTTGAAGAGGCTGAAGTGCGACGCCATATTCATCAGTGGCAATGGGCTGACCCGCAGAATTGATGAGAAAAAACCTCTTCTCCGAATGCATCTCTCACATTGAACGGTCCGGGGCTCACTTCAAACTCCATTTCGTTGATAAACACACTTATTCTTGTGCCAACTGCTTTACATTTCATTATTTCATGTTAGCATCATGAATGTATGTTAGCACTATCTATATATATAGAAAACTTCAAACAAACTTATTTTTACGAAAGAGGGAAAGAGTATACAAATAAATAATCATTGTTCATACTAAGAAACATAACGTTTTTTTTTTGTTGTTCAATAAAAGAGAGGCTTTTTATTGATCAACTAGATGATTACCCGCACCTTGTGCGGATTAATTTAGTTTTAGTGTTATTTTGTAGTTTAAATGTAAATTATTAAATTTGATACAAATTTTGAGTAAATTATTTAATTTCAGTATTTGTAATGATCATTATGCATTAAATTCTACTCCTTTTTTCATCTTTGCATTTATAAGTGTATATTTTGGATACAAAATTTATCACTACTAACAACCAATTTATGATTAGGAAACTTGAATTTGAAATTAAACACTTATTGTAGTTGTAAATTAAAAAGACCTCACCAGCAATAAAATATTAGAAACAATCACGGCTAAGAAAACATCAACAAAAATAACAATGACTAATAAGCTTATATATATTATTAACAAATTAGATTTAAGAAACTGTGAGAGACAAAAAAACCAATAACTTATAGAATATACCTTTTTATTTGTTTAGATTATACTTAAATTATTTTATATTATTCAATATTTTATTCTTGTTTTATGTTTCTTTATATTTTTACTAAGTTTCCTATTTCTTTTATAGATTATTTCTATAAGATTTAATATTTTGGTTTTAGTACATTGTTGTGATAATGTTTTGTGATTTTCAAGATCAAAAAATAATTTAATGTTCGGCAACACAATATATATATATATAAGAATTATTTAACCTTTATAATAAAAAAAATTAGTGATTTAGCTAAAAATAAATAATAAATCAATGATTTTGCTAAAACCTAATAAAAACATGACAAATAAGCAAAATTACATAAAATTAAGGAGAACATGACAAGTAAGCAAAATCACTTCATAAATAATAGTATAGATGTGTCCCTTCCACTGTTAACAAACAATTAGTAATGACTCTTTTTGGAAGGAAAATAACAGTATATACTCAACTAACCTTGAACTTGAAGCTGGTCCGTTGATGGTACAATATCAAGAGGATCTGAAGTTGCAGTAGTAGTTGAAGTAATTGGAGGAACATGAAGGATGATGTTATTGTTGTTGTATGAAGTGATTTGATTACTTGTAGTAGCGTAAGGTTGTGGCTGCTGCAACATCTTCATCCTCATTTCTTCATATTCTTCCTCACTCAAGTGTTGGTGATGATAAGTTCCATAAATAACATTACTATTCATGATCTCACTCAGGAGATAATCAGTGCATGGTTCCACTGTTGGAGGAGCCGGTTTCATATCACCGGAGAGAAACCCTAATTGGGATGAGACGTTGATACCTTCAAACGCTACGGCGGTGGAAACCGGGAAAGGAAGTGCATCTTCCGATGGAAACATCCCCATCATTTGACTACCACCCAAAGAGAGATTATTGTTGTTCGTGTCCTTGTTTTTTTGGGGTTTGGTAGACTTGGAGGAAGATGATGAGGAAGAAGATGAAGGCTGCGGCTGAGAGAGGGAGTGTTTATGGAGGAGGCGTAGTTTGTTTTTGCTACGAGACTTACGGTTTTGGAACCAATAGAAAACGCTAGCGTCACCAACTTGGCCGTATTCTTGAAGCTGAGCCCTAATCCTTCGAATCTCCTCTCTTGGTGGATTCACCATTCCTGAGTTAAAGATTGCTTCAAGTATTCTAATCTGCTCTGGCTTCGGATTCCATCTCAGTTTTGGTTCTGGACTCCTCTCCACCTCACACCCTTTAACAAATCACATCTCATCAGATCAGAATTTTTTTTTTAAAAGAAAATATAAAAATGTTTTGGGTTTCAACTGCTAAATATATATATGTAAAAGTGGAAGGACCTGAAAAGGGAGATGATCTGTGGGAAGCAGAAGAAGGCAAGAGAGGAGAGTTGATGTCGTGTTGCCATTGATGGTGATGAGGTTTGGACTTGAACATGCTTGGCCAGTGTCTATTCGAGGAAGCCATAACTGATTTAACTCGACCCAAAGAAGACAGATATATGTGAGTGCATATGATAGTGATTGATGTTGATGTGATGTTTCAAGAGGGAGGAGGAGAAGAGGCAGGGAACAGAATGGCTAATGGGGAAGAAAATGAAAAAGTGTGATTAGGTCAAAAGGGTTACGGCCTCTTTCTCTCCTTCTTATAGTCAGTCTCTCTTCATCTACCTAACCTCTGTACTTGTATTTATGAGTTCATCTCTTTTACAGTTTTACTTATTTAATAATTAATATAGAGTGTATCTCTTCTCTCTTGTATTTTGTATTTATTTATTTTTAGAAAAGCTTTCATATATATATTTTTAAAGTTACAACAGCTGGAATAAACGAAACCAAAAAATCACCAGAAAAATCACAACCCTAAGTGGGCGATACAGTCAATTAGCCACACTTGAAAAAAATAAAAATTTAGCCACACTTGAAAAAGGATACAAAAAGGGATTCCAGCGAAAACCAAACAAATTTGCCGAAACGATACCACCAAGGCGGCCGTCAAGTGGAGCAAAAAAACTTCGCCTGCCAGTAAACCGCAAGATCTAGAATCGAAACGCAACTGCTTTCACCGGAGAGGAACCAAGTCTAAAACGGAGAGGAATAGCGACTAAGAGAAGAAAATAGAAAGCACAGATTCCAAGAGAGCGTACAGAACAGACTGGCTTCTCCGGTATGGAATCAGAGCGAGTATTGACCTAAGCTGCACCCCCACGAGCTCATTCGCCTCCACTGCCAGCGAAAAACCTCACTTCTGAAATGGGCGATACAGTCAATTAGCCCCTCCAAAACAGACATAAGAAAAGAGGGACGAAACCCAGTGGTTTCGAAATAGAACAAACCCTTCATCTACCTGTCTATATGCCGCCTTCTCATCGGAGAATCACCGCAACCATGACGACCAAAACGGAGAAACCTCAAAACGCCATGGATATTCAAGTGGAGAGCCGAGGCAAGCTGATGCATGATACCATATTTTCTTAGTTTTCTCAACAATGCACGTTAGGTTTTTCTTCTTCTTGTTAACATATACTGTACGTATGTTTCTGTATTTATATAATAAAAATTAATAAGAAAAGATTAAAGTGATAAAATAGTAAGTATTCCAAATAAATAAAGCTAAATAAAATATTTTATATTTAAATTTAATATAAAAAATTCTTATTATAAGGAATAAAATTAACGTAATTATTTATTTTTAATTTCAGAATAAACCAATATCTCTATATGTTATTGATGATATGTATACTTAATTTTTGATTTATTAATTTAGTATCTCACATTTATTAAAATTAATTTACATACAAATAATATTTCAAAAATACTTAGATAAGTAACAAATCAAATTTAGAAGAACCAAATATTTACTGAATAATCAAATAGCAAATTTCTAAAGTCAAAATCTAATATTGCTAATATCTAAATAAATGTTATTCGCCAAATATACCACTTTTATTGTACCATATTTTATTTATACTTTAACCAGTATTACTATTAAAATTTTGATAGCAAAGTACCATTAAATTTTTAACTAATTAAACCTAAAATTACTCTCTTTTCCTTCCACATTTTTTCAAATCTCAGATCCACCAAATTAAACGATATCTGGTGATCAAATCCACCGAGATTCGATGACGCTGACGAGTTTTCCGGCGATTCGACGACGCTGACGAATTTTCCGCGATTTTCGACGATGCTGACGAGTTCTCTGGCGAGATTTGAGGAAGACTACAAGCTCAAATGAACAAGAAGATATCTATGACGAACGTTAACAAAGGTGACACGATAATAAATGGTAATCGTCATCTCTTTCTGTAATTTGAGCTTGGTATCTCAAAATTGATCAGTCTCTGGGAAGGAAGACGAAGTTTTTCTCATGAAGTTTTCAGATCTCAAATTTATAAGATCTTATAAATTTATCGATGAAGAACATAGTGCTTATGTAGTAGATTATCTTCGTAAAGCAGACATCAAGAAGTGGTCACAAATTTCTCCTGCTAATCGCTAAAACATCATGACATCAAACTTGGCTGAATCTATTAATTGTTAGCTGAAAGTGAGTAGTGAGTATCTGATATAGTCTGTTTTTTGACACTATTAGGATGATTATTACTAGGTAGTTCACTGAACGCCGAGATAAGAGAGTTCTTTATATCCACCCTGTCACTTTCAAAGTGGGGAAAATGAAGGATTTATATAATTTTAAGTCCCGCTGGCTCGAAGTTTAAAAAAACAATGATTCTGAGTTTGAGGTTAAGGGAGATACAGGAGATCAAGTGGTACATTTTCAAACAAGACATTGTTCATGATTTTTGTTTGATGTTGAGAAGTTTCCTTGTGCTCATATTATTGTCGATGAGTTTTTTTCCAATGAAAGGTGTGTTCTCTCAGTTATTGTTGCATAACATTATCATGTTTATAAATGTTTATATAATTGATCGAGTTTATAAGGTTTTATAAACATTGTTCTATAACACTTCATCTGCATTTTTCTTTCTTGGTTGTATGTTTGTCTAATTCTCTTAACTTTTTATTAGGTTTACAATAGCATATTGAGAAAGTATATATCATGTTGGTGATAAAATATATTGAGATATTCCTTCCCATGTAGCTTCTTTTGTTTGTCGCCTTCCATCTACTTGCTTTCCTAGTGGTAGGAGGAAAGAAAAAGGATACTAAATTTTTGGGAGTATGAAAATTATTGGTCCACGTCCAAATCAACATAATTTTTTTACAAATGTAGCAGATGTAGACAGGAAGGACACAACAAGAGTAGTTGTGTAGTGCCAATTTGATAACAACAGTAGCATAAAAACTTGTGTGGATTTGATCATTTTATATGAAGTTATAACAATTGGAATCGCATAGCTTTTGAACATTTTATTATTAAATTTATCATTTTATAATGCTTTACCAAGTTTACATGTGTATCTAAAAATTTATGTTATCTAACATGTGAAATGTGCGGTTATATTAACCTACTAGCTTTATAAAACCTTATAAATTAGGATTTAAATTAATCACAGAATTTATATGTTCTCAAATACTTAATATCTTATCTTACTAGTATAAATAGAAACCAAATATGTTTCTATATCAAAGGATTAAGGTACAAACCAAAAGATAATTCCTTATCATAGAGGATTAAGGTACAAACCAAAAGACGTTTCTTCAAAGACATCAACAAAAGATAACACATAAATCAATTCAAAAGGAAAACATTGATGATAAGCCTTATTAAATTATTTTACATAGATTTATAAGTCTCTATAAATTATTTACAGACCTTTATAAATCCGCATTCTTTGTTATATGAACTCTTATATCTGATTTTTATAATTTTTTATATAATATCTATAAGCTTTGACTAATTACTTTACATAAATCTTAAAGAGAAATTTCTTAGGATGACAATTCTTAGTTTTGTTCAAGTTAGATTTGCATTTTTTTTAGATTTGCATTTTTAAGAATAGAAATTTAAATATTCATATATTTATTTTGGCTTTGGTTCAGTTCAAATCATAGTATATTTAGTTTAGTTTCAGATATTCCTTTTAACCTATGTAAAATTTAAAAAATTCGAATATATTAAGATCTTCAATTTTTTTTATAAATACAACATATACATTTGAACAATGTATGACCAAATAACTAAAATTAATATGAAAACTGGTTCGGTTTTATAACATGCAGTAGTTTGGATCTTTGTGATGTTATGAATATTTTTAGCCATTTCAGATATATTTTTGGATTTTTTGGTAATATTAATCTAAATTAATTAATATTTCAAATATATAATTATGTTTTAGATATTTTTTGATATTCATAATATTTTAGTTCGGTCGGATTATGTTCCAATTCTTTGGATCTTAAATTTTAGAATCTGTTTAGATACCAGTTTTAGTTTGAGTTCAATACTATTTTGGATCGGTTTAGATCGGTTTCTTGGGTTCATATATTTTAGGGGAAATTGGGAAAATAGACCATAATGAAAATGTCTTTGTCCCCTTATACTGTATCTTTGCAATATTTGGTCAATTTTAGACATAAACACCTCATAATAATGAAAAAATTATTAAAAGTTATACAAAGTTCAGAAAATATGAAAAAAATCAATACAATCATGAAAATATTTTATATGTGTGTGATATAAAAAAATTAAAATTCAAAAATAATTTTAATGTGTTGATCTAGATTTGTTAAAATGTATATTATAACTCTTTTTACAAGGATATACAATACACATTCTAACTTATCTTCAGCGTTTTATAAAATTTAGCATTATTGTAAGTTTTTATCTATGATCTATCTATATATAGAATACATATGGATCATTTCTTACTAACAAGCATTGTTATTTCTATCATACAATACTAGGTTTTCTATTTCATTATAGAAAATTTTAGAAAACGTTTATCTCTATTCTATCTTTAACTCTATCATATATCGTAGATAGAACATCCAGTTCCTATATGTTCTAAAATCTTATATTATAACATTCTTTCTATGTTCTATCTGTTTTAGAATATGTATTCTAATTTTTCGGTTATTTTATTTTTTAAATTTGAGAAAATCTAGGAAACAATCGTAACTGATTTTTTTAAACTTATCTGAGCAGTTTTTTTTATTTTAGTATATTATTATTAAACTACATAGTTGTTATTTTGTTAAAATTTCAATGTTATGTATAATGTAATTAATATTTATATTTGACTGATATACAATTAATAAGTTACAGTTAAAGTGTTTTTTATGTTTTTTATTTTTATGTAAATAAATTTTTATATGTATTTCAAAAGTTTAATGTTATATACAATATAAATAAGTTTTCTAGTTTTATATTTCACTTTTCTTAATTTCATTAGTTTTATTTTAGTTTTATATGTTTTACATTAAAATATATGTATTATGATTTTGTTTATATATTAAAATATGAAATTATATTATATTTTAATGAAATATAAATTTTATATTTTCACTTTTTAATAAATACATCATTGATTTTATATTATAAATATTTTTAAAATATTATATAAATTACATAAATGAAATTAAGAAATAAATTATATTGGATGAATATATTTTACTTTTTAATTATCATTAAATATATAAATGATTTTGTATCATACATATATTTAAAATATTGTACAAATTACATAAACTATTATTTTAATAAATAAAAAGATATAAACCACATGAAATGTCTTATATCAACCGTAATTTATGAACTAAATTAGAGGATCATAAGGTTAATTTCGTATTAAAAATAGTCAAAGATATAACAGGACATAAAATCAAAAGTATAGAAGGACAAGTATAATCTGGATATGGCCTTATTAGCCAATTTTCCCTATATTTTATCCAGTTCTAAAAGCAACCTTATATTTCAGTGGGATGTCTAAACAACAATCAGTACGCCATGTATTTGATATACTGGGACCAATACAAACGAATGAAAACTTTAAAAGTGTTTTTTTTTTGGAATAATAAGTCTATTTTCTTTTGTAACAAAAGACAAGATAGAAATAACTAATTATAGGTCTCACTCGCACTTTTAAATATGAATATATACATGGTGCTTCAAGATTTGGATGCTTAACCGATGTACTAACCGATGTACTGGGAAGTTCCAAAAAAAACACGATGTACTGGACCACTGGTCTATGCTTTTGCTTTGTGAATGATTTTTTTTTTGTCAAGTATGTGAATTCATTTCACTGAAATGGCGAGATATAAGAAATCTTGGATCTAAGAGCATCTCTAATGGTGTTACCACCATTGGAGTTTAGTATTATTGAACTATTATATATATTTTTTTTTGAATAGTTAATGACTCTAATAAAAATTGTATGTTCAACGGTGTTCTCTAATTTGGAGTTCTTAGGAATTAAAAAATATTAAATTTTAAAATATGTGAAATTAAAATTTTATTTATTGCATGATTAAATATAAAGATACAATAATTATTAGTCTTTATCACCAAATTTGTTTTAAATATTTACAATTAAATCATTTTTCAATTGTTCATGTATACGCCGTTTCGTCGAGAGAATTTTTTTTTCTCGTGTTCAGTTGAGAATGAAAAGTTTTTTTTTTCCAAAACGAAATACATCACTCCACCAGTCCAATCAGACGATACCACGTCGATAAGGACCAAATCCTTAGACCATGATTATCGGCGTTCCTTAAGCCGTATCTTAAGATAATTTTGGTTTAAAAATAAATAAAAAATACATAATTAGAGAAGGACGTGTCTTAATTAGGGACAAAAACAGGCGTCTCTTGTTAGACACGTGTAGGCGTTTGAGAGAACAGAGAAGAGGTGTCTTCGTTCTTCGTCGTCCTCCTCCATCCTGCGATCTCTCTCTCTCTCTCACTCAGATTCCCTTATCTTGTCAATTACTTTCTGTGAGGTAAGTTTTCTTCGAATTTTCTATTAGATCAATCGTGATGTATAATCCTTCCGGTGAAATTGTATCGAATGGATCTAGTTGATGTCACAATCAGAATATTGCCATAGACATATATCCTCGTTATCAGTTTAGCCTTTCTGATGAAAAGCTAAAAGCTTTAGTGTTTTTGATTTGAGTACTAGGACTATACATACATACCCAAAACTTAAGTTTTTCAGTGTAAAAAAGAGAGAGAGGGAGTAGTTCATGACAATGCCTACGTCTATGCTCCTCACTGTCTGGTTCCTCTTGTGTATCCCCGGTTACGTTCACCCCGGTTACGTCCATGACAATGCCTGTTCGGTGTTAGGGTCGTGCTTGATCCTATGAGAAAGAGCGTGAGTTTGAACAACTTGTCTGAGTATGAGAGTACTGAGGAGACCTTAAAGATCGTTGGAGAGGATGGAGATGGACAAGCCAAGAACAAAACATCCTCCTGTTACGCCTCGGCTGATGACGCTGTTCTGGTTTCTGCTAATCGTGAGAGGAAACGAGGTACTGTCCAAATCTGTTTCTAATCATTAGATATGTTTGAGCATTGGCCTCGAAAAAAAAAACAGAGTTTGTATGTTCTTTTGTAACAGTTCCATGGACTGAGGAAGAGCACAAGCTGTTCCTGCTTGGTCTGGAGAGAGTACATCCTCTATCTATATTTTTTTTGTCTTTGTGTATTCACCCACTGAATGTTGCCATGCTATTTTTTGTGTAAGTTATTTGTTTCTTGATCTCTGAGATTACAGAGTGGAGGCTAAATGATCAACAAAGTTTATCTCACTTGGTTTCTTCTGCTTTCTTGCAGGTACTATTACCGTCGATCTCCCTGATGCGCTCAGCCCAAGTCTCACACTGCGTGTGCTACTTACTCTGTGTTACTTGCAGAATAAAGGTTGTTGCTGATGTTTTATATTCTGTTTTGAAAAATAATAGTTTGCTTAGTTGCAGACAATGTCGAAAGCTGAAAGATGGTCGAATGTTTAAAATTTTATTGCTATTTGCTAATGACATGTTGGTTTCTTTTCTTCTGCGTTCTTTCACTTGTTGTGTCTTGTACACACAAAAAAAAACAAAGGAAGAGGTAAAGAGTAAGAGAGCTCATAAGGAAGTTTGCAACTCGAGCTCGAGGATGAGTGTGGTTTATAGTTTGATTGTGAGGGAAGAGGAGGTTCTGATGGAGCAGAGGAAGAGAGAGTGTGGAGGTTGTCTAAGAGACAACATAAGAAGTATCTACCAATAATGTACACATTTCCTATTGTTTCTTAACATTGTTTCTTAGTCTAAAAATAATAATAAAGAATGCTAAGGACTCTAAACTAAGGACAACGGATAATGATGCTCTTATAATCCTTAATTAAGGATCAATCCTTAGCTAACTTAGGTTTTATAATATTATTATATTCATATTAACCTAGGACTAAGTGCTAAGGACTCGTGATAAACCTCAATTGCAGGGGCTCTAAAGCTGTTAGAAGCAAATCCCTATCATAAAGCAAATTCCTTTATGAATAACTTGTAAGATTTTTTTTATCAAATTGAAATGTTCAAATAGTAGCGTCAATATATATGTCCTTGACTCATATAGTTTTGCTGTATATGTTCGAAGCAATTATTGTGTGGGAGTAGTGGGGGAAGAGTGATCCATACCGAATAGTACTAAAGCAATAAGTGTATTAAATGTTTTCTTTCTATTTACATCCTCCTTCTGGATTCAATCTTTTGCATATTTGTTACAGACAGTCCCTATTCAGAATGTCAAGAAATTGTACTATTATCACTCCAAATGCTTTATATGCAGTTTATTAGCGTGAAAGCACCTTCCAACATTTCAAGTTTGCTTTAAATTAATTTGGATGTGAGACCATGAGGGAATTGACATGTATACAACTATAAAATGGTAAATATAATTGCATACATGACCATTTCCTCGTAGAGGAAGTCCCAAATAAGTATAAATATGGCTAGCTAGACGGTTGATAAAAAAGGGGTAGCTAGACGGTAAACAAATAGTTTTTTCTACAACCATTTTTTTTTTGAATAAACTGCACGATCACACCAATGCTTACTCTTATATTTTATAGGCTTGAAAGCTGCATCAACTTAACTGAGTATTTCCCAACATCTAAAGCCTCCTCCTTTATATGAACTTTTCATATCATGTTTAATTTGAATTGGATTATGGTAAATTATGGTAAATCATATAGCTTTTCAAAGGTAAGTACCTGAACTCTCCTCTTCGGTCGTCTTGAGCTTCATTGACAGAGAAAGTTATGAGTTTTGCGGAGATCATCGGGAACCAGCTATTTCGGAAGCATCAAAGGAATTCCTGGCATCCTCGGCAACGAGGAGAACCTCACTTTCCTGAGAATCACGTTGATGGTTGAGAACGGCTACTGATATCGAAGGACTTCGAAAAACAACCTAGCAGAATGTGCCGGGTTTAGTGGGTGGGCGAAGATAGGTTTGTAATAGTTAGAACTCGACATTTTGTTCAAAGCAAACTTGTAACCGTATCTGATTCCCAATTCTTCGGGTAAATTTTATATATTAAAAAAAATAGCTTTTCAAAGTTAGATATATGGCTAGCTAGACAACCAAAAAAATATTCTTATATTGAACTTGCTGCAATACTTGATACATACTATACGCACACACATGATTCTTCTTCTTTAGTTATGTACACATTTCTTGTTATAAAATCCATTGTGTGGATGGACCATAACCAAGTACTTAACCAAGTACTATACAAGTCCAACATATACAAGAGGAAGTGCAAGGAGATTTACATCCGGTCTACATCGGTTCATCTACAAACCGGACCGAGATCAGAAGACTCAGTCAACCTTGGAGATATCACCATGACCAAGTCTTCTCTATGACATCAATGTAGTCAATGTAATCAATGTGTAGATTTTATTCCTTGTAAAGCATTTGTAAACCCTTGTATCAAACCACTATATATTGTGGTGTTTGCTAATGAGAAATACACACAACTTTCTCACAAATCACTCTCCACATTCTCTTTAGTTTATAACACGTTATCAGCACAATAGTGCTCTCCACCTGAGAAGTCTCTCCACACCTGAGCTCTCTTTTCCGGCCATCTTTTCCGGCCACAAAATCCTAAATCCAGACGCAACTTTAAACCGCCGTATCTCTCAAACCCTGTGGAGCCAGACGACGATCCACATATCAATCTGAAGCCCAAGACGAGAAGAATCCGTTGCCGAAGACGGCTTGTCGATCCGATCTCTGACGCGTCGTCAATCGCATAAACTATCCGCGTCGCCGACTCATAGTTTTCCGGCCAGCTCCACCACCTCTCTCTCAACCAGCTCATCTGTGGATTAGCTCTCTCTCATGGTGGTCCATTCAGATTCATTTGGTGAAAAGGTAAACAAGATCAAAACTTTAAAATCTAAGAACACCATTATATCTGAAAAGAAATCTAAGGATCTATATGAATCCATAATATTAATCTTGTTTCTATGATCCATTGATCCATAAGAAACTTGATTCTGATTTATTTTTAATATATAAAAGTTGTAATTCTCTAAAGGTTCTAAATATCTCAAATCAGATTAAAATATTTAAAGATCTATATGAATCTTGATTATAAAATTCTTATAAAATAAAATGTTAAATCCTAAATCCCCTTCTTGGTTTGTAAGCCATAAATCGGCTCTACCTTTCTCCTATATGATCCGGCCTTAAATCCGGATTTGTCTAAAGGATTGAAACCAATAATTAAACTTTTGTTCATTCGCATCACCAGCTGTTCCAGCAGGTTGTATAAGTCGTTTATCAATACCATCAAAACCCTTAAACCTCTTGCTTGGTTTTTCAACCAGCAAAATCGAAAATCCAAAGATCAAAACCATGAATCCAGTCAACCAAAGATAAAATCGAAATTAAATCCCATCATTGCATATCTTTGAATATTGATGTTTGCTTTGTAACTGTTAAAAGTTTTATGATTTTTATAAATGCAAACTCGGATTTTATAAATGCATATTTGATTTTATTAAATGCATATCTTTGACTGAAAATGTTTATAAAATTTTTATAACATATAGTCTTGATTTTAATAAGATAGAATAAATATGCATGAAATCATTTGATCATATAGGTTGATAGCTAAATAATTGAACCAACTTTGAATGCAATTGTCATATTGTTTAAAAATCTGACCATGCATAATTGTCATATTGCTAAGACTGATTTTATGTTTGCATATCATTGACAATCCTGATAATTGTTCATATAAATTAAATTGGTTCATATTGCTTGCATCTAAATGATTCACATTGCTTGCATATAATTAGACCAAATCGGTTTTCATTTAAACTTAGCATGTTTGCTTTGATTGAAATCATAAACATGTTCAAACCGATCAAACATGGATAAGTAAATTGTTAGATCATTCACATATCATGAACTGATCATTTCCATGCATCTTCTTGTCATATAGTTTATTAAGAATTAAGCATCCTTGCTTTTATTAAAATATAAACCTTCCTTGAAACCAATTGATCTAAAAATCTGATTGAATTTGGTTTAGACATTTCCTGAAAATTATAAATTTTCTTGTCTTGGTTTACCCGGTAAAGGGGGGAAGGAATCGGTTATTATTTTATGATTTTTGAAAACCAAATATCCTCATGCATTAAGAATCACATTTATATTATTTTGGTCCAATGCTTAGGACAGAACATACATCCGATTAGTTCTTGAGCCATGCATTTATCATTCGACCATTGTGATTGATTTTCATCCATATTGCTTGATCTCATTTAAAATAATGATTGATCCTTATTAAAAAAGAAAAAAAATTCTAAAGGGCTTGGAAACCCTATATGAAATTATATACATATATATAATCAATCCAAATATGAATTATAATTAAAAGAATCACTAGATGCAGTGATCAATTGATCATTGTCATACTAGAAATGCTTAAAGCAAATATATTATATGATTTGGGGAAGCCTTATTAAATCATTATTAAATCATATAAATTAAGGTTTCTATTGCTTATATAAATTCTTGATGCTTGAAAGCAATGTTAAATATTCAGATGTTGAAAATCATCTTGAAATATAAATCTTGGTGATTGAATCTAAATTTCTCACTTTTGAGATAGATACAATGCGATTTTCTTAATCATACGCCATCACCTTACTGAAAGTCTCAATGATCAATATCTCACTATTGAGAATCCTCTCGACCTTTGGATAAAAATTGAAATCTATATATGATCACCATTGTACGGTGCTATTACCAAAGGCCCTATATGATTTGAGGGACCTAAAGACCCAAGACTATAAGTCTGTGAATGAGTATAACTCGGTTATATTCATGATAGTCTCAAAGTTGAAACTATGTGGAGAGACTATCACATATGCTGACATGTTGGAGAAGAAATTCTCTACATTCCACAAGCAATGCTTTGCTTCGGCAATAATACCGAGAAATGGGTTCCTCCACATATGCAAATTTAATCTCTTGTTTGTTGCTTGCTAAGTAAAACAATGAGTTACTCATGAGGAATAGTGAGATGAGGCCTCCTGGATTTTAAGGCATTTCCTAAGGCATATACGGCCAAAGAGCCATATGAAAGAGTCAAACCATGGCCATGTAAAAGGCCATGGAAGATGGCAAGGGTGTGCGTGGATATCACCCACAGTCACTCCATAGTCGAGGCCAAGGTTATCAACCTAGCCGTGGGTATAAGTCCGATTTTAAAAACCCATGCCTCGACAAAATTTACTTGCCATCGGTGTGGGCTGAACAACCATTGGGCCAACCAATGTAGAACTCCCAAACACCTTATTGAACTCTACCAGGAGAGCATAAAGGGATAAAACCCTATGACCCATTGGGTCCATCTAGATGGTGCGAATGATTTCGACCATAAGAATGATGATCAACTTGAATACGAGACATCATATTGCCTTAAAAAAGCCAATTAGATTTCGACATCATTTTATTTTGTCTTTGTTCTCTATAGTGGACCAAGCCACATTAATTTAAGAGACAAAAGCTATTTTTAAAGGTCATGGCTAGTCCAACCTCATGATGCCTAAAGGCACACATCTGAAAAATCTCTGATGCATTACATTCTCCATAAATCAAAGTGGAATTTATCAAAGTTTCAAAGACATTCATATGAATGGTCTATATATTGAAACTATGGGCAAAGGAAAGAAAGAATTCCTTATGATTTATTAAAATGCCCAAGGCCAAAAGAAAGTCCTAGAGACTACCTACTATATCTATAGGCCTTCTTTGAGCCAAGATAAATATGATTGTGGGTTAATACCCCAAATCACTTTCCAAAGAGTTCAGAGAAGCCTTTAACATATGGCACGACATGCTCGGCCATCCAAGCTCTATTATGATGCATAAAATACTCTTGAACTCATTTGGACATTCCTTGAAAGAAAGGAAAAGAAGTCCGACCAAGGCTTTGCCTAAAAGGCATTATATTCACCCTGTAAGACCCATTGAATTAAGAAGAAAATATGGTTTCCAACAATGGGCAAAAAAAGGAATAAAAGTACCTAATTTAAAATCGCCTAAGTGGTCGAGACTACATTCTCTATTGATCTAGAGATCAATATGATATTAGGCAAATAGCCAGGATAATCATAATCATATTTGATTGACCCACGAAAATTATCACTTAGATGGCATTACCATACTTAGCCATCTGAATTATGATGCAAAGATTTAAAAAGGCACAAAAGCTATCCCATAAGATCTCACGTTTGTGCAATTTATATCTATGCACAAGGGAATTTATTGTCCCAAGCACCACGAATTAGAGTATGTTCATGAGGGGGAGTGAGGACAAATCCCATGATACATGACCATACTAAAATCCGTGAAACATGGTCCACAACCATATTACATATTGATTGAATTTATGAGGATATGACCATTACCTATAAGGTTCAAAATCTAAAAGTCTATATGCTTGGGGACATCATGAGTTATAAAAGATTAACTTGCATCAGGCTATAGATATTATATCAGGCCATATAAGTGATAATAAATATTCCCACCTCAGACTAATACGGGTCATGAGTCCATACATATATCATATTAAGATATTATGAATTAAGATATTATGAATGAATCCACCACAAATATATGTGCCATCTAAAGATCATATGATCTTAGAATCTCATAAGGAGGATTGGGAATATATGTTGGATATATATTATGAATATACTTTCTCCATAAGTTTAAAAGAAACCTTGAGCCAAAATGGGTGATTTAATCATAGGCCAAGGAACAAGGATTACATAGGGTTTATGAATCCCAATATCCAACATTTGAAAGGAGAAGTAGTAAGCTGGTAAAGAATGGTATCAACCATCATTGTCTTGGCAAAGATCCTCGGACTAGAAAAGATTTATAGACGTCCATATGCTACAATGATAGCAAAATAAAATGCCAGACACATTGACCCGAGAAAGAATGACTATGTCATCCCAGCTTAGCACCACACGGTTTTGATGTCTTAAAGACACAACCAAGTTGCTACAGAGTCTAATATAAGACCGAATATATGTTCCAAAAGGAACCTCGGAAATTAAAGAAAGGTGCAAAAAGAAACCGAGGTCATAGACTTTCCAGACAAGGCCGAAATGGCTATGCAGTCAGTATCAACACTTGGGGTTCGGGACGCCGGGCCTCATGGTACTGAAGGCATTGATAATGATGAGATCTCAATGAATTATTTGATGTCTGGAAGGAAACCATATATATATAAATGTGTCGACACAATACATTCATAAGAAAAAGCGCGAATATGTAGCACATGAATAATGAATCGAGGATCATGAACCCACGCAAGAGTACTCAAAATAATGAATAAAGAAAGAAACGTGGGGTTTCTAAAGTGACAAATTAAAGGCGTATTGAATTGGCCATGAATATGTAAACGCCATATGATGCCCAGTGAATAGATAAATCCTGAAAGAAGGATAAAACCGTGAGACAGACCAAGGGAGGTCTATATAATCCAAAGTGGTGGATAATACTACATATGTCACTACATATAATGTCTGGAAGAAATTCAAAAGATGTAGTATGTTATATATGACTCACTGGATGATGATAATATTATTGGTACCTAAAAGGTTTACCAAAATATACGGAGCTCAGAATCATAAGATGAGAAAAGAAGTTCTCATGAACAGCATTTTCCTAAAGCTGTCCATGGACTGAATTAAATTGCTACATGTAAGCAAATGAAAAAGTTCTATAAGAACAATTCAAATCAGTCCATAGAGAAATTTTTTTTTGTGATATACTAACCAGCCTAAAATAGGTTAAATGGTTATTCATTAAACCTTAGAAAGGTTATAGACCATCACCACGTGGGTAATGGAGACAGTATCAGGGTTTGGGATGACTGCTGGCTCTCCCCTTGGAAACCAGAAGCTCCAATAGGCCCCCCTACTCTAGCTAATCAAAATTTGCGGGTAGTGGACCTCCTAAATGCTCAGACCAACGACTGGGACCTGGAGAAAATCAGACTCCATTTACCTCAGTATGAGGATGTCATCAGACTCATTATCCCAAGTTCTCATAAAACACCCGATAGACAAGTGTGGCTACCTGATCCTTCAGGATTATACTCTGCGAAATCAGGGTATAGAATGATCTTTGAAGAGAAGATCACGCCAGTCGCTAACTCTTTTGATTGGTTAAAATTTGTATGGAAGCTCCACATACCTCCAAAACTGCAGCACTTTCTTTGGAGAGCTCTGAACAACGCCCTCCCAGTGGGTACATTGTTAGCAACCAGAGGAGTACTCACAGAACTAAGCTGCAAAAGATGTGGAGAACAGGAAACCATAACCCATGTGTTTCTCTCCTGCCCTTTTGCAACTGAGTTCTGGGCAAAAGTACCTCTGGCTCCTCCTGTAATCAATGAGCCACCTGAAACCCAACTCAGAGATTGGATATCACAGCATGTGAAACAGGGCACGCTACCGCCAACAGGACTCGCCTCATCTCCGCTTATACCGTGGCTGCTTTGGAACCTATGGACAGCAAGAAATAAATTTATCTTCGAAGGACAGGAGTTCTCAACTACAGAGATCGTTTCAAAAGCAGTGGTGGATGCTAAAGCATGGGAGGAAGCGAACGAAAATAAGAAGAAACCCCTGTTACAGCAGACTCTGCCCCGGGTAAGACCATCAGGATCCCCCTCGTGTTGGTGTGATGGTGCTTGGCAGGAGAGTACAAATTCAGGTGGTATGGGATGGATAATTAAAAATACTGATGGCGAAGTGTTGGGTCGCGGCTCCTCTCATCGATCCCATGTACGCTCAGCGCTTATGGCGGAGGCTCTAGCTGTGAAGGAAGCACTCAACAAAGCCAGAGATTTCAACCTCCAAAGTCTGCTTATATTTTCGGACAGTCAAGTCCTTATTTCAGCTCTCCGTGAAGAGCAGGATGTGAATGAGATCGCGGGCCTTGCTCGTCTTGTTGCTGGTGACTAAACTTTGACCGGCCGTATTAATGCAAGTAGTTGTTTGACAAAAAAACAAAAATAGACCATCACCACAAACTAGCCAAATTTTGGTAATACTTATGGTTGGTCAAAATTCTCAGCATGAACCAACCAAGCTGTGGTATGAATGAATAAGCTATCATAAAGATAAGCTATTAGATCAAAGTTCATCTTTGAACAAAAAGGTGTAGGACCGCATTATGCGTCCATATGCGACCCAACGGGTCCGACCATATTATAAGATTTGGTCCATGATAAAGCTGTAGATCATGAATGTCATTAGACATAAATTTGAGGATCAATTAGATCAATTCTATGTCATGACCGTGTCCGGCCTAGATCAGTCCAATCGTCCATATATATATATATGTGTACGAATTGCCGGCACACTAAGATTGACAATGTCTCAGATCAATCATAGATCATCTATGGACATATGTAAATAAGGATCATGATCTAACCGACATGACCTATGTTTAAAGTTGTTTATGGCAAATAATATTATACTCATAAAGCTAAGGCATATCCATAAGTCCTAGAGAGCTAAGTAGCTCATACTTGATATAATGATGATCCATATTATACAAAGGATCTAAAGTACTAGCCAGCCAATATTATGGAAAGGCATATAAGAGTGATTTGGTCAAGGACCATAATCAAAACGACCAGAGCATAAAATAGTACATTTTATCTAAAGTACTAAAGTGGTCGATATCAAAGTGGTATATTTTCTAAAGTACCATCAGGATTCTAAGAGACATGATATGCCCAACAATACAAGATTGTTCAAGTAAAGAATCCATGAACATCTATTCAGCAAGTGATGTTCAAATCAGGGGGAGTAGTATGTGTTGTACTCTTTTTCCTTAACTATGGTTTTATCCCAATGGGTTTTCCTAGTAAGGTTTTAATGAGGCAACATTAAGCATATTATGAACTCATATGGTTATGGCATCCAAGGGGGAGTGTTATAAAATCCATTGTGTGGATGGACCATAACCAAGTACTTAACCAAGTACTATACAAGTCCAACATATACAAGAGGAAGTGCAAGGAGATTTACATCCGGTCTACATCGGTTCATCTACAAACCGGACCGAGATCAGAAGACTCAGTCAACCTTGGAGATATCACCATGACCAAGTCTTCTCTATGACATCAATGTAGTCAATGTAATCAATGTGTAGATTTTATTCCTTGTAAAGCATTTGTAAACCCTTGTATCAAACCACTATATATTGTGGTGTTTGCTAATGAGAAATACACACAACTTTCTCACAAATCACTCTCCACATTTTCTTTAGTTTATAACATTTCTATAGCATATCGTTATATTATATGTTACGAGCGATGCATTTAATTAACAGTACACGGAGAGGCAGCACGAGATATGGGTTAAAGAAAAGAGGTTGTAACTTGTAAGCTAAAATTGCGCTCATTTTATGTAGTCTCACTGAATGCTCACATTAGTAAATACACCAACATGCGTTCTCTTCAATACCCTAATTTCCTATCACATGCAAACTCCCCCACTTTCAATTTATCATGTTTATCCTTATCTTTGTTTATTATCATCAGTTGCTCTATCCATAACTTTGCATGTTTACTCATATCTCGATTTTGGACACTATTTTTACTTGTTATTACAGGAAAATTTCAATAGATTGGTTCAGTTTCTTTGGCTGGCCCTGATCTTTTCGTAAATCCATACAAAATAAATCATCAAATAAATATTTGCCAACCATGAAGTAAATCTAAAATGATTTTTTTTGTGACTGTTAATATCTTAAATTTTAATTATTCAAAACAAATTAGTATTGATATAATTATATTTTTTTTTAATTACACATGTACAGATATATATATATATAGAAACCCCCTTAAAGTTAGAAATAAATATCTGTCTCAAAAGACCGAGTCTGTTTCTGTATATTATAGTTTTATAGATTTAGATTAATAGTTAAATTTATAACTCATCTCACTATATATCTAAACAGTATGGCAAGTGAAATTCCTTTTAACCCATAAATTTTGACTAATAATTCATTAATGTTCTAGACCGAAAGTTTGAAATTCAAATCTTAAAGAATATAAATTATGCATATTGTATAATAAATGGTTACAAGATGTTTCAGTATGGAGTAAAGAGTATCGGCTGGCGTAGATCTTATAGAATGACTAAAGATGGTATAGTCAAATGAAAATTCTCATAGGATGTATATGCTGTTGACTGTAAAATTCATCTTTATAATATTTTCATATATTATAATATCATAATTAACCAAACTTAAAGTATAGTTTGACAATATTGCAACTAAACCAATAAAATTTGGCTTATTCATGCGAGCATTAACAGATAGGGTTGGATTGGATGGCAATACTGCAACCAAGAAAAACAATCAAATTTGGAAGGAAAGTTAAGAATATAACAATGATTTTGATATAATTAAGTTTTTAAATTTACTCTCCTATTAAACTGATTATACCCTTACCTTTTGCAAGTAATCAGTTAAAATGGAGAGAGTAAATGGTGTCTTTAGTTGTAGCCGTGGACAGGAGTTACATACAAGTAGATATATACAATCAAGTAACTAAATTTATACAAATGAAATTAGTATGGTATACTTCAATGTATATTTGTGAGTTCTTTGCATACGTAAGACATTAAATAATGTCTGGATTACAATTTTTACTTAAATTCTTTTGGATGTGTTCTCTGCAGATGGCAGAATAACCAATTCCCACTTATTTACCACAAACATATTCATTATAAGCTCTATTGACATCACAATTCTTGTTTCATTTTGTAATATAAAAAAACATTGTTTAGTCTATTCTATTTAATAAAACTATAATAGTGCAAACATTGCATTTTATATATGATGTAAAATGGTTTGCCAAATTGAACATGGTTCAAGCTGTCATTCCATTTATACACCCCACCCACATATGCACAATCTCTAAATACTAAATCCTCAACAATAATCACTAGAAAAGACCTATAACAATTATAATATATATATATTTCTAATATTTTAGATATAAATTAAAATTTGCACTAGTCACTAGAAAAGACCTAAACAAATTATAATATATATTTCTAAAATTTTAGATATAAATTAAAATTTAAAAACAGTATTTCATATTTTGTAATATTAAAATATACTATGTAAAATGAAAATAGAATAGGCTTGTGAATAAGCAAATTCAAGAATAGGCTTGTGAATTATAAACTCATATACACACATATGGGCGGATCTAGCCCTATATTTAGACGGGGTCACATCAAAAATTTTCATTGTGTATAGTTATAAAATTATTAAATATTATATAATTTAGTATTAATTAATGAAGGAAAAATCAAAATTAGACCGGGGCACATGCCCCCACTGGTCTTAACCTCCGTCCACCACTGTACACACAAATATAAATATGGAAAATGAAACAACAATAAATAGAATACATGAAATAAAAATTTTGAGTATCCCTTTTTACATTTTGGACAATGTATTTTTTTTGTCAACTACATTTTAATATTTTATCCAATACTACATTTTAATATTGAATCTTAAGACCACTTATTCAATATTAAAATTATATTTCAAAATAAAATTCATTGTTTTTCGTTCTTTTGAAATTTTATTTTGAAATCTTATTTTTTAACTATTATTTTAAATTTAAATCTTAATTTAAATCTTAGATATTAAATCTTAACCCAACTCCTCTCACAAAATTTCAACCCAAAATCTAAACCTTAAATCTATATTAGTTACTGTCAAAAAGTGTAGATTAGTTAATCATAGGATATTAATGTATTTTATCTATTTAATTAAAAATGTTTTGGTTATTTTGATAGTTTGATCCTTGAGAACTATGTTTATGATAAAAACTTTTCAATGATATTGCAAAGTGTTTCTCTTTAATTTTGCTTGAAAATGTCTAAAAACTTATAAGATGAAATAACCTTATATTGATAAAACCAGTGGTGGAGGTAGCCCACAATCAAGGAGTCACATGACCGATATGGATTTTCTAAAAATGAAATTTACTTGTATTTTCCTTTTAAAGTCAGATGAAATACTGAAAATGTATCACATTGACCCCTATAAAATATGGATATTAACAAATTGACCCTGGTAACACAAAATTCTTCCTCCGCCACTGGATAAAACTGAGGAGATCTATTTTCGACAACTAAGATGTTCTCATTACTGATCAAACAACATCCAACAAAAATGGCACAAAACTATTTATATGAAAAAAAATCCTGCATTACACTAAA